>NC_134534.1:74424166-74747500 GCF_050624435.1 Tenrec ecaudatus | reverse complement strand
AGTAATGGAGGAAGCAAGCCGCAGGTGTTTCCTTGAGAACAATAAATGGGGGAAGCAAACTGCATGCAGGTGTATCCCTGAGAACAATAACTGCAGAACAAACAGTTCCTGTGTGTGGAAAGCCCCTGGTATTTTAAGCAAGCCTGAAATGTCAATTACACCTATAGCGGAACAAACAGCAACTGTGTGTTCCTGTGGAAAGTTACAGAGCTCAGGCAATAAAGATCAAGACAATGGCCAGGCCTCATGGCTCCAGACAGGCAAGGTTATGGCTGGGCCTCATGGCTCCGGACAAATATTATATGCCATGTTGATAAGAAAAAGTATAAGAACTACATGATAATATCTTTACATGCGGAAAATTCATTTTACAACATCCAACACCCATACCTAATTAAGACGCTCAAGAGGATAGGAATGGAAGGGCAATTTCTCAAGTTAATATAAGGTATCTATGAAAAGCCAACAGCTAACATCAGAATCAATGGAGAAAAGACTAAATAAATCCCACTGAAAAAGGGGACCAGACAAGGGTCCCTTGTCCCCACTTCAATTCAATATTGTACTGGAGGTCCTACCTATTACCATAAGAAAATGGAAGGACATCAAACGTATCCAACTGAGAGAGGAGGAGGTAAAAGCACCATTATTTGCAGACAATATAATTCTGTACATTGAAAAGCCCCAAAGCACCACAACCAGAGTACTGACAGCAATAGAGGAATATGGAAGAGTGGCAGGATACAATAATAATAAACAGAAGTAGATTGGTTTGCTATATACATCGGACAAGACCATGAAAGAGGAGATCAATAACCAAGAACAAAGTGAAATGCCTAGGGATTTATTTAACCAAAAACCCAAGACCTATAACAAGGAAAACTACAAGACCCTACCTACAGGAAACCAAAAGCGACCTCCACAAATGGGGGAATATCCCATGCTTATGGGTTGGAAGATTCAATATGGTAAAGATGCCTATCCTACCCAGGGCACTTTATAAGTTTAATACTATCCCAATTCAAATACTAACAACCTTCTTCGAAGGATTGGAAAAACTGACCACCAATTTCATGTGGAAAGGGAAGAAGTCCAGAATTAGCAGAGAACTCTTCAAGAAGGACAAAGTCATAGGGCTCACTTTACCTGATTTTCACACATACTACACAGCCACAGTGGTCAAAACAGCATGGTACTAGCATAATAACAGATACACAGACCAATGGAAAAGAATAGAAAACCCAGAAATAAAACCATCATCAAATAGACAACTGATCTTCAACAAGGGCCCCAAAAGCATCAAGTGGAAGGATGATGCCCTATAAGTAGTACTGGAAACAATGGAAATCCACATGTATAAAAATGAAACAGGATGTCTACTTCACCCCATGCATAAGAACAACCTCTAGGTGGATCATGGATCTAGAAGTAAAACCCCAAACCATCAGGAACATTATCAAAGGAATTGGGACAAACCTAAGAACCTTGGCCTAGGGAATACAAAGGCTAACTGCAATAGGGCAGGGTATACACACAGGGGAACCTGGAATAACAAGTGGGATTCACTAAGGATAAAACACCTTTGTGCATCAAAAGACTTTACCAAGGGGGTAACAAGGCAACCCACAGACTGGGAGTGGATTTTTGGCAATGACACAACAGACAAAGGGCTTATTATGAAAATCTACAACACCCTCCTTGCCTCCAAAAAGAGGAAAACAATTAGCCCTTTGACGAAGTAGGAAAAAAAAACTGAAAAGAAGTTTCACTAGGGAGAAGACTCATATAATCAGTAAACATATGAGAAAATGCTCTTGATCTTTAACCATCAGAGAAATGCAAATCAGGACAACCATGAGATACCATCTAACACCTTTAACGCTATCCCAAATCAGAAAATCAGAGAGCAACAAATGTTGGAGGGGATATGGCAAGATAGAAACTCTCCTACATTGCTGGTGGTCTTGTAGATATGTACATCCACTATGTAAAACAATCTGGCAATACTTTAAAAAGATGGAAATTGATTTACCTTATGACCCAGCCATACCTCCACTGGGTATATACCCAGAAGAGGTAAGAAATAAACCACAACCAGTTGTATGCACTCCAATGTTTATTGCAGCGCAATTCACAATTGCCAAGAGTTGGGAACAATCTAAATTTCCATTAGTAGATGAGTGGGTCAGTAAACTCTGGCACATTCACACAATGAAGTACTATGTATCACTAAAAAGCACTGATGAGCACATGAAACATGTCTTTTCATGGAAAGAGTTGGAGGAAATAATGCTAAGCAAAGTCAGCCAATCACAAAAAGAGAAGTTCAGCATGAGTTCCCTGAGATAAGTGTAATCAGCATGGTAGGTAAAAAAGAGAAGTCACCTATATCATAACATTTGGGTTGAGATACAGGGAGTTGGGAGGAGGTTGGGCCAAACCCAAGAAGGTACATGTTGGCCCAACACAAAAATGGGAAAAGGGGGGAGGTGGAGGGAGAAAAAGTAGGGGAGTGCTGGTCTTGTCTCCACAGAATTGGGAGTGGGCACGCAGACCCTACCACAGTGCACGAAACCATGACGACAGCGTGGCTACATGGAAGATGCCTGAAAAGAAAGAGCTACAGGGCTGGCCCCCACCAGAGGCAAACTGACCCCCTTCCTGGAAGTGGGTGTGGTGGAGAGCGGCACTGAACCTACAGGTTGGGGAGAGGGGCCAGCATGCCATACCCACACAGAGGCAGACCGGGAGAAAGGAAGAGAAAGAAAGAGCCAGACTGGACCCCACTCAGGCATGCCAGGCCAGGAGGATAACGTCCTTGCATGGAGTTAATGGCACAGAGGGGATTGAGCAACCGACAACAGCACGTGTCGCATTGTCCCCTTCCTGGAGCAGACTGTGACAAAGGACATTTCTGGGGTCATATGGGGAGGCAGTGTGGTCTGAACCCCCAAAGCTGAGTGAAACAAGAAGAGAACATACCATATCAGCAGCTGGAGCAAAGCAGAGCTAAGAAGCTCCTAAGGAGCCCCAAGGGGGCACACCAGACCAGGAGAGGCAGCTCCTGGAGAGTCATGAAGGCCAGCGAACAGACCGGGGATTTTTGTATATTTCTTCTTTTTTAATTTTTCTTATTCATTTGCTATTTTCATTTTTAAAGATCAGTTTGGGCTATGTCATCGTTAATGTACCTACCTATATAAGATAGGCACAGGAGCCATGCCTGAGGACAGAGCAGCGGGACCAGTGGTCCTGGGGAGACCTGGGAGGTGAGGGCAGTGGGGGTGGGGGAGGTGAGCAGGTTGCGCCATGGAAATGGGAACACTTGAGTGTTGGAGTCAATAACAAGGAGGAGATAGGGATCTGAGGAGGGAGGGTGTCAGATCAACAGCAAACTAGCTAAGAGGAGATACCAAGAGGCAGAAATAGGGAAAAGTGACAGTGGAGCAAGAAGAAGGTAAAAGGAAACAGGAAGGACCTAGTAAGCAAAGCAATGAATAGAGGTATAAACAATGGTAAACATGTAAATACATTAATCCACAGAACTAGAGGTATTGGTCCATATACAAATATTTATAATGCAATACACTGTTGCCGTGGATGGACTTAGGGCCTCTGCTCATACCCTCCCTCAATACCAGAACACTTTGTTCTAACAAATTGGCGGTCTGAGATGGTCACCCTCCTGACACAATCACTGAAGACAAAATGGGTACATAAGCAAATATGGTGAAGAAGGTAGATAGTGCCGGGCTATTAAAAGATAAAGGATTTTAAGTGTGGGATCTTAAAGGCTTGGAGCTACACAAGCAGTCATTCACCAGTGAAGGAACGAGTCCACATGGAAGAGCACACCGCTGGGACCGGGTAATAGGCATCAGCAGACACATAGCAAACAAAAATATATTGTTGAGAACGAGGGTGGCTGAAGCAGAGATCCAAAGCCTCTGACGACAATGGAACAATCTCCCCACAGAGGGGCCACAGGGAAGAGATGTGTCACCACGGTGCAGTAAAGCATCGATGAAACACATTATATTCCTCTGGTTCCTTAAGTTTTCCTCACCCCCCACTACCATGACCCCAGTGCAGCTTCTCAATACAGACTAGACCGGAACATGTACACCGGTGTAGATAATGACACACAGAATCAGGAATAGGAGTGGTTATTGTTATACCAGAAGGATGGGCGGAAGAGGCAGAGAGGAAGGGAGAAAGGGGGAACTGAATGCAATGATCAACACATAACCATACACCCCTCTCCAGGGGGAAGAACAACAGAAAGCATGGGGGAAGGGAGACAGTGGTCGGTGTGAGAGATGAAAATAATAACAATGTTCAATCTATCGGGGGTTAAGGGGAGGGAGGGAAGATGGGAAAGAAGAGCTGATACCAATGACTCAATAGAAAGCAAATGTCTAGAACAGAATGAAGGCAACATGCGTACAAACATGCCTGATTCAATCAATGTATGCATTGTGATTAGAGTTGTAGGAGCCCCCAATAAAATGATTTAAATATATAGATAGCAAATTAATGAAAAATCACTTTAGAAGATAGCACTCACTGAGCACATGAAAAAGTGTACAAAACACTAGCAAGCAAAGCAATGCACGTTATAACAATGAGGAGGTTCTATTCTTCATCCTTCAAATTGCCAGAGGTCCTTTAAGGCTCTAATCCTATGGGTTGCTAAGTGTTCAGAAAAATGGTTCCTCAGAGGAATATAAATCGATACACGTCTTCTGGAAGTCGGTTTGGGTTATTTATGAGAAGATTTAGAATTCTTATGGTTTTTCCCTAGGCTCCAACTCCTGAAAATTATCCGAAGGTAATAAGCTTGAATAGCAATTTATTAATATATGTCTGGGAATCAGAGAGAAGACAGACTCAGTCATGTTTATTCCATCTCCCTTGTAGCATATTTCTGTCAATAAATACAGATGTACCTAAATAATGTTAATGGCTTCATTGCATTGTGTGAATGTATGATAACTTATATAGCTATTTCCATAGTTAGTAATTAAGGATTGTAAGATTAGAATACACAGACCGGTCTTATCTTACAAATCTAAAGGGTTTGGGAGGGGCACAATCTGTGATGAGAAAGCTGACAGATAAAAAAAGGATAGATGCAGTCAGGGTGCGGGGTACCCTGCAGCGCACACTCCAGGACTTTATTCGAGGCAGGTTTACATACATTCCCTGCACGTAGCCTGCACCGCGTGACAGGCTTCCACAAAGGGACAGTGTACAATTATTTGAGGGTACAGATAGGAGAGGAGGACAAGGTTGGGAACATGAAGTAACTGATAAGTTTGCAGACTGCTGCTTCTGCAGTCTTGTCAGGGAACAGCAAGCAGTGTCTGTTTTTTCTCAAGGGAGGAGACAGGCCAGCTGCTGCTTCATCAGCTCGCTAGGTTGAGCTGTCAGCATTTCCCATGGACCTTGAACTGTGGAAGGTGATGGTCCCATCCCATTTGCCTATGAACAGTTTTCCCCCACAAAGGGTGTTTTGAGATTTCGTATTTGTTGGCACTGTTTCAGAGAATATCCTACTAAATACACCTTTGTGATACTTCCCAATTATTTCTTTGAGTTTAATTCCTACAAGTAGAGCTACCGAGTCAAGCTACTGAAACCCAGGATGGATGAATCTATAGAAACAAATAGAATAAGAGTTGCTAAGGGTGTGGCAGGGGAGGGGAAGTGGGCAGGGGAGGCGACATGGGGGGGCATGAATGGGGAGCTGATATCAGGAATACAAGAAGGAAAATAATGCTCTGAAACTCATGTGGTAGCAATTGAACAACATTGCTTGATGTGATTGAATTTTGGAATGATATGGTGTCTGGATTCATTCCTAACAAACGAATTTGAAAGGGAAAAAAAAAAGAGTATCTACTTGAAATTTAAGTAGGGTTTTTTTAATCTTTAATTTTAAAGTTTTATTTTGTATTGGTAAATTATTCACATATCATAAATTCACTAGTTCAGTCATATTAAGAACAGTTTCTTCTTTCTTGTAGTTACTGTTGCTAGCTGCCCACCCCCTGCCAATTTACCCTACCATATCCCTCGGCAATTATTAATCCAGTTTCTGTCTCCATAAAATTAACTATTTCCTTGCCTAGTGATACTTAATCAAGGGCAATGTAGCAGCAAGGAATTACTACACCCGAATGAAGGCCGAACATGATGGTGGGGCAAGAGGAAAGTAAAAGGTAATAGAGGAAAGAACCAGGAGGAAATTTATAGAGGCCTAAATACAGGCATGTACATATGTAAATATATACATATATATAATGAGTGGGGAATAGAACTATGTACTCATATCTATATGTTAAGAATTAAGGTTGCAGATGGACATTGAGCCTCTACTCAAATACTCCCTCAACACAAGAACATTTTGTTCTAAAATCTGGCTTTATGTGATGCGCACCTTCCCGACATGATCGCTGAAGACAAAGGGTGCATAAGCAAATGTGGTGAAGAAAGCTGGGGTACCCGGCTATCATATATAGCATATGAGGTCTTAAAAACTTGAAGACAAACAAGTGGCCATCTATCTCAGAAGCAAAAAGGCCCACATGGAAGAAGCACACAAGCCTGTGTGATCATGAGGTGTCCATGGGAACCCAAGGTGAATTGTGGGGGGTGGGCATGGAGTGGAGACCCAATGCACATCTGTAGACAATTGGACATCCCCTCACAGAGGGGTCACAGAGAAGAGATAAGCCAGTCAGGATGCAGTATAGCACCGATGAAACACACAACTTTCCTCTAGTTCTTGAGTGCTTTCCTCCCGTGACTATCATGACCTCAATTCTGTCTTACAAATTGGATTAGACCAGAGCATGCACACTGCCACAGATAAGAGCACGAAACACAGGGAATCCAGGATAGATAAACCCCTCAGGGCCAACAATGAGAATAGAGTTACCAGGACAATCGGGGAAGGGTGGGGAGAGAAAAGGGGAATTTATCACAAGGATCAACCTAGAAACCCCTCCTACACAGATGAACAATGCAAAAGTGGGTGAGGGGCAATGGATGATGATTTAAGATATGAAAATAATAATCTATAACTAATCAAGGGTTTGGGAGGGAGGGTAGACTGGGGAAGGAGGGGGAAGAAATGGGGAGCTGATATCAAGGGCTCAAGTGGGAAGAGAATGCTTTGAAAATGATGATGGCAGCATATGTACAAATATGCTTGGCACACTGGATGAATGTATGGATTGTGATAAGAGATATAAGATCCCCCACTAAAAGCATTTAATAAAAACAAAACAAAAAACCCAACAAAACAAAAATAATTACCTAGACTTGATTTCATATGCAGAAAAACATACAAAATGTTCAAGAAACAAAATGCAATTATGACAAAGTAAAACAAAGAAAAGCCTCAATTAAAAGGAAAGAAAACATTAAAATCTGGAACAAATTTAAAATGGGTCAAAAGAGAGATCAAATAATAAATTGTTACATTTTAACCTATTTTTTCACACCCTTGCTTCAGAGAATGTTGAAAAGCTCCTTAAGTGTTACCTTTCTTACAGATGCAGGGGGAAAATTGTATCTTTTTTAAAATTCAGCAATCCTTTTTTTTTTTTTAACATTCTGGAACATGTTTACTCATTTTTCCTATTCCCATTTTTACTGTTTTTAAATATTTTATTATGTATATTCACCTTGTCTAAATCGTGGTGTAAGTAGTCTTATCCATAATTATTTATTTTGAAAGTTTCTTGATGTTAATTATTTCAATATAAAAACCCAAACCAAACCCATGAGACTCTAGTTGATCTCTAGGGACCCTGTAGGACAGAGTAGAAGTGCCCCCTTGACGTCCTAAGTTTGCAAAATTTTACTAAAGCAGAAAGTCCCACCTTTGTCCTGAGGAGTGAGCAGTTAATGTAGTTGAACGGCTGACCTTGTGTATAGAAACCCAACAAAGGACCCAGTAGACCACAAAGACTCATTTTCTCAATACATATTATTTAAATGTTCATATAGTTATTTCTTTAAATTTTCCATTGTGATTTCTATATTTAGTGTCATTTCTAAGGACCCATTTCCAGCACAAGCTCATAGAAATATTCACTAAATTTATGTTTTGTTTAGTTTTAAATAGCTTTATTTTGGAAATTTCCCAAATTACAGTAACTGGAGATAATAATACCATAGGCACAGCAATAGTTGAACCAATATTGGCCAATAATAATCAATCTTTTGCAACATTTGCTACATTGACCTCTTTTCTTGTTTGTAAAACTTTCGTTGCTAAAGTATTTTAAAGCAATTATCTGGCATCGTATAAGCCTTAAATCACAGATGCTCAACCTGTGGGTTGTGACCCTTTTTGGGGTCGAATGACCCTTTCATAGGGTTCACCCAATTCATAACAGTAGCAAAATTATAGTGATGAAGTAACAACGAAAATAATTTTATGGTTGGCAGGTCACCGAAACATGAAATCTATTTAAGGGTCACGGCATTAGGAAGGTTGAGAACCACTGTCTTAAATCATCCAATATGCATATCTAGAAGCTATTTTCTTAGAAATCCACCATTATCTTAAACATCTAATAAATTCCTTGGTCACATATAATATCCTAACTACAATCAAATCTCATTTGATTAAAAATTCTTTTTACAGATGGTTGTGTGACTGTCTGTGTAAACAAGGCCCACACAACATTTGGATCTCATGTATTCTATGACTTGTTCAACCTAGGTATGTCTTGCTCTCATTGCCTCCTTGTAGCAGACTTATTGCAGAAGCCAGATTTAGCTTAGAAATATGCCCACTCTCTAGATGTGTCTATATTTCCTTTTGATGTCATTTCACTTATTCCTCCCCCTCTGCAATTCCTGCAGATAGAAATAAACTCGATAGGCTTGATTGGGCTTGGGTTTTACCTTTTTCACAGTAGGTCCTACTTAGATTCATATGGAACCACATCATAAGTCAAACACCAAATCTATTATCTACTTTTCAGTGATGCTCCATTTGATCCATAAATGGTAGTTACTTCATCATTTAGAGCTACATGGCAGTCACTGTAAATTATCTTATTTTAACTGCAAAGGTTAAGAGTAAGAATAGGGCACCGGTTATTTCAAATTTTTTGATGAGATTTTTTGACATTGTTTTGCTTTTGTACCATGCAGAATATATGGGCTTTTCTACAGGACAGGATCTGTCTGTGGATTTCTGAAACTGTGAATCTTTATGGAAGTAGCAAACCTCATTTTTCTCTCATGGAAGGGCTGATAGTTTCAAGTTTCTGACCTAGTGGTTAGCAACCCAATGCATAATCCATTATGCCACCAGGACACTTAATGGACTGCGGGCAAGTTTAAATGAAATCTACAAGACATTGTTCAGCGTCCTTGATATCAGGCAAAGCTCATTACTATCTCTTGGGCTTCAACTTGCAGCAACTAGAGGTATGGTTTCCAAGACTGAAGATCATAATGGGAGCCATCTGACCTGTCCCTCAAGGATCAGGTGGTGGGATTGAACCACCAACCTGTGGTTTGCAGATCAGTGCCAACCAACAGTGTCACAAGACTTCTGTACAGCTTGAAAGTTAATTGCTATTGTAAGCTTTTCCTCAAGTTGATAAAGATTATTTTACAAAATGAAAAAGAGAGTGTGTGTGTGTGTGTGTGTGTGTGTGTGTGTGTCATTTGCAGTTTGTGATGATCGAATTATCCAATTGTTGACTACTGGGAAGTAGTCATGTTGACTTTCATGTTGACGATAATGTCTGTCTTAATATTAATTAAATTTAATATTAGTAGCTTCTGAGAAGCAAAACTTTCACATTAGAATTATAATAGATTTAGATAAAATTCAAAGATAGTAGAGGGAACTACCATAAATTCCACACTCAATTTCCTCTATTACCAACATCTAACACTAATGTACTGGTAGTACTTTTGATGATGAATGAGCCAATATTGAAACATTATCACTAAATGTGCAGATTATAAGAAATTATAGATAACAATGTGAAGAAAGGAAATTCCCAAACACTTAATTCTGCGTATGCACAACCTGCATACAGACCAAGAGGCAGTTTTTCAAATAGAAACGGGCTGCAGTGCAATGATGATCTCACATTCCGCTTGGCCACTGAACTAGCGTCTGTTTCTTAACATTCCACAATGGCGTGGCCATTGACAAACACAAGTTGTCATTTTTAAAATTGCTATGAGCTGAATGGTCTGTATGGTTGCTCCATCTATTTTAATGGGCTGCTTTTTAATTTTCAGTTTTTTTCCTTGCTGCTATTCCCTTGTGTATGTAGCCAT
The DNA here is from genome assembly GCF_050624435.1 of Tenrec ecaudatus. Lineage (NCBI taxonomy): Eukaryota > Metazoa > Chordata > Mammalia > Afrosoricida > Tenrecidae > Tenrec > Tenrec ecaudatus. The sequence continues at coordinate 74,737,174 of NC_134534.1, read as the reverse complement.
TAGAAAATAAATGTGAGTACTATTTTTGGAGGGTGGGGGAGACTTCATGTTAAATGTGAACATTTTGTTCCATGTGAAAGTTTTCTTATTGGCTGAATGAAACTAGCCTGGAATTATACCATCAGTGTCAGAGTGGTACCTTTCTAAGGTACCATTCTTATGAGGCCAAAATATGGCATTTGAAATAAAGGAATAGTAGCCTTATAAAGAAGAAAACTATAACTGATAACATTGTGAAGCTATTTAAAATGAATCTTTGATGCTATTTTCCAGCCCAGGCAAAATGCATTCACTGGGTTTCTACATAGTCATTGCTTTTACTTTGTAATTATAGTCCTCAGAAGAATTAAAAAATAAAATAATAAAGTCCATCCTTACACTTAAAAAAAAAAAAGACAAAGAGGTCTTACAATCTGCTTCCAAATGCTCACAAACTTGAAAATCCCATTGAACTCTATTCTGCCCTGAGGTAATCATGAGTCAGAGTCAAGTCAATGGTAACTGACAACCACAGCCGGCTACATCTGTAGCTCAGAATACATCTGTCTAGTTGAAAACAACCATCGTGGCATTAATATTTTAATGATAAAATGCTCTCTATATTATAACCTAGTGTCGTTCAGTCAACTCTGACTCACGGGGACATGTTGGGCTCGCCCAAGCCTTCATTGTTACAGAAACACACGGCCTCTTTCTCTCAGGGAATGCCCATGAGTTGGGATGACCTGAATTTTGATTGACATCTAAGTACTAACCACTGCACTCTTTGGCTCTTCTTATATAGGCTCTTCTTTATATTTTATATCCCATGTACATATAGTATCCAAAATAAAACAAAGAACAAATCCCCGGCTCCAGTACTAAGGAGCAGTTAGTGGGTGTGCACTGCCAGCATTGGTGTTCAGAGCCCAAGAGCTAACTGAGAGGGCCACCAGAGCTCCTCATGGAAGATCATAGAAACACCCTCTCCAGGTAATTTTGTTGGGGTGGGGTGGCGGTGTGGTGGCGATTCTTCAATGTCAGAATATGATTTCTTCTTGAAAACACTTGATGTTGTCAGTACCCAGAGAAGTCCTGAATCTGTTGCTTGGTGTCATCAAGTTTGTTCCAACTCATAGAACCACTAAGCACCGCAGACTGAAACTCCACCTAGTTCTGCACCTTCCTCAACATTGTTTATTTGTATGAGCTCAGAGTTGCTGCCATAATCCATCGTCATCAACGGTTTCTCTCTCTTTTTTTTTAAATCAAAAATTCTCTATTTCCCATTTCCAATTCCCTCACCCTTCCTCCTTTCTGAACATTGTCCTTGGGCAAATGCTGACCTTTCCAAAATCTCAAATATATCCCTAATGTTATAATTCACCTTAAATACCTATTATTTGGATGAAAACTGAGAAACAGTGAGTTAATTTCAGTTCTGAAGGACAAATAAGGTCTGAGGTTTCACCAGTCACTATCCAGCAAGTACACAATTGTTGTTGTTTGCTTGCTTGCTTTTTATGATGAATTTTGTTTCACATTCTCTCCTGCTTACTCCAAGACTTTCCAGTGTGACATCTTTTCAGAACAGGTGGTACCGGTAGGGGGGTAGCATCTTGCTCTACTATGCTCTCAGGAGTGGAGGCTGAGGTTCATGTGGTCTGTTAATCTATTAGAGTATATTTTCCATGTGTCTTTTATTTTCTTCACTCATTTACTCTGGGGAGAAACTAGTAGTTTCATCTTAGATGGCTGTTCATGAATGTTTAATATTCTAATCACTTGTCACTAAAAAGGACACAGAACAGATTTTTGTAGATTATGTTAGGTTAGTTGACCTTGGGGTCTCCTGGACTGTGGTCAAAGGGAATTCACAGGAGACTTAATCCATGTGGGGACCCTGTGAATGGACTTTGGGGTTCCACTGTGATCCATAGCCTTCTGCAACACACATGTTCATAACATAAGATCTGATATCATTCCCTCCTCCAGATTTGGATTTTGTTATTTACAATCCGTATATCACACTGTGCTTCTACCATGTGGATTTACTTGATGTCTAACTTAGATGGGTGTTTGTTTGAGGGCAAGACTTTAAATTCCAGACACTATTGTTTCTGAAAGCAAGGTACCATATGGTTTCTTCATCACACTTTACTACAGCACCTATGTCTTCATTGATCTCTTCATGAGAGCAAATAACCAGTGAGGCCATGACATAAAAATGCATTGTTCTTAGATTAGGGATATGATTAAATGGGACCCCAAAAACATTCATAGATCTATGGCTCATATATGTCTCTGGTTCACCTGACAGACATTATCACTTTGTGACAGAGATATTATAGATTATCCCCTTGGGGCATAAGATAATTTTATGGACTGTGTCATTAATTTGGCCAAATAGTATCAAATTTAAAGCATTTTTGAGAAAAGGAAATGATACAAATATAAGCCACCTTCAGACCACAATACATAAATTGTTCACTTGTACAGATTAAACTCTTAGGTGACTGGACATTATTTACATGAAAAATGGGGGTTGGTACTAGGGCAAAACTGTATTTAAAAAACCCATCCATTTCATATCCAGCATAGAAGCAGAATGATTGGTGTTAGAATACAGTAAGAAGAAGCAAGACTGAAGGTGTGTCTGACCTCTACCTCAAGGCAGTAGGGAAGCAAGAAGAGGTCAGCTGTGCCCCTGCTTTGGCTGGAGTGCCCTGGACCAGTCTTGTAGGCTCATCTATGTAACAATGTGCATCTTGTAAATGGTCCCCTTCCTGACTTGTAGTTCCACCTCCAACTGTGATGTGTTACCCTGCCACCAATCATGACTCTGTGATAGTTCCCATTGGAACTATGAATCTGCAGATGCCATTTGGACTTCGTGCTAATGGTCTCCCTCATCTGGATGATGTGTTTGGGCCTTTGCCTCTTTTAAGTCTTAATAAATGTTCTCCTAAAATTAAAGAAAAAGAAAAGAAGAAGAGGTCAGATATGCCCTCCCCCACCCTGTTTTCACAGTTGATCTTTACACTAACAGAGAGAACTCTGAGAAACAATGCACATGTAATAGCCACCTAAAGATGAAATACTTAGAAATAAATCTAGCCAGAGATCCAAAAGACCTATATAAGCAAAACAAAACAACAACAACAGCAACAACAACAAAAAAAAAAAACACCACCCAGCAACAAAACACCGCTACAAAGAACATATTATGTTCAGGGATGTGAAGGCTTAACTTTGTTAACATGTCAATACTAACCAAAGCAATCTACAAATATAATTCAGTCCTAATCTAGATTCATTGTCATTTTTAAAAGAGATGCAAAAATGCATCACCCATTTTATGTGGAAAGCAAAGGGATGCTAAAAGGAACACAGTAAGAGGCCTCAGACATGCTGTTTTTCAAGCCTTTTACACAGTCCCAGCACTCGAAGCAGCCTCCCCGTAGTACAGTAGACACAAAGACCGATGGAACAGAATGGAGAGACCAGTGGGGCAAATACAACTACCTACAGGAAGCTGATCTTTGAAAAAGGCCAAAACACATCTTATGGCAAAAGATAGTGTCTCAAAGAAATGTTGCTGAAAAGAAAACTGGAAAAATATTTGCAAAAAAATGAAACCAACTCTCATATCTCATAGCATAAACAAAAATAAACTCAAAATGGATCAGTGACATAAATGTAAAATTATAAAGATCCCCAATACATTATCAAACATAACTGAAAACATGCACATAGTAAAATACAAGCTAGATGAATGGAATTTCCTAAAAATTTAAACCCTTATGTGCATTAAAAGAGTTTTAAAAAATGAACTCATGAACTGGGAGGAAATTGGCAATGACATTGAACAAGGAAGTAATCTCTAAAACTCATAGAAAACTTCAATACGTCAACAAGAAAAATGCAAATCATCGAATTTTGTAGATGGAACAGAATATGAACATGCAGTTCACTAAAGTAGATGTTTAGGTGACCAACAAATGTGCAGAAATACTCAAGATTACTAGCAAATTAAAATAACAATGGCATCTGACCTTATCCTAGTGTTAATAGCAAAGTTAACAAAACCTGAAACAACAAATGCTGGTAAGGGCATATGGATAGGCTGGACCTTTCCCACATTGCAAGAGTGATGGAAAAATGAGACAGCCACTGTGTGAAAGAGTGTGTTTCTTCCTTAATATTTAAAAAAATAGAAATACTATTTGATCCAGCAATTCAACTACGGAGTACATATTCTACAGTCCTAAGAACCATGGCGCAGGTAAAGGTGCACAATCCTGTTCAGCTCAGCATCACACCAACAAAAGACACATCCTAAATGCCAGTCCGTGGAGAATTAATAAACTCTGGTGCATGCACTCAATGAAAGTCTCTGCAATATGAAAGAATAACAAGGTCTCTGCAAAGCATGGATGAGCTAGAGGGCATTATGCTGCACTGAATTTTTCAGTCACAGAAGGACACATATTATATGAGAACAATGTTATAAAAAGTCAGGTAAGGGTTCACACGCACACAATTCTTTGAATGAGAGGATTAGAGAGGAGGGAAGGATAAATCACTAACTAGAAATTAGACACATAATAAGTTGGGTGAAAGAGAAGACAATGTAAATTAAGGGGGAGGTCACCCCAAAAATGACCCAAGCCAAAGAAGACACAAGGAGAAATACAAGAATTAAAGGCAGTAAAGATAAATACTATTATATACACAATCCTGAATCATAACATTAGTTATGAGTGGATACATAGACAGACACACAACTGGTGTGGGAAGGAAAATGGAACTCCAGCCACCACAGATGACATTTTCAGAAACGTTGCAAATATGAAAACATTTTATATATGTTGCAAATGTTGTTGTTAGGGGCCATCAAATCAGTTCTGACAGAATCAGACCCTGCCCAACAGAACAAAACGCTGGCCAGCCCTGCACCACCCAAACAATTGTTCTGCTTGAGTCCATTGTTGCAGCCACTGGGCCAGTCCATCCTGTTGAGGAGTGTGTTAGACAGGGTTCTCCAGAGAAACAAAACCAGAACGCTAATCATTATGTAGATAGATAGATAGCATGAAATTAACAGCTAATTAAATTATAAAGCAGTAGAAATGGCTCAGTATAACTCACTCTTAAGAGACACTGGAAGTCCTTCAAGTCTTGAGGGCTGCCGGGTAGTCCTCTGTGGAGCAAGTCTGTCTCTCCCAGCACAGGCAGCAAACAGCAAGGTAGGTCACCAACAGTCAGCCAGTTGACAGGGGCCCGACAGTCCCCAGCTCAAGAGATATAAATTCCAATGGTGTGGCGAAGCAGGTCTTGAAGGAACCTCAAATGAAAGCAACACAGTCCACATGGTAGGCACCCCACAGGTAATGTAGCTTGCAAATGGAGGCACCAAACAAGCAAGGCAGCCGCACACTGGTCTGATGATCAAAGAGCAAAAGACAAGAGAGGCAAGCCTCGCCGAGCCATTTATCTCTCTGCCCTTCAATTAATCCCACATGTGTTTATCGGCCAGGATGACACAATAAACGTTAACAATCTCAAGGGGCTAGTTTTCAGCTGCCTTTGTGTTTTACAAAGCTTGATGTTCTTCAGCAGGCCCTGGTCTTTCCTGACAAGATGCCCAAATAGCTGAGATGAAGTCTCGCCATCCTTGCCTCTTAGGTGAACTCTGGCTGTACTTCTTATAAAACAGATTTGTTTGATCTTTCAACAGTCCATGGTACTTTCAATACAATAATTCATCATCCAAATAACTCAAATGCGTTGATTCTTCTTCAGCCTTCCTTATTCAGTGTTCCACTTTCACATACATCTGAAATGATTGAAAATACCGTGACTTTGTTCAGGCACACCACAGTCTTCAAAGTCACATCTTTGTTTTTCAACCCTTTAAAGAGGTCTTGAATATAACAGAGCAGTTGGGGGAACAAAGTTATGCATCGATGTACAGCGTGAGTTGCAGGCCTCAAGGTCTCAGCATGACAGTCTTATGGGGTCTCAGGACCATAACCTCATATAACCTCAGGACCATTGGCAAAACATCGTTTACAAAGCAAATGCTCTTCATCCTTTGGTTTGTAAGCAACCACCTAAGGTGTAATGATGGCGCTTTTCCTGTTCAAAGGGAAGAAGGTGAAGAAAATCAAAGGTGCCTGGAAACAATTAGGATTCATGGACTCTCAGGGCCCGAGACCAGGAAGAACTACATGCAGTCCAGCTAACAGTACCAATTGTTCTGAAAGGGATCACATTAAAAGGCCCTGGAGAAAATGTAGAGAACGGCCCTGTTAGAAAAATATGGGGCAAAAATTAAAATCATAAGTTCAGGCATTTTGGTCCAATAGGCCCGCACATGTTGGACCCCTGAGACTATGGCTTTCATTGACACTTAAATGTTGGCGTTGAGCTAATTCTGGTGGTTCAGTTTTCAGCCAAACAATGTTGTTGTTGTTCTTTGGTGCCATCTGGTCAATTCCAACGCTATGCAAAAACACTGCGCCATCCTGCGCCATCCTCATCATGGTGAAGTTCGAGCCCGTCGTTGCAGGCACGGTGTCAGTCCAGCTTGTCAAAAGGCTTCTTCATGTTTGATGTCCATCCACTCTCTCCCAAGCATGAAGTCCCTCTCCTGGGATCGGTTTCTGCTGATAACGTGGTCAAAGTTTGTGACAAGTTTCATGATCCTTGTTTCTGAGGAGCATTCTGGCCATACTATTCCCAAGGCAGATTTGTCTGTTCCTTTGGCTGTCCATGATATTTCCAATATCCCTTGCCAGCACCATCATTCAAATGCATTGGTTCTTCTGTGGTCTTCAATGTCCAACATTCATATGCACATGAGACAATCCAAACCACCATGGCTTTGGTCAGTCCTCCGTTAGTCCTCAAAATAACATCCTTGTTTGTCAGCACTTTAAAGATGGTTTTTGCAATGGATTTCTCCAGTGCAGCATGTTAATACCATGAGCATTGACTATAGACGCAAACAAGATGAAAGTGTTGACAAACAATAGACAGGTCTGTAAGGTCCTCAATGACTGTTCGAGATCAATAGGGGACAGTTGTCCAAGGACAAAGTTCAGAAGTCAGGAAGAGTCAAGGAAGACCGAGGACTGGATTGGGAAGCACAAAGAGTAACTGGCACAAGTGATGTTACTTGATGTTGTAACATGGAGCTTGAAATCAATGTCATAATGTAAAATGTGCATGAATTGTTACATGGAAAACTGATTTGATCTGTAAACTGTAACTCGATTCATAATGAAAAGTTTTGAAAGAGGAAGAGGTGCAAGGACTCCTTCTATTATAGACAGTCATTAGTATGAGACCAAGGGGAAGGACTTGAGCAACGCTGTATGAGTAAAGCAAAGCATGGCTGCCTTTGGCCTTCACTAAGCTGGCAATTTAGTTTAAAAAAAATAAAAGATTTACATCCACAGAATGTTGTGGCAACTTAGTAATTGATGCTGTAAAGTGCTTTGGAAATATTAAATGAAGTAAAAAGATGCAAGTTTTGTATAACACCTTCCTTGTTAACATATCTTTACCACATAATAATGTAGCATAATTTAATTAAGCAATACAAATTTAAATAATAAAGAACAGAGGAAGAAATAAATTAAGAGGCATAGTCCAGGGACTGAGGGTCTGGTTTCAGATGAGATTTGAGAAGAGATGGTGAATCAATGAGGCAGAGCGACACTAGAAAGCTGGTTTGGAGAGAAGATAGAGACAAGGTCTCTCGTTAGACCATCTGTTACAGTCCCTGGGACCGACTTATCACATTCAATGCGTCAGCATCTCAAATAACAGGGAATGTTAATGGTGATCACTGGTGAGACACAAAAGACTACTTAATTACCCGGTGGGACAGTAAATGCAATCGTTACTCAGAATTGTTGCAGTCGCATAAAGGTTGAAAAATGTAATACGTTGTGGCTGGCTAACACTGAAGGTCTGTGCTCTCTTTCCCCGCTTAGAGGTGCTGTTACGAAGTTCTTCTCCGTGGGAATTATCTTTCCCAGCCACCTTGCACCTAAGGGAGGCCAAGTAGCTACTCTGGCTGATGGAGTGGGAGAAGTGATGTGTGGTATTTCCAAACTGAGAGAGGCTAATTACCAGTGTGGTTTTTGTCATTATCGCTTTCCTTCCAACAGTGACCTTGAAGACTATACATTCATGATAGAGGCACTAAAACGTGGAAGAAACGAGAACCCAGAGTCACAATTTCAAGGAAAGCAACCCAGGAGAGTTGCTCCAGTGGGAAGGTCAATGGGAGGGAATGGGAAGCGTGAGTGAGAAAGAAAGATTTCTTTGGTAAACTACTGATCTTTGGGGGTTGTTTTTACCCTTCCTAATAATATATTAACACCACCCAAAATATACATTGATGCTAAATTTGGATTATTGACCTAACGAATCTGCCATTAGTGATCACATACCATGCATGGAATGACATGAAGGAACGGGAAGAGAAATCAATGCTTGTAAAAGTGTGTGTGTGTGTGTGTGTGTGAGTGTGTGTGTGTGTGTGTGTGTGTGTGTGTGTGTGTGTGTGTGAGTGTGTGATGGAGAAGTCAGAAGGCCTGTGTGCCTGGGAAGCTGTGTTGCGAGACTGATGAAGAACAGAATAGGAAACTACGGGTCAGTCAGCGCCAAGTGGTGTGGATCAAGGGAATGCAAACCCAAGCTACAGGAGACACTGAGTAATTTGAAGCAGAAGAATCAGAGGGTCTGGTTTTCATTTTCTAAAGACCACCCTCCCTATTCCATGGCAATAGGTTACATCTACAAAGGGATGAGTTAGGAGGCCTTTGAAGGGACCCAGAGGACAGATTTTGTTTACCTAATCCAGGTAGGAAAAGTGAGAAGGAGATGGGTTGGAATGTTATGGAGAAGGGCGAAGCTTTAGGTAGGACAAACCGTTAATCCCTCAACTACTCGCTGACATGTTTATGGACCTAATGTGTCCAGAGAAACCTCTGAAAGCAGGATCCCCTCATTGTATTCCACATGTATGGAGTTGTTGTGTCCCAGCGGCAGATTAACAGAGCTAACAACAATGTGGTGAGATGAGAAGCAAACTTGACCGGTTGGATGTGATAGGTAGTGAAATAAAACATTAAGTTTGTACTACCAGGCACCTGAAGGAATGATTTTCCTGGGTAGGGAGATTGGTAAAAAGATATTTGGGGTGGGGGGAATGCTTATTTTACTTGTAGATATACTGAGTTTGAAGATCTGTGAGTTGTATAATCTGAGTTGTCTGGTGAACAATTGAATACGGGTTTCAAAGAAAAAAAGGATGTGTTGGAGCCATAAATGGAGGATACGGTGGTACTTGAAATCATGGGAATGAATTGAATCACAGAGAATTGTGAAATATTTTTAAATCTTTTAAAAATAATGGTTATAGCTATGTGCTAGGCATTGTTCTGTTTCATATACGATGGTACGTAAACATTGCTACAAAAGCAAAGCAGCTTTTATTAAGCAAAACGTATCAAAATGTGAAACTGTTGGGTGTTTTTTTTATACATCCTCCATCAAATCCATACTCTTCCGAAAGTGCATTTTCTTCTAACTTTTCCCAAACAGTTCTCTCTACTTCAATATATTCCACTTCAAAATGGCACGTTGGGCGTCCTCAGAACTCCCCTAAAACAAAGCCTTCGCCGTCAAGTCAACCCCCACTCACAGCAACCCCATCAGTGGTTTCCAAGACTGCACGTCTCCATGGTCACGCAGCCTCATCTCTCTCCTGAGGACCGTTGGTGGGGGTGAACCGCCACCCTGGCAACCCAATGCTTATCCCACTGTGCCATTAAGGGCTCTTTTTTTGGCATCCTGGAGGAATTCCAAAGGTGTTCTTTTTTAATGTGTATGTTCTGGGAACAAACAAACAAAAATTCTGAAGGGGCAAGATCAGGTTGCAGGATGGATGAGGCAAAGTTCTTCAGTGAAGTTCTCCTAGGAGAGCCCTTGCTGGCCTGAAAGAAGAAACAGGTGCATTGCAGTAATGGGGGGAAATTTTTTTTCTCTTGGCAAATTTTCCTGGAATTTTTGTCAGCCCTGCAGCTTTCCATTTTCTGAAAACTTCATAATAAGCACCCATTATTATTCTGTGTCCTTTGAGGAAATCTATCAGGAGTATCCTTTTGGAATCCCATGTGTGGGGAAAAGGCCAGTCCCCACGACTAATCACAGGTTCGGTAGGTGCAATTGTATGGTTGAGATACATAAAGATTACAATAAAGTCATAGAGAGCATGAGAGATAGAAGAGGGATTGAAATAATGGAGTCAAACACATTTCATAGTAGCATGCTCCGCTCAGCCCTGCTCGGTGGTCCATGTGCAGATGGGAGATCAGAGGGCAGGAGAGAGTGGGAGGAGAAGGAGGACAAGGGGAAAGGAAACAGGAGAGCGAGGACTGGGGGAGAGAGGACGAGAAGAGCCTAGAGAGAGGAGAGGGAGCCAGGGAAGAGAGCTCTTTATTGCTAACCCAGGCTTATATACCTTTGGGGGGCAAACAAGCCCCCTAATTACAGGTAAAGACATAATGTCACAGGAAGGGGTTGCACTGTAGGTTATAGAGTAATGGGAGGGATGATCTAGGGTTATCCATGCAATAGGAAGGGGAGGTATTGAGAGCACACATGTGACAAGATTGGTGGATCCTAGACTCAGGATGGCAGCCTAACTTTGGATGCCACAAAGCCAGTTTGACCTATTCTCTGGCTCTCCATGGAAACTATTATCAGTAGGATGTGAACCCCACCTACTGTGAACCAAACTGATGGCTGCAAGCCTTCAGGGAGAAGTAGCCCATTGTCCTTAACATCAGGGATTGGGCCCTACCTGTGGTGGGCCCAGACAGTTGTCTGGCAACTGACTGCCTTCAGGGAGGATCTCTAAGCATCTAACCTCCCACCATATGCTGGCAAATACCCTCTAATTTTTGGCCTTTCGGAAGACAAAGCTGGAGGAAAGTCTTTTTATATCCCACACCCATGAAACAGTTGTCCTAACATTCTGAGATGCACTCCCTGTCTTGAATGGAACTGGCTCCAGAGATCCACTTGGAAGTCACTGTTCTAATTGGATCGATTTCGGAAGGCACCAAAATGATACTAAGACAATTGTTTTACTGAGAGCATTTCTATATAGTCATTCATTGATCAAAGAGACATATTCAAACATGTTTTGTTTGGAATGAAATTTTGCATGTATAAACTGGAATCCTGGTAGCAATTTTTTTCACTTACCCTGTTATTAGCATATTTACCCATTACATGGATCCTATAAGATCTGTTCTCTTAATCATATCTCTTGATGCTGTGTCCATAGTGATATGACAGGAGGGGAGGGGAAAGAACTCAATATTTAAAGTGTCATCAGAGTGAGAACCTAAGAAGCTTAGTGACATGGTGGGGTAAGCTAACTTGCAGTGGCTCCTGTAAGGGTTTGGAAACCTTATACAGGATCACTATTGTTAGGTTTCTCTCTCTGGCCTAAATTTCAACCTCAGTCCTTGGCTCCGCGCGAGAAAGATTTCACGCCGAAGCCGGGCTCATGATCCAAGTGAATTTAATGAAAGTTAAAAGAAGCTTCAGGTTTTACGCGGTACCCATAGGATTCCTTTGACTATGCGGCCTGGCAGAGACTGCTCCAGGTCATGCAAGGATCTCTCTCCTCCCACGAAGGCGACCAGACCACCCAAGCAAGACAAGACCAAGACAAGCCAAGATAAGATCCCTCTCCCTTCCAGTCCCTGCCTTTTCAAGGGTTCCGGGGGGAGGTGTGGTGAATGACCCCAGGTTGATCCCATTGGCTGAATTGCAGTCACCTGGCCCAGGTGGGCTGCTCCAGGTACAACACCCATCTGGGCCCACCTGCGGGAAAATCCAGCTTTTGTCCTTTGCTGGCTCTCCTGGGCATGCGTAAATGGACTTCCCAATTCCCTAGGCTAAGCTACCTAACACTATGAGCTGGAAGCGACTCTATGGTAGTGGATTAAAAAAAAAAAGTACCTGTGGTAGTGACATGATTTCGTGTCAACTTGAAGATATAAAAGTGTTCAGGTGAAGTCTAGCTTGTCAATCAGTTCACAGCCTAGTGGGACCTCTTTGTGGGCATGGCCTTCTCATCAGGGGGATCCTGGGAATGCCTCTCTATCTGCCTTCACCTTTCTATTGAGGGGCCACATGGAGACCTGGGTGAGCCCTGGAGATGCATCCACTGCCATTGGAACCATAAGCTTTTGCACTCACTGGCCAGAGATATTCCTGAATTCTGTATCAGTGCATCTGGCTTTGTGATTTTGAAGAAGGAACTTATGAACTAGTATCGGACTTACGGTCTTGAGTTGGACTGGGCTGGGATGTTTTCCTGAAATATCACTACTTCTTGATATAAAGCTCTCTCTTACGCATTGAGGGAGTTAGTTTATTGTGCCAACCTGGCTGATAAACACATGTGGGGTTAATTGAAAGGCGGAGAGATAAATGGCTCAGTGAGCCTCGCCTTTCTAGTTCTCGGGTCTCTTGCTTTCTGATTGTTGGACCAGGGTGCAGCTGCCTTAGCAGTTTCCTGCTTCAGCTGGCAAGGCTGACTTCCTGCAAGACATCCCTGAGGAGAAGCCACATGGACCTACCCTGATGCAGCCCTGGGTGCTGGAGCAACCTTGTGGAAATCCCTGCCAGCGCTGAGATGCTTACACGATCACTGACTCCACTTTCCTCCCCTAGTCGGCATCATAGTGTGTATTTTGTAAATTGGAGGAGGACTTTGTGAATTGGTGTTGGACATATGGGTTAATGGGTTAGTGTTGGACTTGTGGGCTTGGGTAGCACTTAGTTGGGATGTTTTCTTGATGCACACTTCACCTTTATATAAAAGTCTCTCTTATACATGAGTTGCTGTGGATTTGTTTCTCTAAAGTACCCAGATTAATACACATATATACGAGTACGACTAAATTTGTTTCTCTAGTCAACTTGGCCTAAAAGAGTACCCAAGAAAATAAAACAAAGAGTTAAGCATAGTATAACCAAGAAAGCATGGCACCACAGGATCTAGGTCTGTTATCAATGTGTTGTCTCCCCACTGCAAACCTGTCCTCTTTCTCTTCCTTCACTTCTCACTGGCCAGCCGGCTTGGTGTTAGGCCTTGTCAGTAGAGAGAAATTGGAAGGCCTACAGGGGTTTCACCTGCACCTGGGTGGAAAGCGTCCTAGGGAATCTTGCTATCATCTAAGTGTGTTCCCAGCCAAGCTCTTCAATTTTATGAGCATCCTAAAGGGCAATTTCCAGCCCATCTGCTCCACCCTACCGTACCTCGGTAAACTTCCTTGCCAGACAGTGCGTTGCTCAGTAATGAATCCTGTTATTGTTGTTGTTTTTGTGGTTATTGTTGTTGTTAGCCATGGCCAGGTCACCCCAGACTCCTGGAGAAACCATGCAAACTGGCATGCTGGTCAGTCCTGCACCATCCACATGATCTTGGTTTTTTTTTAAATCATTTTATTGGGGGCTCATATAACTCTTATCACAATCCATGTATCCATCCATTTTATCCAGCACATTTGCAAAGTTGTTGCCATCATCATTCTCAAAACATTTGCTTTCTACTTGAGCCCTTGGTTTCAGCTCCTCATTTTTTCTCCTCCTTCCCTGTTCCCCCCTTCCTCATGAACCCTCGATTGTTTATAAATTATTATTATTTTGTCATATCTTACACTGTCCGACGTCTCCCTTCACCCACTTTTCTGTTGTCCGTCCCTCAGAGAGGAGATTAGATGTAGATCCTTGTAATCGCTTCCCCTTTCAACCCCACCCTCCCTCCAGCCTCCCGCATCGCCACTCTCAGCACTGGTCTGGAACATTGAGAGACATGAGGTTTTCGATTGTGATTTTCAGAAGTACATCAGCAGGCCTTCTGTCCTAATCAGTCTTACTGTGAAATCGCTGCTCAAAACTGTTCTGCGTGGAAATAACTCACAGTAACACGCCATGCTAAGGGGGCGGGGCGACTGTGCCTGGGGTGCACTGGCCAGCAAGTCATCTGGTGTCGCCCTCATGGAGGAGAATTTTCCTTCTGACCCACCAGCAATCCGGTCTTACTAATTAATAATTATAATGAATGCTCTTTGCTCAAGTTACTGGTGTAGTTTCCATCTTCTACATAGACCTATTTCCTGACAGATATCGAAGTCTGAGAAAGGGCCACTGGTTTACTCTGAGTTACATAAGCAGAGAGGTCAAGAAAGATTTTTTTTTTTAATTCTGAAAGTGCATTTAATTAGGGAAGCAGGATGTCAAAAGCACCCTTACGCGGAAATCCTTTTCCCGAAGGATGTGGCCGGTAGCAGGGAGAGGAGGGCGGAAGGGGAACCGAAGTCGGCAGAAGAAGCAACGCCCTCAAGAGAGGCACAGTAGGGAAGGCGTAGCGGGTAGCAGGCTAACGGACAGTCTTGTCTTATTGTCCACAGCGTGAGAGACTTCAATGCCACAAGGAAGTCTACAAACAGTGAGGGAACCATAAGAATTACAGCAGAGCTCCCCAAGAACACAAGACCACAGGGGGAAAGTTCCTGTGGAGGGAGCTGCCTTTGGTGGCAGGAAAGGTGGCTGGTCCTGAGACAGGAGCAAGAAGCAAAACCAGGCGCTGCTACCCACGGCGGTGAGAGTGGCTGCCTACTACCAGGATGGGCACTACTAAGAATTTAGAAAGAACCAGCAAGAATATTTCAAAAATATAGAAGCAAAAGGATAGAGATCTAGCATTAGATATGTGGATTTAACTATGAGGAAATAAGATTTAAAGGCAACAAACAATACATAAAGGGAAATGTATATTATTTTTCACAGATACAGACAATCTATGTGATAGTCACCATGCACAATTTCTGAATTGCTAAGGGAAGAAAAGAAAACTAACGACTATCAAGGGGATGTTATGGACTGGAGATGGGCACAATTGCCTTACAAACGTTCTCTCATGTATTGCATATTACAACCCGAAGAGGTCTCTCTCATCTCCAGTATACTTCTAAGTTGAGGAAACTGTGGTTCAATTCAGAATTATTAAGTAACAGAGGGAAGATTTAAACTCATGTCTGACTTCAAAGCTCAGGTTCTCACTATGCTATAAAACTGCTAATGCTCTGAGAATTCTTCTTTTTTTTGAGAGACAAGTTGGAAATTAAATATTACTTCTGTATCCCCCTTTCTTGCTTCTCAACTCTCTAAGAACAGAAGCTGGGCCCTGAAAAAAACCTTTGTATCATTTCCATCCAGTCCAACTTAGGTAAATTGGAGATGTGCATTAAGTGATTGTACAGCTGAATATAATGTCAGTGTTTTGTCAGTTTCGATAGGCACAACAGGATAAAATGAAATTGCTACAAAGGAAAGCGAGAAAATACTTTTTGAAAAAAAAATCCTAGGACAAAATAGTCAAGTAATAACCAAGATGGAAAACTAATAGATGGTGAAGATTTCTTAGGAAAGTATAGAAAATTGCAAATTTATGATGCAATTACACATATCACCTGAATGGTATGTACATGCTGGTGAGAGCAGAACATAGGTCCCGGTCAGAAAACAAAGATGCCATTCACATTCGGTGTCAAGTCTTAGTGCATTTCAGTAGATGCACTCAAAAAGTCTGAACACTATTGTCACCAATCAAGCACTATCGAATATGCTAAAAATACTTTATCTCCAAAAATCAAAGTAGAATTTAAAAATTACATTTCCATGTGTATGTTGAAAATGATTTTTTTAATTAAGTTGCTCTTAACACTTTCTCAGACTCCATTTGGGAAGACCAAATGCAGGAATATGGTTGTTTTAAAAGTCAGAATATCTTGCATGCAATTTTAACAAGAAGGAGTTAAAAGAGTCTAGAAGCAAAATAATACATATTCTAACAAAAGTTCACAGCTTTAAGTATCAGAGGAAATCATAATATGCAAAAAACGCAATCAGCAACATTTGCAAACTACATGTATGGAGTGTGGATACATCTGCTATACTATTTGATTAGAATACTATCATTGTGTTATGCGCTCAGCCTGTCAAAAAGTACCAGTTATCTCAGTTCCCCCAAACAACAAAATATTTAAACTTCTACACTCTAAAAATACACTCAGCAAAGCTTCAAAGTCAAAAATCATAAGGGAAAGATGTGAACTAAAGTTAAAACAGCAGTGTTTTGTCTTTTATGGAAAAACTACCTTGGTTGCTTTCATTAAATGGGACATGTTTCTTTGAGAAATACAAGTTACAGAAACAAAACAAATAACTTTATTCTGGAAGTTAGCCTCATCAACCATAGGTGACCCAGCCAAGACATCTCTGTCCATTGGTGGCACCATTCCCTGGGGCTGTTGAGTCGACGCTGTCTCGTGGTCACACCAAGGGCTCCAGAGGGTTTTCAGGAGCTGATTTGTAGGAAGTAGATTGCCAGATCCTTCTTCCAGGGGGTGAACTTGAACCCCCAATCCTTCAGTTAGCAGCCAAGAATATGGACGTTTGCACCGCCCAGTGACTAAAAATAAGCATGCATGCAGACAAATCATAGAAAGACAAATGAATATAGAATAGGAATTACTCTGTGCATGTTTTAAAATGATTTAGTATTGTTTTCATTTAGCAATAAAACCAAAATGAAATAGAAAACATTTCTAATATTTCCTTACCTGCAAAATTAATAAAAAATAGTAAAGAAAAAAATGGTGCTGTCAGAATGATTTTGGGTGTTCTAAATACTATTGATTTATAATAAAATTAGGACCTTATTACAGCTACATTTTTTGTTAATTAAATCTTTTTTCTTTTTTTGGCCTACCAAGGTTTGCCAAGTTTATATTGTATTCTGTTCTAGTAACCTATGTATATGCTTAGTCTTAGTCTTATATCGGGATCAAATGATGCTCACCTGCATTTCTTCCATCCATCCTCTGCACTCCTGAACTTGTTGTCTTTTTCAGGTCCCACTTAGTTGATCATCCACATCAAGCTGCGTTTCCAGGGAAGACTCGACAATGTGGAGCGTGTGGCTACTCGAGGAAGACTTTCTCTTGCCTTCAATAGACAGTTCTGATGACTGAAATTCTTTTTGTGTCATATGTTTGCCTCAGAATTCAGCTTGTTTTATTTCATTGTTTTCAGACATTGAAGAAACCTGAGACCAAGCTGACCCTGCCTCTAATAAATGACCTCCAATTTCGACTTAAAAGACACAAACATTCCTTTTTTAACCTGTAAAGTTCTGTGACACTTTACAGATATGAGATATGATATGAGTCTATATGAGTCTAGATTGCACTTCCCATATTAAACGACTCTGGAACCTGGTGTGTCCTCCATGTCTGCAGATTCAGTTCTGTCTTCCTTTATAAATTGAAAATCAAATTGGGTGTCTTCAGATCATTTCTCTTTTATTAATTATATTTTCTACTTCAGAAACACCAATTGTCCTAATATTGGGCTGTTTCTTCCATTTATGATTTTGCTCTAGTTCCACAAGACTTTTTACTTTTTCCTTTGAATTAAATTGTCTTCTAGACCAGCAATGTGATTTCAAGCTATATTTGCTTTTTGGTGTGTTTGAACATCTTAATTCTGCAGTGGTGCTTGACACTTCAAAAAGGAAACTCTGGCGTTCCAGCATAATTACTGAAACACAATCAGGAAACAGCTAATGGAATTGGGCTGTTACAAATGAAAATGCATTTACACTGCTTATTAAAACCAAAATAAATGACGTTTGGATAGTAAGAATCCATGCTTTTGAACCTACTGCTGCCTCCGACATCCTTCTAATGGCAATCATACCCTGAACCACTTTGTTTGAAAACAACCACAAAACAATATGAACTAGACTGATGAGTCGTTGGCTACTTGCATAACTGCCCTTTCTGTGCCCGATGTCCAGAGCTTTAATCCAGTGCCTCCCCACCTAGAACAGAGCGATTCAAGATGGAGTTCGGTGATTGCTGGATTTTCTGCTACGTCTCAATTCACTGAAAAAAAAAACAAGTATTTAATAAAAATAACCCCTCCCCCACTTAAAAAAATAATTTCCCTAGCATTTTGGGGGCTAATTCGAGTTTCTGAGGAAACTGAAGTGTGTGAGTAGTTTAATCTCCTTTTATCTTCTTTTCTTTTGCAAAGACAGCCTCAAATGGTGGAAATAGAATCTTGGAATCAAGGGCAATAAAAAAGATGATCATGGCAAAATCAAATATCACAATAAAGAAGTACAGTGTTGCCCAAGGTAGTAGACTCTAGCTAGTGGGAAAACTGGGACCAGAACCCAGGAGAGGCAGTGTCCTGAACTTCATTCCGACCGGAGGAGGACACTGGGTTGGGTCCATAGGGTAGCTGTTACCCTCTTTCCCATGGGATCCTGCTTGAACCCCTTCAGGGAACAGCCAGTCCTTACTCATTTCCCCTGCGGCTGCAGGGGGGTGTGGAGAGCAAGAAAGGGAACAATCTACATTTCTGTCGACGGTTTGCAGAGTTTCACTGCCAACATTTGAT
The DNA here is from genome assembly GCF_050624435.1 of Tenrec ecaudatus. Taxonomy (NCBI): domain Eukaryota; kingdom Metazoa; phylum Chordata; class Mammalia; order Afrosoricida; family Tenrecidae; genus Tenrec; species Tenrec ecaudatus. The sequence continues at coordinate 74,718,619 of NC_134534.1, read as the reverse complement.
CCTTTTTATAAAATAAGATAAAGTATGGAAGCATTCACAGCTACAAATTAAAGTAAAATAGTAAAAGAAATAAGATGAAAGTCAAATATACTTCGTGAAAATTACCAAATATCCTAGAGACCTGATCAGAAATAAAGACTCAGTGGAAAGCAGAAAGCCCTGTCGAGATGAGGCATTCTCCCCTCCAAATCTTAAGTAGTTCCAATGACTTGAAGTACCCACATTCTGCTCTGCATTGGCCCAAGTGGGAAATTCATAAAATATGCTGTCGCTTTCTAACACAAAATATAAATATATGCTGTGGTGGGTTGCACGTTGGGGTACCAACTTCAAGGTCAGTAGTTTGAAACCTCTAGCCATTCTGTGGGAGAAAGATGCGGCTTTCTACTATGGTAAAGAGTTACGGTCTCTGAAACACCCAGGGGGAGTTCCACTCTGTCTTAAGGGTCGCTGTAAGTAAAAATTGACTCGATGGCAGTCACTTTGAGTTTTTAAGGCTCATTTTGGATAAGTTCCTCTGCGGCTTCCAGATGATGTCTAAGCCTAACAGGTTATGCGTACTTATTACCTCTCTTTCCCCCAACAGGTTTATTGGTATATCATTTACATAGGATATAATGGAATAGTTCAATCGTTCAATCCTCTCAGGGGAATTGGGCAATCACCACATCTATCTTAGAACATTCCTTCCTTTCGGAAGAAAACTCTGTACAGGCCATTGTGAACGCGATGGTGCTGTCAACACAGATAAAACGAGGAGTTTCACAAGGAAAGGGAATGCCTGCCTACCTTGGAATAAAGATGAAATTCTGCTGCTTTACACTATGGATAGACATCAATTTTATACAGGGAATATCAAGTTCTCATCCATGAAATAGTGAATTAACTGGCAATTGGAGGAATCTCTAAAGCACCATTTCCACAAATTTGGATCGTTACCACTAGGTGACACTGGCACCATCTGGGCTAATGCTAAGGATGGTTTCTGCGTGCTCTGGCTCCCGAAAAGCCTACTCGAAAGGATGCTCAAGGCTGTGACCTTCTGGATCCAGACTGCTTGGCCGTCTTCCAAGGTGGCTCTCAGTGGATTGGAACCTCCAAACTTTTCTGCTAATAGTCTAGCACTGGACCATTTTGGACTCGGGTGACCTCATGCCATAGCTTGATCTAGATTATGGGACAGCTTCTCTCCTTTATAGCATTGGAGCTTCAGATGCATGAGCATGTATCTCATTCAGAGTTCTGTGGTTATTAAAATGCAACCCGTGAACAAAATATTAGACATCTGTTTCTATTTAAAAATGATATTAGAATCAAGGCCTACCGGAAGATAGTGCCATTGACAACCATTGGAGATCCGGAGTTCAGCTCAGCTGTGAATTGAGCTGAACTGCCCAGCACTGAGCTGGACCAAGTGGGCGCAGATAGATAGACTGCTGGGAGGTTTAATAGATCTTGTCACCAGGTACCTTAGTTTAGCTTCCAAAATTACTCTGATGTGCTTCAGAGAGATGGGAACTTTCCTGATTCTTTCCCTTCGTGTGTGGTTTGAACTCCCTGCTTAATCTTATCAGGAAGAAAGAAGCATCGCCTTTTATCCCTTTAATGACTTTGGAAGCAAACGTTCTCCTCGAAGACTGTTCACTGCTTCAAATATAGACTGAAGGACTTCTTGCTGGAGTTCTCTGTCTTTCTTTACCTCTCGAATCTACAGGTGGTTCAGAACTGTCACCTGTTGCTTGTCACATTCAGTGAGAAGGTACGAGTTGGCAAAGTCAGCAGTTAAAAACTACCAGCCATTCCTTGGAATGAAGATGAAGTGTTCTACTCCCCTACAGAGATCCACTCTCAGAAACCCTCCGAGGCAATTCTACCCTGTCATATAGGATCACCACGAGTCAGCACGAACTCAACGGCAGTGACTCTGAGTTGCGGTTCGGGTAGCTACATTGCTATCTTTTAAAGCTCTTTCAGAACTTCTTTCAATATGGAAGGATCTCTTCCCCGCAGATTCATGCAGGACTGCGGTCAGCTTTTGAGCTGGAAAAGCCAACCTGCCCCTCCCAACAATTTAAAAATGGTTCGAGAGGTAGAGATATATTCTGACAAAACAAACGAAATCTCCATGATCTGATTAATGTCCTTTATGGACCAAAGGAGCTGCACGTGGCTCAAGAGCCACAGCTTGCAGCACGCTGACTTAAGTCGTCCTGTTGAGTAAGCGAAGAGGCCTGGTGGCTCCGTGGTTACATGAGGGGCTGCGATCCGAAAGGTCAGCAGTTGGAAGCTACCAGCAGCTCTAGGGAAGAAAGGTGAGGCTTTCTCCTCCTGTAAACAGTTGCAGTCCTGGAAACCCACAGGGGCCATTCCATCCTGTCCTAGAGGGGCACTGTGAGTCGGCATCAACTCAATGGCAGTGAGTTTGGTTTTGATTTTATACAATAAGTCAGGAGTTCTGGTGAGACATGGGTTATGTCTTGAGATGCTCCCTGCAAGGTTGGTGGTTCAAACCCACCAGCAGCTCTGGGGCAGAAAGATGAAGGTTTTGGTTTCTACAAAGATTTAGCATCTCAGAAATGCACAGGGGCAGTTTTGTGTTGTCCTATGGGGTTGCTGTAGGTCAGACTAGAGTGGCTGGCAGTGAGTTAAATGAGTATTAAGATAAGGAACCCTGGTGGCACCGTGGTTAAGGCCTTGGGCTGCCCAGGGAAAGGTCATTGATTTGAATCATCCAGCTGTTCTGGTGGGTGGGGGTGTGAGGCTGTTTGCTTCTGTAAAGATGTATAATCTTGGAAATACTATGAGATAGTCCACCTCTAGTCTAAAAGACCATGAGGTGTCTGAATCAACTCTAGGAGGGTAAGCTGGGCGCGTTTCAGATCTTCCCATGTCCGTCCTTAGAGGGACATGCTCTCTTGTCTTTCCTTCTGTTTCAGTATGACCTTGACATTTACAGAATAGAATTACTTTAAAGCTGATAGAGATAAGGACCGCGTTCTCATATGCTAATTAGCACCAGGCTTTACAAAAAATCACCTGTATTCATTTAATAAAGGAAAGGGATATTCTTTTCAACTATTGGTAACAGGACTCTGGTAGTGCTGTGGGCTTGCTCTTGGGCTACTGTGTTAGTCTGGGTAGACTAGAGAAATCCAGGGAGACACACATGTATAACAAAGAACTTTATATGCAAGAGCAATTGAATATTGAGAAAACATCTCAACCCAGTCCAGATCAAGTCCATAAGTCTGATATTAGCTCATATGTCTGATGCCAATCTACAAAGTCCTCTTCAGACTCACTCAACACATGCAATGACACCGAATGCAGGACGATCACAGGCCAGAGGGCGGGAAGTCTTGGGGATCCAGTGGCATTGTCAGTATCTCAGCACTGGCAGGGGTCCCCACATGGTTCCTCCAGCTCCCAGGGTTCTACCTACATCAGGGTAGCTTCCTGTAGTGCTTCTCTTCAGATATGTCTCACAGGGAGTGAGCCTTGTCAGTAGAGAGTCTCCAAGGGAGTGAGGAGAGAGAGGGAAAAAGTCTTCCGCCTCCAAGGAGGAATATAGGAGTTCCCAGAATCCTCAGGAGAAGGCCATGCCCACACAGAGGCCTCGTTTGCTCTGGCCTGATTGACAGGCCAAACTCTACCCCTTCACTCGTAAGTCCTCTCAAATTGACAACAGATTATGTAACTACCACAGCTATTAACCATGGAATTGATAGTTCAAACCCACCACCTTCTCTTTGGACAAAAGACGAGGTTGCCTGCTCTCTTAGCAATTTACCTCCGCAAAGCACTATGTAAGTTCATGAGCCCGAATCTTCTTGATGTTAATGGTTTGGTTTTATCTATAGGTTGTTTTCAACATGTCCACTGCATGCCATACATATTTCAAATAAAAAATAAACCTATGCACATAAAAACGCTATAACATCAGTTTCAGTAACTAGAAAAATAAAGGGATTTGATTATACCCCCAAAGGGAAAACACACACACACACACACACACACACACACACACACACACAGCAAATAACTGTTCTGACCTATGGTAGTCTATGGATTGCTTTCTTTCTTTTTTTTAACATTTCATTAGGGGCTCATACAACTCTTATCACAATCCATACATATGCATACATCAATTGTATAAAGCACATCCGCACATTCTCTGCCCCAAGCATTCTCAAAGCATTTGCTCTCCACTTAAGCCCTTTGCATCAGGTCCTCTTTTTTTTCCCCCTCCCTCCCCCCTCCCCCATGTGCCCTTGGTAATTTATACGTTGTTATTTTGTCATATCTTGCCCTATCCGGAGTCTCAAGCATAATCAACAAAAATGATATTTCTGGATCTTGGCACATCCAGCTACCAACAGATGAAGAATGACTCCGATGCTTTGACCAGCACCCGAGTCGCAATGGCTCCACTGGCAAATATAAAAATAGCCTGGTGCCGTTCGCGGCTACTTTTCAGCGAGGAGTCATTTCCTCTGAAGGCCCAGCAGCGCCGCCGGCAGGTAGGGCAGCACGCCGTGAGAGGCGGGTGGCAGTTCCCGAGCGGCGGGTCTCAGGGTCGCAGCAGACACATTGATCTTGTCAGCGCTGCTCGGGTGCACAGGAAATCACACTGTCAGCATGGCTCCTTCACATTCAGATCGCAATATATTGAGAGTTTATGTCTGGAGATGTGAACGTCACGGGGATTTGTTGCCTGTGCCGTCTCTTTAAATACCCACCTGAAAATCCTTAAAAATCAGTTAACCTGAGCCTGCAATGTTACTGTCAATCGCTTAAATTGCTTCCCATCATTTCATTTAGCACAGAACTTCTAGTAAAGGACCATAGCTGAGTGAGGCTTACCACCTAGGTCCGAATAAAGGAAAACTGTACATAAAGGGGAAAATGACACACAAAGAATGCAAACTTACTCCGGGCCAAAGCAAGTTCTGGTACAATGTGGCCTATAGACCCACCAGGACGCCTAACCAGCTATGTTTGAGAGGATATAACTTTCATATTTTCTTAACTTTGTCAGATAAACAGCAAACTTAATTCAGGGGGGAAAAAAATCTACCGGAATGGATTACCATAACCAGAAACTCTGACATCTAAATCAAAAGTCACTTGAGTTGGAAAAGGTTTAAGTTTTTTCAATAAATTATGTTTTATAATGACTATAAAAGTTATATAGTACACAGAGGCTAGCTGGAGCTAGATGCTTTACTGTGCCTGAATTGCAGGGAATAGTTTCCAAGACATAAAGCTGACAATCAGATAGGGGAGTGTGACTGGAAAATAACAGTCCCTGAAAGATTAAAGTGTGATTTTTAGGAACTGCCAAGACAGCACCGTGCACGTGCACGAGCCCAGAGGACCAAGTCACCATACAAACGAAACACCCACCACCACCTCACCAGCTGAGAGTTACAATGTTGCTTCACAAAAGCCGTATTTCTCCCATTAAAAAGAAAACAAAGCATACAATTCCATTATCACCCGAAGATAGAAACATGAAATGGCTTCATGTACAAAGCAAAATTGAATTGCTCTTTTTGGAAACTCAATCAAGTTGCTAACTTTGTAATATGATCACTAAGTAGTTTGTCATAAATTTTCCTCGTGAACTTAATGAATAGTCAAGGAGAAATATCTGTGGCAGTATGAATATAGATTACTCATGAAGTAATTATTATTTTGAACACATTCTCGATCAAAGCAACATGAAAGAAAATGATGTTAGGTCACGACATTTGGGTGCAAAATTATGAAGAGCAAGGATTTTAAACAAAAACTGTTGTAATTGTTTTTAAATGGGAATGACATTAATAACATTACAAAGAAATCAAGAGGAAGTAGATTTTACTTTTTTTTCTTAAGACGTTTTCATTGTTCAAAAGAACTGCAAAAAAAGAAAAGAGAGAGAGAGAGAAATCACCACAGTCACTCAACTTGTAAGTATTTAACGTGACCTGTGGAAAAATCCAATCCTGACCTTCCAGTCTCAGTTCTGCAGAGAGGCAGTTCGCTGCTCAGTAAAATTCTTTTAGCTTTTTCACGGCGTGTGTTTACACATGTGGGGCTTTCAAAAACTAACTTAATTACTTTGCTGCAGGCGTTGAGACTATACACAGCAGAGCACAGACCAATTCAACAATTTTTCATGTACAATTCAGTGACATTGCTTCAAGTCCGCCGACGTTAGAGGCATTCTCAGCTCCACTTGCCCGTGTTCCTTCTGCACCACCTCCTGCGCCCTCGTGCCCCCTGCCGTTGGCATCTCACCTGGTGACTGGCTGTTATCAATCCAACTCCACACAGACAATCCTTGAAAGAGCACACTATTGAATTTGATTTCTTGAGTTTGTCAACTTAATTATGCATTACGAATGTCTTCCGATTTAGTACAGATAGATCCGCCTTACTTAATTTTTATCTTATTTACTTTTTAATCTGTATTAAGGAAGGTATCATCTATGTACCAGGATCTAATCATTTACTTACTAGAGATATTTAGGTGAGTTCATATTTTCTGCCATTTCAGACCATCTCTATAGCATATGTTGTTGTTGTTGTTGTTGCTGTTGTTAGGTGCCATCGAGTCAGTTGCAACTCATAACACCCTCTTTGCAACTGAGCAAACGCTGCCCAGTTCTGCACCATCATCACAATTGTTCTTCCGTTTGAGCGCCATGCTGCAGCCACTGTGTCCGTCCATGCAGTTGAGAGCCTTCCTTTTTCTCCCCGCCCTTTCCTTCACCAAGCATGATGCCCTTCTCCAGGGACAACATGCCCAAAGTACCTGAGCTGAAGTCTCACCACCCTTGCCTCTAAGAAGCATTCTGGCTGTACTTCTTCCAAAATAGATTTATAGGACATGTATTTATGCGTGCCTTTATTTCTGTTGGAGGGGTGCTTGAGGCACAGATTTTATATTATCTTCCTCAAATGTTTGTAACCTTTTCCTGACAGCTGTCCGTGTTGCTATTTTTTTCTTATTTCCGGAGAACATTTTTAAATTGTTGGTATTTTCTTTTTATTTATGAGACTGAATAACTTTTATGTCAGTTTTGAACATTGGCATTTCTTCTGTTCATTACTAAATCAAATCTTTTTTTAATTTAATTGAGTGGCTTCTTGTTACTTTGTAAATGCTTTTTGTATATTTGATGTGTTTATTTTTCCTTGCTTTATTGTCAGTTTTTTTAAAAACATGATTGTAAAGTGGTTGTGTGAAGTTAAAGTACAATGTTATTCCTATGGCACTCTTTTGATTTTGCCTTGCTTAAGAAGATCTTTCTACTTTTATTTTAAAAAGAGCCATGGAGTGGTTCCATTATTTAAACGTGTTTCTTAATCCAAATATATTTAGTGCTAATTATAAGAAAACCATATGACAACATTCAAGTCCAGATTTTCTCCACGCACTTAGAGAATAATGAAAATTAAGTAACAGGTTTTAAAGGAACAAAATATTTCAGACAAACCTGGTTATCTTTCTTGAAAAGAAATAACAGCATTAGTGGGTAAAGAAAGGCAAGATGTGTGACAAATTTTAAGCCTTTGCCATACATTGCCATACATTTGGTTTTCATTAAAAACTTAATATAAATTGGCTTGACGAGGAGGACTTTAACTGCATTAGTAACTGATGGATGGATCATGAACAGGAAAATAATAGCATGTATGTGCCCAGCCACACTAAGAATAGAGAAGAATAGAGAAACACCACACTAAGATCAGTGATGGGTCTGTATTCACTGAGTATTTATCTTGATGATCTAGGAGGAGGGAAGAAAAATGATGCAGTCGCTAACTTGACCGTCACTAAATTGAAAGAGGTGTAGGAAGCATTTTAATTGACGGGAAGGCTAGACACACAGCAGGACCTCAACTCCACAGATATTTCTTTATGCATCAGTTGTTCCCGTCAGATCGCATGACGGTGACTACTTTGTAACTGATTTGAGACAAATCCATCTAGCGCTAGACAATAAAAAGACAGCACAAAAGGTTGTGCTACCAGGACAAGAAGAATGGTTCACCTAGGCCCTGTCAGGAGTGGAAAATACAATGAGAAATCAGCCACCAAAAAAAGCGGCCCCTCCTTCCTATGACTTTCAAGATCAAGCACTGAGAGTGCTCTGAAACCCTGCAGGTCCCCAAAGCTGTGATGGTAAACTCACTCTCTGCCATCCCGTTTATTCCAATTTATGACAACCCCACAGCACAGGAAAGATCGACCTCTGCGGGTTTCCTAGACTGTACCTCTGTATGAGAGTACGAAGCCTTGTTTTCACTCCCACCAAGCAGCAGATGGTTTCGAGCTGCTGACGTTGTGATTACCAGCCAAATGTGTACCTGCTATGAATGCAGAAAATACATAGAATAATAAAAATATTCTGAGAAGCCAAAGAAAGAAAGTAAACAATATGGAAACCACAGATATTCCTTGAAGGTGACCGAAATGGTAGAGATGAGAGAGTTGAAGCTGCAGAATAAGGTGCGGACCTTAAACTCACTCAGCATTTTGTTGTTCACAGAAGGCCTCCACGTAATCGCCTCTGACGAGTGGATGCCCCCGTGAAGTCCGGGAAGGCATTGGCAATGCATCTTTAGGACGAAGAAAATTGCTAAAGATTCCGTAGGCATACTTTCCCGGTGGTCAGCTCTTTCTACTACACTCACTAGTCATACCTTTTAAATAGTCCCCAGGGAAGTACAATAAGATTCAGGCATGTATAGGAATTATCATATAAAATTATTTTTTAAAGAAAATCAGTTTGTATCTCTGTGAGGTAAATACTTCCCAAGCATATTGAATTGACTGAATGTTTTCTTTGGCCCCAAACTGCATATCTACCCTTGTTCTGCCTTCAGTCCTCTGGTCTTTCCTACCGTTTCGTTCCCCTGTCTTCCCTGCCGTATGTTTTCCCTTGACCCTGTGATAGTATATCGTGTACAGAGGAAGCACTGACTGTAAAATTAAAAGAGCCCCAGAGACAGACAGGATGTGGGAGACTCACAGGTGGCAGAACCCAGGTTGATGGGAGGGTTTCAGCCAGGAGCAGGAGCAATATGGGTGTGGCATTGTAAAGTAGCTTGTGCACCCTACAAAGACCAGACCTCAGTTGTCTCTCAGACCACAATCTTCCTCTTTGGGGGGTTCAGCGGGTTTCAGAGACACGCACAGCACTTGTGCCCCACCAAAAACAGCTCTGCCATTGAGGGGAGGCTGACTCAGCGAAACCCTGAAGGTCAGGGAAGAACTGCCCCTCTGGGTTTCTGAGACTGGAGCTGTTTACAGGAATGTGAAAGGGCCATCTTTCTTCCAAACACCGGCCTGGCAGTTAGCTGAACTTGTAGCCACTAGCCCCCAAACCACTATCCCACCAGGGCACCGTTTCAGGTGGTTCCCGCACTAACCCCGCATGTGAACGACGAATAAAGGAGTTGTGAGCATGTCCAACAAGTTACGCTGAGTATCCAAGACACCCTTGCTACAGACCCCATTTTGAAGTTTTAGACGTCAACTGGACTCAAGCAGGGCCAGGAAAGGCCCAAACCAGTAATCTTGTACCAAAAAAACATAAACTGATTCTTGACTAAGATAACGGCTCTACAAAAAAACCAAAAACAGGCTTATTATGTAAGCTCCGAAGACACTATGCTGCAGATGGCATCTCCCCTGCAGGTCTCTGCTCTTTAATAAACCCCTTAACACAACTCTGATGTCTAGTCTTTTAGTCTAAGCCCCGTCTTCCACGAAAGTTCTTGAAAAGAAGGGTGGCAACTCAAGGGAATAAAAATATTTAAAGGCAAGAAGTTCAAAATAACCTTCTTGGACAATAAATTAACAAGAACCAAAAAACACCCCTTCTCAACCATGAAGACAATGGGAGAAAAGTGATTGCAGAGCAAGTCTGGACCTAAAGTTCTAGACCTAAATCTCAGGAGGCTTTAAAATTTGGGACGTGACCATTACGGCTTCCCTTTCCCCCATGTGTCAATGTGCATTCTCTAGTGGACATTCCACTGCAATAGACACGCTGGTTGTCTGGTACCACCATTGTATACACAGGTTGGTCCTCTCAGGTAGGCTGCCTCTATGGGAGGGTTCATCTAAGGCAGCGGTTCTCAACCTGTGGGTCACGAACACTTTGGGGAGTCAAATGACCCTTTCACAAAGGTTGCCCGATTCATAACAGTAGCGTAATTACAGTGATGAGGTAGCAACGAAAATAATTTTATGGTTGGGGGTCACCACCACATGAGGAACGGTATGAAAGGGTCACACCATGAGGAAGGTAGAAAACCACTAATCGAAGGAATCCTATTGGTCTTCAGACCTTATGGTCAAAGTACCCTGCAGCTGTGAAATCATTTTGACGTGCTTGCTCGCTGTTGTCGCTGAGTGCGGCCAAGCCAGTTCTGACTCATAGTTACATGCCCGAGTAGAACTGCCCCATAGTGTTCTTTAACAACTGTGAAGATATTACCGTATGCTAAATATTTTTTCCAAGTGGATAACTCAATCCATTTAGCTGTTAGCCAAATACATTTTAAATGAAAATGCTAAGCTAAAGGCTTCTGAAGCTTAAGTTAAAAATGATTCTGTGGAAGACACAGACTAGCTAGAATGGATAAAATGACCTCATCAAAAATGTTTGAGAGGGAGTCAAATCTATCCCTGTTAAATTTCAGAATTCAACTGTGAAGAGCTCTCTAGCTAACCATCTGTTTATCTAGTTCCTCCTTTACACAATCAGATTTCTTTCAAGCAGGAACTGTTATGCTAACAAAGCAAATTAGTTCAAATATTTGGCTTAATAGATCTTCACTTTAATTACTCAGATACGGTGCATCTTTCAACTGAAGAAAAGTTTACTTTTGTCTGTTGGATCTACAATATTTTTTAAAGATCGTAATATGATTGTATGCACTATAAAAAGCATCTCTCCTTTTATTTGTCTTTCAAGCAACCTGCCTGTGTGTGCGTGTTCTTCATGGGTGTCTCGGTTAACTAGTGCTGCTCTAACAGAAATACAGTAAGTGAATAGCTGTTTAGAAAATTCAGGGTTTTTTAACTGTGTGCGAGGCTTTGGTTCTGCAGGCAATTCCAACATCTGTGGACCCAATATTCTTTAGAGAGTTGTTATGTGTCTTGGCATCAATCTTCCCCTGGTTCTAGAAGTTCCTCAGGGCAGGGAGCCTCAGTCCAAATATGCACGCATTTTTGCCTCTTCTTCTTGGAAGAAATGAGACCCCTCTCCTCTTTGCTCACTTCTCTCTCCTTGTATTTCTTGTAAGATAAAAGCTGTGCCTCAAGCAAGGTGGGATTTCAATAGGAGTGTGACTTAAGGAAGAGTGTGCTTTGAGCAAAGGTGCGACTTGAGTCCTGCCTTCTTGGACAGGTGTGACTCACGACACATGAACAACCAGCCTGTCTCATTAACCTATGGGGCCCACAAGGCGGGAATCCTAGCCTAGCTCGATCCACACAGACTCTGGGGAGACACAATTCCATGCCAATGAGGATATAATCTCTTAGTTTTACTAGGCTTCAGTCTCACTTGTAAGGCAGTAAAGTTTAGAAAAATACTCAACCATACTTCAAAAACATATTAGCTCACAAACCTGAACTGTGCATCTACAATTTTATTATACGTCCTAAGTTTCTGGGAAAGTATTTAGTCTCCTTCTCAGAAAAGTAAGCAAACGAAACTGACTTTACTAGAAATGACTTCTTGAAAAAGAAAAGATTTATTGGTTAAAATACATGGCTATTTTTATCAACTCACCACTTTGTTTTCCATTACAGATTCGGCTAATACGTGAGCACACAGGCGTCTTTATATAGTTACTCTATCTTTTGCATAAAATGAGTAGCTCCCATCTTTATTTAGAAAAGGGTTTATTGCATCATAGTTTGTGCATGTGCATCATATCACATAGTGAAATCCGGAGTTCTAACTTGGAATGCATTACTGAAAGCTTCGTGATTATAAACACGATGTGTTCTTGTTGGTGGTTGCCCATGCAGGCGATTCTGACTCATGTGTCCAAGGAAACACTGCTGTGTGAAGCCATTGTTGCAGCCACTGTAAATGTAACATACAACGTCAGTTTACAAATAATGAGCTTCCAGAATTGTCTCTGAAACTTTCCTGGGACCTAGATTTCCATTTCGGGTTTTAGAATCACAATCCACCTTCCACTGCAGTCATGGTGGAGGTGTAAAATAAGGCGCGTTTCTGGAGCTCTTCCTCCAGCCTCCGAGCATTGTCGTCCCCCACCGCCGACATTCTCCTCATCGCCAGAAGATGGCGCTGTGGGTTTTAAATAGCGGAGCTAAGAATTCCAAAGCCCCGCTGAGACCCTCTTTCAAAGTGCTTCTTCCTGAACTCGTGGACGTGGGGCAAATTCTAAACGTGTTCATAAGTATCCAGGCTGCTGTTGTTTAGATTCATTTTGAAAAATAATCCCTTGCCAATATTGTTCAGTATTTGAAAGAGATACAATCTTAGGAAGACCATAGGTGTAAGTAACTCAAACAGGTATGCCAGCCACCGGAGGAGAAGCGAAGGGTCTGCGGGAGCGCATCCCACGTAACTAGACTGGGGGCGGTTCGCGCCGGTCGGCTCGTCTCTGTCCGCGTAATTTTACGTGATTGTTCGGGGCTCCGCAGTAACACGAAGGTGCCAACTTATTCCCACGAGGTTCCATCCTCTTCCTCCTAAAAATCTCCTAAACGTTAAGGACCCAGGTGTGCGCCCTGGGAGCGAGCTCGGGAACCCGCCTCCGGCCGGCGCGTGGGGCTCGGTCTCGCGGCGCCAGAAATGGAGTCTCGGCGGCTCTTCTTCCACTTCGGCACAACATCAGGCGGATTTGCCTCCCAAAGGACAAACGGCGGAACCTCTTTTCTTGAAAAGAACTAAAGAAAAGAACATCTCGAAGCAACTTTTCTCTCAACAGGTTGCAAGTGCTCCCGGGTCCCAGCGGAGACTGCGGGCAGCGGAGCGCGCTCGCTCGGGGATCCAGCTTCCTTCCGCTAGAGCCCGCTGGCCTCCTCGCCCCGGACAGACGGCGACCCGCGCGCGCTCTGCACGGACTGCTGTAGGACCTAGCAGTGGGAAACGGAAAACCCGCAAAACTATGTCAAGTGGCTCGAGCTGGAAGTTTCCATTTGCGTCGGCATTTAGTCGGCCTCACTCCTGGCAGAAGCGCAGGACGGTGACTCCGGTTCTGAGCCGGCCCCCGTTCAAGCCGACCCAGGCCGCCCGGAAGCAGGGCAACCAAGGCCAGCCGTCCGGAAACGTGGTGGGCGGGGAGCATTTGCAACTTCAAGGCCAGCGAGCTGCTGCGGCCCAGGGTGTCCCCGTGTGCGGCGCGAACAGCGCAGACGCTTGCCAGTGCTGCGCGCGCGCGGCTGAGAGGGCTCGGGGTCCCACACCGGACACCCGCCCCCCCTCCCGCCCAAGAAGAGACAAGGATCCTCTGAGTCGGATGCCTCCGCCTTCCAAAGAGCACCGCCTAGGGAGTCTCCACCGCGCTCAAGGAATTCGCTTTTTTTCCAGAGCGCTCCCCAGAGAAAGTTGATGTCGTTTTCGTCAAAACTTGGCTTTTATTTCTAAGAAGGTTGTCATGTGGATAAAAACACGCACGCGTGTAATTTCCTCTCTCAGAACGCACACAAACCACCCACTCACAAGTGTTCTGAGCGATCCTAATTTTCAAATCCAGATTAAGGAATAAACTGCTAAACCCGGCTATAGAAACAGCAAGAGACTCCTGACTGCTTTAAACGACCGGTTTTAAGTTGATCTACTAGCCATCTCTTTTACCTTCCAGGCAAATATTAATCGAGGCGGTCACCGACAGTTTAAGGATGGTCTAAGAATGAGTTCAACGCTCTATTTCCATAGAGATACTGCTAGCGGTTTATTTTAGAATCCTTTCAGAACTTCTGCTGGAACAAAACGATGCGGGTTTTGGTTTTTGCTTTGCACAACAGGCCCTAGTGTCTGCACACCTGGTCTATATAGCACTGGCCAAGCCTGCTCCGTATCTTTGATGTCCCCTCGCGAGAAGGGCTATGCTGCTGCGCCAACCAGCCCAGCACCAGGGGCGCCCGCGGAGCGGTCGCAACTGCCCCCAGCCCGCTGCTAGTAGAGACCAGGGCTCCCGACCTCTCCAGTTCCTACAAACTCAGCTTCCTGGCCATGACCTCCACTGAAATCGCGCAGTCACCTTCCCTCCCTCCCTTCCAATGGTTCGTTTTAAGGGGTCATCTCTAGGCCAGAGGACCCCGCCACGGGCTAATTTCCCACCCTTCTGCAGTGCTTGCCAGCAGACAGAGCTTATTTGGGCTTTCCGTCTGCCACTTCTCCGACTTGTTAGCTACCTCAGCAGCCAGGGTCTTTCCCACCGCTTCTTGGGGCCATCAAGTTCAAGATGACCGCTTTCTAGAGGCCCTGAGTTCCGCTGGCACACAGGGAGGGCTGGTGTTACCTTTCCGCTCTTCGAGGATTCAGGAGGCCAGATCCCACTCCAGGGAGGAGAGGCCATTTGGTGACGATTAAGCCAGGTAGGAGACATCAGGCAGATGTGTTTTCATTGCCCTTTAAGATAAATACAGTATTAAGTGCCTGACAACTTCCCAGAAGCAATCAGCAAAAGTTTACGAGAGCATAAACCTCAAAGTCTATTCCCTGGGGGTTGTTAGAAGGCCCGCATTTAAAGCTTCTATAAATTCTTCGGCCATTTCCCAACTCCAGCTTTCCAGAGACGATTAAGCAGCAGCTCCGGTGAGGAAACGGGAGACATTTGCTTGAACCTGAAAGGGAAAAGTTAGACCAAAGTTTGTTCCCAAAGTTTGGATGGTGGGGAGAGGAAGAAAGGGAGGGAGGGCCGTGGAGGGATGGGTCTGGGAAGGCCCCAGAAAGCTCAGGTGATCTGAGAGTACCGCTTCCAGCCCCAGCCCACAGCGCGTACGTTTTTTGGCCCTAGGATGTTCTGCCACCCTGGTGAGACAGGACACAGCCCCACGTAGGGATCGCACCCAAGCCCGCACGCCTGCCCGGCCGGGCGCGATTGTTCCTTCCCCTTTCAGTACCCACTACACTGCACACACCACTAGGGCGCCTCGGGGGCAGTGTCAGCCCACCATAAAGGCAAGCTGGCGAAGAGTCAGGCACCTGCGGACCAGTGATGAAAGCCAGGGCCATGCCAGCCTTTATCCTCTCTCTAAGTGACCTGGGGACTTTGACAAGTTAGTGTCAGGCACACCGGGCCTACCTTTGTTTATAGAGATTCTTTGTTTATTATCCCAGTGCCAACAAAGCTGCTAATTGAAAAACAGTAACACTAGCGTTGTTTTTAGTGTCCTAAAGGGAGAGGTTAACACCTGCGAGAGACTGGAGAAGGAGGGGTGGAGAGATGGGAGTGAGAAAGAAAGGGAGGGGTGTGAGGAGCAAGGGGCCACAAGAAGGTAAGCACGTCTTTGGGTCTCCAGAGAGACTCTAGCCACCAGAGCCCCCTCAGCGGGGGGTCCCTGACTGGAAAACCTCCCGCCTCCCCTGCTCCTTCTCAATCTTTGGGTGCCAATAATCCGAAGGCGTTTAGGTAAACCAGGACTGCTTGCCATTTCTGTCCCTGTGACAGTGACTCTGGGTCACTTACATTGGGAAAAGGCCGCTGGGCCCCCTGTCCTCCTCACTAGGTGAAAATGCAGGCGTTGCGGGGTCGCCTTCTCCCTTCCTTGACGAAACAAGGTGCCCAACTGTTCGGATATTACCATCCAAAAACAGGTTCTGTGGCGAACCTCATTTGTGAATCTATTACAGAGATTAATAGATTATTTCTCCTTTTTCAACTAATTCTCAGTGGGGAAATTTAACCATATGGTAAGGAGAGAATTAGAATTTCATCACATTAGAGCAAAATGTAATGAAAAGAGTCCAACACCTGGGGCCAACTCTGAAAGACACAATTAAAAGGTTTTTAATGAAACCCCAGAAACCAAAAAATTTCATAGCCTTCAGTGATTCTGCCACATAAGAAAGATTTATTGGAGGTGTTGGGAAATATTGTTTTTACTTATGTCATAAGTATGAAAACCAGCCGCTAAATGCCACTTGCTACCAAGGGTGGAAAGTGGGGGCGAGGGGGACCGCGTGCACCCTTTGCCTGCGGAGAGGAACTCTCCTCTCCCAGTTCTCCCTGCACTGACCCTCAGACAGCAACCGGGGCAGGTCCAGATGACCCCTAAAGGACTGGGAACAGCAGTCCTGGTTACACTTCCAGATAAATAAAAATGCAAAACTGCCCCACTGTGGGGGCGAACGGATCTCACTCCTGCAGAAGCTCACAACTAGATTTGAATCTTCAAGAAAGTTTGAGGGACCTTTTCCTTCTGTTTAGGAAATAGTGCGTTTCTTACCCACCGTCGCTAGAGCAGTGACTTGCGTGGGGCTGCAGAAGCGTCCCCCATCCCGCCCCTCCAACCACTTTACCAAATCTAATAGCCAACATAATCAACTGTGTGGTTTTTAAACTTAATTTCTTTTTCTGCATCCGGGTGGGAAATAGGGAGGCGTGGGTGGAAATACGGCAGGGACAGTGTATACAGTAGGGGCGAACGGCGTCTTTCAGCTCACTAGCGGACAATCTAAAGTGAATTTTGGGAAAACCAGCAGGGACACCACCTCCCCCAGACAAGAACGGAACAGAGTGGAGTGTAATCCCCGCCTGGAATGGTGACTGAGCCCAGCCCGGAGCTGACAGAGCAGTGGCAAGGGAAGGACAGTGGGGGTGGGGTGGGTGGGTGCGGTGAGGTGGGGGCGTCAGATTTCCTGGGGACTCCCAGGCTTCGCCGCTGATCCACAATTTGCTGAAGGAGCAAAGAACATCCTCTGCTCTAAGTAGGGCTTTTAGTGTGCTCATTGATGAGTGAAAGTCGCCACACATGTCAAGCTAAAGGCAGTTGTTGGGTTACTAACAGGACCCAGCGCCTTGCAAACATATGCGCTAAGCTGTGTATACAGATGGCAGGCAGAATAATGGAGCCGGCGCCTTTTATAAAGCTCTAGGCACTGCTGTCTTCAGACCTGGGAAATGAAACTATTCAGACTTGCGGCCAGATAGCGCCTGCGATTGTTTGTTACCGTTTTAATCCTATTAATTAAAACGTTAACCTGATTGGGTAGAAAGGCGCTGTCCCAACAGGCGAGTCTTCTTCATAATAACCTACTCAGAGATAATGATGTAAAAGACTCCCCCGTCTGTGGCGGCGGCTGGTTGATGGGTCCGGAAATCTCTTGAAGGTGAATTCAAGCAAGAGGAACGGTGCGGAGAAGAGGCGCCGGGCTGGGCTCAGCGCGGCGGCGGCGGCTCCACTCCCCGCGCGCCCACCCTCCCACCATGCGGGGCCGCGGCCCATGGTGAGCCCCAGCAGCCAGCACCATCGGCTGGAGACGAAGAAGAAGAAGAAGAGGAGGCGGCGAGCGCGGGGGAAGGCGAAAAAGAAAAAGAAAGAAGGGGAGAGGGCTGCCGGCGGCGCGGGGACCGTCGCGCGCACCAGCCCCGGAACCCGGCTCGAGCGCGTCGGCGGCGCCGCCTGACTCCTCGGCCCGGGCGGCAGCGGCGGGAGCGGCGGGCCTGGGCTGCGCGCCGGCGCCGGACCATGGAGCGCGGGCTCCACCTCGGCGCGGCCGCCGCGGGCGAAGACGGGCTCTTCCTGCACAAGAGCCTGAGCGCCTCGGCCGCCAAACGCTTGGAAGCGGCTTTCCGCTCCACGCCGCCGGGCATGGACCTGTCCTTGGCGCCGCCGCCGCCGCCGCGGGAGCGCCCGGCGTCCTCCTCCTCGTCGCCCCTGGGCTGCTTCGAGCCCGCTGACCCCGAGGGGGCAGGGCTGCTGCTGCCACCGCCCGGGGGCGGCGGCGGCGGCGGCGGTGGCGCGGGGAGTGGCGGCGGGGTGGGCGTCCCCGGGCTGCTCGTGGGCTCCGCCGGCGTGGGGGGCGACCCGAGCCTGAGCAGCCTGCCGGCCGGCGCTGCCCTGTGCCTCAAGTACGGCGAGAGCGCCGGCCGGGGCTCGGTGGCCGAGAGCAGCGGCGGCGAGCAGAGCCCCGACGACGACAGCGACGGCCGCTGTGAGCTGGTGCTGCGCGCCGGGGGCGCGGACCCGCGGGCCTCTCCGGCCGCCGGGGGCGGCGGCGCCCAGGCGGCCGACGGCTGCTCCAACGCCCACCTGCACGGAGGCACCGGCGGCCCCCCGGGGGCCCCTGGCGGCAGCGGGGGCGGCGGCGGCGGCGCGGGCGGCGGCGCGAGCGGCGGCGGCAGCAAGAAATCCAAAGAGCAAAAGGCGCTGCGACTCAACATCAACGCCCGGGAGCGGCGGCGGATGCACGACCTGAACGACGCGCTGGACGAGCTGCGCGCCGTGATCCCCTACGCGCACAGCCCCTCGGTGCGCAAGCTCTCCAAGATCGCCACGCTGCTGCTCGCCAAGAACTACATCCTCATGCAGGCGCAGGCCCTGGAGGAGATGCGGCGCCTCGTCGCCTACCTCAACCAGGGCCAGGCCATCTCGGCCGCCTCGCTACCCAGCTCGGCGGCGGCGGCCGCGGCGGCCGCTGCCCTGCACCCGGCGCTCGGCGCCTACGAGCAGGCGGCCGGCTACCCTTTCGGCACCGGGCTGCCGCCGGCCGCCTCGTGCCCGGACAAGTGCGCCCTGTTCAACAGCGTCTCCTCCAGCCTCTGCAAACAGTGTACGGAGAAGCCTTAAACGCCACCCGGGAGAGCGCACGAGCGACTCCACAGCAGAGGAACGCGAACGCTCGCGCCCCGCTCCCTCGATTTGGACCCTCTCCCGGCAGCGAACCACTTGCAGAAGAAACAAAGCAGGAAGGAGAAGTCGCAGAGACCCGCGGGACTTTCAGCCTGGTCCTCCCTAGAATCGGTCTTGGGGTGGGGCGGGAGGGGTGAGGGAGGTGGAGTTGGGATGGAGTTAGGGTTCTTTTCTTTTTGTCTCAGTAAAGTGGCAACTTCGGTGGCAACTTAGACCAGAGGAAGAAAAGTCTTCCTTTATGGGGGGAAAAAATGATAAGTTGAGAAGTCGTAGCTTTGCTATTAAGGCGTGGGAAGTTTGGAATGGCAAAATACTAATCCTACTAATAGTTCAGAATGTGGCTCACGCTCCAGGGGAGAGATGTGTGGGGTTGGGCTGGGGGCTTGACGGACAGAATATTCATTCCCACAAATCAGAAAGGGCACATGGAACTACATTTTGATTCTGAGCCAGGAGAAAAACTTGAAATGTACACTTATTTAAGTGAAAAAGATGAAAGAACAAAAGGGAGAGACATTACTATTGACAGGCTTGTATTTTTTTTGGGGGGGGGGGGAGGTCTCTGAACTTTAATCCTGTGAAAATGCTCAAAGTTTTGGCGAGAGTGATATAAAAGCTGACTGTGGCTGAAAGAACTGCATTTAAGAATATTTATGTGCACCTTGTTCCTTTCCACTTTGCAATGATGTGTAACAATTCATGGCATTTATTTGTTATTCTCCAGTGACCTTCCTCATCAACAGTATTGATCACGTGTTAAGGTCTTATGTGCAGCTCTTTTTTTAATGCCTCTGAACTCTGTTTTATAGATTAACTTATACTGTATACCAAGTGTTTAAAAGGTTTATTTGCCAACAAGTATGAAGAGAAATATTGATGTATCTTAGCTGTTTAGGGTTTTGAAAGATCCTGGATATTTTTAGTTGCATCATCCCTGTATTTAAATTGAGCTTTAATAAATTGCTTCAGTCCAAAAATTACAGGAAAGGTGTATTCTTAATTGATGAATGGATTGATCTCTTTTTTGAAAGGGGACTCCTTTGCATTCTAAAGGGGGAAATATCACAGCAATAGAACCTATACTAACAACATACTAAGCAAATATTTTTCCAGGCTGTGCTGTGCATTTTTAAAAGGTCTAACTGCTTTGAATATATGTATATAGAGAGAAGTTATTTTAACTGTGGAAAGTTATTTAAGTTAAAAGACTGGTTTGATTTGCCTATGGTGTAAAATTCTTTGTTATTTTTCTAAAAAAATAAAATTTAAAAAGAAAGAAAACTGAACAAGAGCAAGACGCTGCTTACCCAAAGTGAGCTTTCAGTTTTAGCTTGCATGGCGGTTTGCCTGCCTATCCATCCCCTGAAATTCAAGAAAACCTTTTTGTTTTCTTTTCTTTTCTTTGAAGAAACAAAACTGGAGTCCTGTTATTTCCACTCCTTGCAGATAATAACAAATTCAGTTTGTCAGGTTGGATGGCAAGTTGAGAGCTGTGACAGATCTCTTGGTGGGTTTTGGATGTGTAAAGAATGATATATATATATATATATATATATAATTATATATAATAGGTCAATCAGATTATGACAGCTATGTATGACCATTTGTATGTGTATCTATGTCAGAAAGAATCTTTATTAAAATATTTTGATCAAACATTTTATTATGCTGTGCTTTATAAGGAGCAATCACCTCTCTGTGGTGTTACTCTTTGCTTGAAAAGTAAAAAAGAAAAAAGTTTGAAAGAAGGTGAAACGAAGTTTTTGACAGGAATGCACAATTAGGATAGGCCTGCTATCAGTACCATTGACTTGCTAAAAGGACATTGGCTGGGCTGGCCATTGGAGGAGAGGTTAGTAATAAGACTAACTGAGGTCTGGTGCTCTGGCCTTTGGAGTGAATGCTGAGGGCCCTGTGCTTAAGGGAGACTCTTTCCCCACTTCTATGCCCTTTTCAGCATGCCATGGCCTATCAAAGAGGGCAATGTTTCTTTAAGAGTTTTTATCAAATTTTCTATCTCCAACTGTCTGAGACCCAAAGAAAAGAGATAGATGGATTTGGATTCTTTGAGCCTTAGATTTTTTTTGTGACTTCTCACTTTTTGTGTGTGACAGATCATCAACTAGGTTGAATTATAAGTGCAACCAATGCCTATAGAGATTGTATAGAACTTTCCAGTGTTTCCTATTTGTGAGGCTTTAAGGTCTATGTTTGGATGGGGTTGGGTGCTGATCCTTTAAGAGCATATCTAGATGGGCCTGTAGTTGAACCTTAATATTGCCCTCCAGTGTTGGAGGTGTGATGTGTATTGGGTTGAAGTGGCAGAGGTTGGCAGTGGGGGTGGGGGGTGGGGGTGGGGGTGATGAAGGAGTTACAGCGTTTGTCACTATCCTCTGCATGATAAATGCATTTTTGCCTGTATAGTCTCAGTTCATAATGATATCCCTAAATACCATCAAACTTCATGGGGGGTGATGAGGGATATTTTCCACTCCACTTGCCATCAAAAAGGATTAATCAGAACCTGTAACTTTTCAGAAAACATCACAGCAAAGGACCTTGAAGCTGGAGCCCTCCCACACTGTAGCGGGGTGGAGGTGGGGAAGAGACGGAGGTTGCCCCCAGGCAGGAGGAGACCTGTCTTTGAGCATTTACCAGACAAAGCCTGGGTGCGTCTAATTATGATTATTAAAACAATTTCCATGACGATGTCTAATATTATGTTAATTTGAAAACAACTGTGTATGAAAACTGTCGACTATAATACCTAAATTCATTTAATGAAACACATCGTTAAGGCAATTAAACCTCCTGGATGTGATTAAGAAACATAATTACGACACAGTTCTGCACCATAATTGGGTGTCTTTAATCAAGGGGTAAAGTGATCAGCAACACAACCATTAGTTTGTATTGTTCTGGCTCTGCTGTCCATCATTCTGATTAAGAATTAACCACAGACACCACCAGTCGGATTTCCGCCCCCCACCCTTATGCATATTAACGTTGTAGGGGATACATTTGCTGCAAGATTTACCGCTTAATATTTCTCATCATTAAGAAGGTTTCCTTGAAATACTTCCTCTTTAACCTCTGTACCATTCAACGATTAGTAGACGTGCAGAACAAAACAATCTCGAACTTCAGGAGGAAGATGAATGTTCACCCTCCTCTTTCCAACAGCTCAGCTTAGAGCCTCACCTGGAAACAGAGTGGATGGCAGGGCAGGTAAGGGGCAGAATGCTGAGACTGAACTGGAATATCGGAGGAATAGGCACAATTATTGAAAGTAGTTGCGGTAATAATGGTTTCTTTCATTTTGAAAATCTCAACTAAATTACCCCTCCCTCCCCCTGAGCCCCGAATCCAGGAGCTGGCCAGTGTGTGGATCTTGGAAAACACCTATGACAGGTATTGGTGAGGATTTTCTTAGGCAGTCCTCTCTCCCTAACTCAATGCGGCCACAGTTTCTGCAGCAGCAGCTTGAAAGAAGGAACCCAAGGTTGAAGATCTGAGATTGGAGCCCACCCAGCCGGGGAGATCCTGCTGGGTTGGAGAGCTGCCCCCAAGCCAGTGGGAAGCAGATACCTTCCTGGTGTGCACCATCTACTTTTGAGTGACTGGAGGACTGAGCGGCAGTGTGTTTTTCTTGAGCCATTTGCCCTTGAGTCAGAGAAGACAGTTTGACTGTGGCTTTAATCATGGCCTGGAGTCCACTCAGGCATCCTCCTTACCTTAGGGCACTTCTCGGCATGCCCCCTCCCACCAGGCCACTCCCACTACTCATGCACCTTGGGGAGCTGAGAGTGGGCCTTGAGGGTGAGGCCTCCAAAGGACTCAGGGTCTCATTTGGCCTTTTATTTCCACCTAAGTCACATGGTCAAGGGGACACTGGTGCGCTGGAGGAGGGAAGGAGCATTTTCTTTGCATCTAATTGTACAGAACCAGTATCTGCGTGCCTTCGAAGAGCTCTCTAGCCACCCTGCCTTGTTCCTTATGGTGCGTGTGTGTGCACGCGCGTGTATGCGCGCTCGTGTGCGCACACATGTACTCTTGTATTTGCTCTGGGTTCTCTAACGCTGGACTGTTCCTTCAAGACTCAGTATGCCTTTTAATTCCCACCTAGTGCTACCCCCAGTCCTACGGGACCCACCACCTGCCCTGACTAGATTCCGGAGTAGGGTGGGCCTACTGGGGATGGCTGAAGTGCAGAGGCGCCTTTCTCTACCCACTCGGTCACGGGATCCGAGTTTTTCCTTACGCCCTGGCTCCCAGTGAGCTCTCTGGCTCCAAGTGGCATGGACTTTTCCTATGTAATGACTTATGAAAGATATAATCATGTGTTAAATTGAATCCTCCGTTTAACTGTTAATGGTGTGCTCTGGGCACATTTTCGTATCAGATGCTATGGTAACTAATTACCACTAGGAAAAAGGATACCACACTTCCCAGACTTTGAAAAATAATGATGAGACCTCACTTGCCGGCTCTCAGCAGTGTGGAAGCTCTGCTGGCCTGGCGGCCAGGCTGGACCAGGGGAGACAGAGTGCTCCTGGAAGGTGGGAGGTAATGCATTCTGGTCAAGTGAGGCCCCTTGGTAAAATCTTTAAGGGACATAAGATTCTGGCAGGGAGCATCGGAGATGGGGAAGTCAAGTATACAGTAAGGTGCCTTTAAAGCAAATGACATGGCAAAACATAAACATCAGACACCGAAATACTGTTTCATTAAAACACAGGTCAGACTAAATTAGCCACGTGCCAAGCAGCGTCAAGTCCATGCACTTGGTCCTGGTGCTTGGTGGGCAGGACAAATGAAAGCCGGCCTCCAAGCGCTCTTCATGGACCTTGAGAACTCAGATGCCTCTGGACTTGCCAAGCTGGGAACAGCAGGTTGGTTGAAACCTGGGCCTCTAAATCTCAGGGCGGCCCCAGGGAGTGGAGAACCAGGAGGACTTCAGCCAGTTTCCTGTGAGAGAAACACAACTGTCAGGGTGCCCCCGCTCTCCCCACCGCTGCAGGATCTGGGGCTTTCTTGATCTACTAGGGTGGGCCCAGTTCAGCTGGGGATCCTCAGACAACCCACACAGAGGGCCGGGGATGTTTGGTGCAGGGCACCCCACAGAGTGGAGGAGGAAGGCGGTGCCCATACTCAGGGTCTCTGGCTCTGGGGTGGAGATGGATGGGATGTTGCCCACCACCCTGGCACCCACTACTCCTGCTGAGTCTCCAGGGGGACTCCGACTTACAGCACCCTTCCCCTCCCGGGTTACCTCTCGACAGGCATTCCGGGTTCCTCCTGAGAGTCCAACTGCCCTTGAGCTTCTAAACTCTCGGAGAAAAGGCGAACTTCAGGCTCTTTGGGAGCTTGGCACCAACACAGGTTGTCACCTGCATCCGCGCAGCAGGAGGGGTTCACTCAGGGCTCCTGGCTTGTAGGGAGCATCCCGAAGGCTCGCCAAACCATGATGGCTGTGAAAGCGCCCTCGTTTGTTTTAACTCCCTAAGAGTGCTGCACTTCTCTGCTACGCGCTACGTGCCCTCCCTGAGGTTTGACTTGGGGGATAGTCTGCCAATTATTGTATATTTCTGTTCTTGAATCTATTGAAAAATCACCAGGTAGCCCGTATGTGGGAACAGGGGTGGGGAGAGAGAGCATGTGTATGTGTGACTTTTTTTACTTTCATCGGTTTCTTAGAATTGGGGCAATATTGTCTAGGGACCCCCTGGTTCCGGAATGACTGGGAAAGTTGGACTGCATAAAGAAAATAAGATTTTGCAGTCATTCCTTTGCCCCATCCCGGCCCCCTCTACCTCTGTGAGCAGCCAGCCCCCGGTCAAGTCCCCAGCATGGCTGGGAAGTTGGCTCTTATTATGCACACTGTGAAAGCCTCCTCCAGCTCCCGCTTGGGAAAGAGTTAATTCTTTCCCAAAGACCATAGTTGCCCTTGTCTTCTCAACCTGAGACGGAGATGCAATAAAATATGAAGCAAATTTATGGTCTGTTTCAAGCTTTTTATTACTGTATTTTTAAATTCATATATGCACATATAAGAACTATGATCTGTGAATAATTTGAAATGCTATCATGGAATGATACATTTTAGATAACACATAACCATCCCTTTATATAATTGTTTCAGATTGAAATAAAGAAGAAAAATAGATTTCTAATGTGGACCAAACTAAAAAACTAATGAGCGCCATAAATTGCTAACCAACCATAAATTAACATCTTCATCAAGTGCTAAAATGGTAACAGTGGTTATATAAAGCAATTATTGTTTTCCTTATAAGTTTTAGAATAAAATTCATGGATATTTAAAGGATCCATTATTTACAAATGGTTCACAATCTTAGAAATTTCATATTTTATTAGGAGGATGGTTGCAACTCAATTCTGCTGTTAATAGGGATGTTTAGAGAAACGAATGTAGATTTCAACATAGAAATGTTTCTTGATTTAACCACTTTGTCTGCTCTGACAATTACTGAAGAACTTGGCGCAAGATTTTCTGTTAAAAGTCCTTGTCTATTCTTAGAGAACAGCTCCCAAGTAATAGATCATCTCATCAGGTGGACCCATCGAATATACCCAATTAATTAAATCAGGAAAGCATAGACTGTCTAGTCAAGAAAGTACAGCTACTGTGCCCTACAATGCTATAGCTGACGTTTAGGTCCAAGCTCAGCCACTAACCTCTGTCCAACACTTTCATGAAATGAATCGATCTTCCTAACAGCCCAGCACAGAAGCATGAAGAGCCAGGGAAGAGGAGATGGTATCCATCTATTACATCGTTAGGAAGCAGTGTCTGTATAGTCTGTTGATTTTACTCACAGAGAAGCATGAAACACACTGATCTTTAAAGTGTAGACTTTTCCAGAGAATAAAATGACGTGAAAGGTGAACTTATTAAAAAAGAAAACTATTTAATCATATATTAAAAATACTTTCATGAACAGTACTTATTTGGATGATGGGGAATCTGGGTGGCACACATACTCAAGTTTTCTACTCAGGTGTGATTGCTTATGGGGTCGCTTCGTGGTTCACCCTCTCCAAAGGTCCAGAGTTAACAAAGGCCTTCAGGTGGTTATGGCTTAGATACTCCTTAGTTTGACTCCCCACCTCCTCAAAGTATTGTTTAGTTTGAGGATTTTATTTGTTAAAATACTGTTTTGCATAACTTTTCTGAAAGTCTAAAGTGAGTTTGAAATAAAGAGCAAATGAATAGCCAGCTGGAACATGTAAACTTTTGGCTTCAGAAATATAATTCAAAAGTCCTTTCATATAAAAACATTGTATTCAATGTATAAAACAAAATCTTTATGAAATTTTAATTGTGCTGATTAGTTCCTAGTTAGGGAGTAGAAATGTGTAATAATTAAATATTACTTTAAAATAAAAGACAAAACATTGAAACAATAGAGTGCCAGGTTCAAACAACATATCCTTTGTGTTAACCAGAGTGGCAAGAGCTTAGAAATAAGTTATGCAGAGCAAATGCTCTCTGACAAAAGTTTCTAATGAATATTATTTATAGCTGTTTAAATTTGACTCAGTGATGCACCATTAATTCTCATTACCACTGCTCGCTATTTCTATTCCTATAGTTCCTCCTACTAGGTATTGAACGTAGACCTCAAGGTCAGACGTTCAAACCCACCAACCCATTCTGGGTAGAAAGATGAAGCAATACCTACAGCAAGTTCTTATAAACTCATCAGTGGCTCCGTGTCTCTAAAAATAGTCAAAGGCCCCGCTGAGATACTATTTGCCCACGTACTGAAGGAGCCTTGTTTCATTTCCACCATCAGCCTTCTGTATGATGATCCTTATTTATAATTTGCGATCAACTTTTATGAATAAATTGTTCACCTATCATTCATCTTCATGCATTATGTGTGGCAATGTGAACAAATTGCAGAAAACAAAGATCACATGCCGGAAAATTTTTCTCCCAATTCTTGATGTTGTTATACCTGCCTCTACAGAATAACTGTATTAGGATTGTAGCCCAGTAAGGTCAGCCTCATGATTAAAATGTACTTTTAAAGGAATCTATCAGTCCAATATTCTTGCATTAGGATAACTGATGTCTTGGCTCTTATGTAAAGATGAACTATACTGAAAAACACTATGAATACAACAGCGAATGGACTTTGGGGAGAGGATCATAAACCAAGTGTATATGTATGTGTTTGGGGCTGAGGGAGAAGATGGAGATTTGGACAATGAAATCATTCTCCAAGTAATTTGCTATTTTCAGTGGAATCTTTTGTCTTCCAAAATGCTCCTCGTAGGGAAATAAGGAGACAACTTCGATCCTTGCAAAGTTAATGTATTCAATTTTGTAAGTAAAACATTATTTATTAGATTTGCACAGCACTTTACTTTCTTATCTAGAATCTTTAGGGATAAATTTCTCTTTTATAAATCCACAAGTGAGACACACATTTTAAAATCAAAAGATAACATTAAGCAAGCAACACAGGACATTTAAAATAATACAGATTCCTCCACTGGATAGAAATATGTACAAGTCTAAGTCTTGCCAGGTTACCATCAATTTAAAATTGTGTAGTTTGTTTTTCTTAAGAAATATTAGATACAAAACAAACCATCTAAAAATTCAAACATCAGTGGTTACTGATTTAGATTACCCTATTAAGCAGAGTAAATAATCATTGCTCTAAATAAATGCTAGAAGTTTTAGGAAATGGCTGGTTTTAATTTCAAATATCCCTATAAGGAATGCAATCTTGGCCTGCGAGCTTTTTCCAGAATAGGTATGAAATGTGAATATCTAATCACACGGTGTAAGTAAGTTAGTAATCGTGACAAATTTAATAGGTTAAGAAGTACACTCTAAGGGCATACTCTCCTGATTTATATAATATTGGAATTAATCTATACTAAAATAAAAAGTTACTGAATCTTTGTAGTTTTGAAACTGGTTTTAAACTTTTAATGTCAAATTAGGAGACAATTATAGCAAATACTACCCCATTATTTTTTATGATAAAAATAAGTCAAAGTCATTATACAAACTTTCAATATGGAAGCACCTTTGCCCTAAAGGTGTGATTCAAAACTTAATGATAAAATTGAGAAAATATAATGAAGTGTGCTAGGAAAAGTCAAGACAATGCAGAATAAAAGTTGTTATGTAGGTTGCTTATCATAAACACCAAATCAAATCTATTGCTGTTTTTTCCAGCTTGAAGTGACCCGAGAGGACAGAGTGGAGCTGCCCCTGTGGGTTGCCAATACTGGACATTTTAATGGGGATAGAAAGTCCCATCTTTCTCCAGTGTAGTGGCTGGTGATTTCCAACCGCCTACTTTGTAACCCACTGAGTTACCCGTTGGGCATTTGGCCAACTGCTGACCTTGGCTGGATGAATAGCTAATTGAATTAACTAGCCAAGGTCAGCAGTTTGAAACCGCCAGACTCTCCGAAGGAGAAAGACGGGGCTTTCTACTTCCCTAAACAATCACAGTCGTGGACAAACACAGGGATAGTTGTACACTGCCCTATCAAGTTGGGCATTGGCATCAAATCAATGGCAGTATATTTGGTTTGGGTTTGGGGCTTGGTGGTGTAGCTCTGACTATGCGTTGGGCTTCTGAGGTAGTTAATTATGCCAACCTGGCCGATAAACACATGTGGGATTAATTGAAGGGCAGAGAGATAAATGGATCGGCGAGCCTTGCTTTTTTTGTCTCTTGCTCTTTTACCATTGGACCAGTGTGCGGCTGCCTTGCTTATTCTGTGCCTCAGTTTGGAACCTACACTACCTGTGGGACACCTAACCCCTGGACTGTGTTGCTGTAATTTGGAGTTCCTTCAAGACCTGCTTCGTCACACCATTGGAATTTATATCTCTTGAGCTGGGGACAGTCGGACCCTGTCATCTGTCTGACTGTTGGTGACCTGCCTTTCTGTTTACTGCCTGTGCCCGGATAGCCTGAATTGCTCTACAAAGGACTACCCGGTGGCCCTCAAGACTTGAAGGACTGCCAGTGTCTCACAACTATCTCATGGGAGTGAGTTGCACTGAGCCATTTGTACTGCTTTATAATGAACTGTTTATTTCTTTTTTTTTCAGTTTTTCAAGAAGTATTTATTAAAGATACAAAACTGGGGATCATGCAGTGATTATAGATGAACTTAGGTCTTAAGCTAGGTAGCATCATAAACTTATTGTTTTGTGGAAATATACACAATCAAATATGTTCATTCAGCAATTTCTATATTTCAATGACACTGCTTACAGATTTAGTTACATGTTTTCACATTTATGGCACCATTATTGCTATTATTTCACTATCCACAATATTTCTTCTTCTTTCTTCCACTGAAAGTTCTTTTTTTTAAACATTTTATTAGGGGCTCATACAACTCTTATCACAATCCATACATATACATACATCAATTGTATAAAGCACACCCGTACATTCTTTGCCCTAATCATTTTCAAAGCATTTGCCCTCCACTTAAGCCCTTTGCATCAGGTCCTCTTTTTTTCCCTCCCTCCCTGCTCCCCCCTCCCTCATGAGCCCTTGATAATTTATAGATTGTTATTTCGTCATATCTTGCCCTATCCGGAGTCTCCCTTCACCCCCTTCTCTGCCGTCCTTCTCCCTGGGAGGAGGTCACTTGTGGATCCTTGTAATAGGTTCCCCCTTTCCTACCCACTGACCCTCTACTCTCCCAGGATCACCCCTCACACCCCTGGTCCTGAAGGTATCATCCACCCTGGATTCCCTGTGCCTCCAGCTCCCATATGCACCAGTGTACAACCTCTGCCCTATCCAGTCCTGCAAGGTAGAATTTGGATCATGGTAGTTGGGGGGAGGAAGCATCCAGGATCTGGGGGAAAGCTGTGTTCCTCATCGGTACTACATCACACCCTGACTGACCCATCTCCTCTCCTAAACCCCTCTGTGAGGGGATCTCCAGTGGCCAACAAATGGGCTTTGGGTCTCCACTCTGCACTTCCCCCTTCATTCACTATATATATATATATATATATTTTGGATGATGCCTTATACCTGGTCCCTTTGGCACCTCCTGATCGCACAGGCTGGTGTGCTTCTTCCATGTGGGCTTTGTTGCTTCTGAGTTAGATGGCCGCTTGTTCACCTTCAAGCCTTTAAGACCCCAGATGCTATATCTTTTGATAGCCGGGCACCATCAGCTTTCTTTGCCACATTTGCTTATGCACCCGTTTGTCTTCGGCAATCGTATCATGGAGGTGTGCACCCAATGGTATGATTTTTTTGTTCTTTGATGCTTGATAACTGATCTCTTCAGGACCACGTGATCACACAGGCTGGTGTGTTCTTCCATGTGGGATTTGTTGCTTCTGAGCTAGATGGCCGCTTGTTTATTTTCAAGCCTTTAAGACCTCAGACACTTTCTCTTTTGATAGCCGGGCACCATCCGCTTTCTTCACCACATTTACTTGTTCACCCGCTTTGGCTTCAGCAGTTGTGTCGGGAGGGTGAGCATCGTAGAGTGCCAATTTAATAAAAGAAAGTATTCATGCATTGAAGGTGTGCTTGAGTAGAGGCCCAAGGTCCTTCCGCCACCTTAATACTAAACCTATAAAAGTAGACACATAGATCTATTTCCCCATCCTCCTATATATATATTTGCATGTACATGTCTTTGTCTAGACCTCTATAAATGCCCTTTGACTCCTAGCTCTTTCCTCCATCTCCCCTGACTTTCTCCTGTCCTACTACCATGCTCAATCCCCACCTGGGTTACAGCTATACCTCTTCTTTATGTAACCTTACCCTTGATCATTCCCTACCAGGCCTGCCACACCCCCCTCACCACCATTTTGGGTCCCAATTTGTTCCCTTGTCCCTGTGTTTGTTAACACCACTTCCTTACCCACCCCCACCTCCCCCTATCCCAAGTCCCCCCAGAACCGTCGGTCCCGTTGTTTTTCCTCCAGATAGTTCATCCAGCCTGTCCTATTCAGACAGACCTGTGGAGACACTAACATGCACGAAAACAAGACAGAGGAAAACAGAGCAATAGTATACAACCAGACAACAAAACAACAACAACAAACCACTGATAAAGAACAAAACAAAACACTTCACAAAAGAAAAGCTTGTGATTAGTTCAGGGATCATTGGTGGCCCTTAGGAGTGTTTTCCAGTCCAGTCTGTTGGGGCACCATGCCCTGGTCCCAAAGTCCACTTTCAGCATTCCCTGGGGACCTTGCCACTCCATTCCCTTGCTGTTCCGCTGCACTCCCCCAGTGCTTTGCCTTGGTGTGGTGGGATCAGGTCAGGTGCAATTCCCACACTGTGTCTCCGGTGCTGTCCCCTGTATCGCCCTTAGTCACTGAGGGGCATCATGTCTCATAGTAGGGCCAGCCATGTTGTTCTCTCTGTGGACTGGCTGCTCTACTCAGGAACATCATCCTCACGGCCTTGTGGGCCAGGCTGTGTTCCACTGTCTCCTCCTGCCCCTTCATCTGCTCCCGTGTGCTCTGATCAGATATGTCCATCTCCCGGAGCTGCAGAATCAATGTCATCCTTTGAAACAAATTCTTCTCGGGGGAGGGGCAGGAATCCACTTAATTTTGGGTGCTGGGGTGTAGGTGGTTCCCTACTCCATGCTGGGATGTTGCATTCATACCTTGCGGCACTGGGTTGAAGTCTGGTCCCACTTTCCCTGTGGAGATATAAACAATACCCTCCCCTTGGGTGGGTTAGTGTCCCATGTCCCCACTTCCCTTTTCTTCCTTATAGTCATCTTTTATTTTCCTTTCCCCACCTCCTCCACTATTGTCTACCATGTGCATCCCTGGTTTTGATCTGGTCTCTGCCATACTACACAGTCTTAACCCCCAAAATGCTTGTATACAGTAGCATTTTCCCCTATGCCCCTTTTGCATATTTTTTTAATACTTACCTCAGCGGGCTCATGTTGTACTTGTCCTTTTGTGCCTGCCTTACTTCGTTTAGCATGATTTCCTCCAGTTCTTCCCATGCCGCTATGTGCCTCATACGTTCATCACTGCTTTTTAGTGATGCGTAGTACTCCATTGTATGTATATACCACATATGCCCAGAAGAGGCAAGAAACAAACCAAGGCCAGACATCTGTGCTCCAATGTTCATTGCAGCACAGTTCAAGTTCACAATTACAAGAAGCTGGAAGCAACCAAATTTCCATCAACTGACGATTGAACTGTTTATTTCTTATGTTATGCATCTACCTATTTGTATAAATATACATAAAAGTATTAGCATCTGGTTTTGGTTCTCTAGAGAACACTGCCTAACACAGCTTCTAACTACAAAAGTCAGCAGTTTGAAGCCATCAGCCCCCCTGTGGGAGAAAGACGAGGCTTTCTATTCCCATGAAGAATTACAGCCACAGAAACCCAAAGGGGCAGTTCTGCCCTGTCCTATAGAGCTGCTCCAAGTCTAAATGGACTTGGTGGCAGTGAGAGATTGGAAAAATTAGACCTGTGAACAAAGACCTCGGGATCATTTTAGAAGGCACGTGATTAAAATATCACCAGAATGATTGGGGCAGGGAATGTATGGGTGTGCTTTATACAACTGATGTATGTGTATGTATGGATGGTGATAAGAGTTGTATGAGTCCCTAATAAAATGTAAAAAAAGAAAAGAGGAGAAAAAAAAGAAAATGATTAGGGCAAAGAATGTACAGATGTGCTTTATACAATTGATGTATGTATATGTATGGACTGTGATAAGAGTTGTATGAGCCCCTAATAAATTGTTTTAAAAAATAAAAATAAAAAGGAAATAGATGAATAAGCTAAAAAAAGTTTATAAAAACAAATTTTAAAATATCACCATTATTAATTTGCATATTACATTACATGTTTCCAAATAAGCTTACCCACATTCTGATAGCATGCTCATAAATTCCAATCAATCTCCCTGATCTTTACCACGTCTTATTATGTATATTTTATAGATGAATAACTGAGCATACTGAGAGGCCAAGTGACTTTACAGTAAAGCCTGTGCGTCCCAGCTGGAACCCACGTCTTTGAACTTGTTTCTTCTTGGGCTTCTAGTAGACCTTCTTATTTTGTTCTACTGTCCATTGCCTTTTCAGATCCGCTCAACCAAATTTTATTCTTCTTTTTCTTTCTAAATTTCTGGATACATCTTCAGTTATGAGGCAAGCAGAGATTGGAATGGGATAATTCCATGTCTCTCTCAGTTGTAACAACACTAATTAGACTATATGTTGAATTTAAGACTAGGCTGGAACCCATCCATTCCTCTGATTCTCCTGAAAGTAACCCAAATGAAAGCCTAGAATTTGGTCCCTCCAAAAAAACAAAACAACCCCCCACACACATGATCAGATAAGGTAGCTGTTAAGTGCATGGTTAAAAATAATTAGATATATTAGAAGCAAAATCTTTATGAAAGAAAGACAAACTCTCCTGAGCAGCATCACTGGAAAAGTCACACCAACTCTTTAAATTAAGACGCTCACTGCTGCCACGTCATTTCCAACTCACGGCGACCCTGTGGGACAGGGCAGAGCTGCTCCTGTG
Source organism: Tenrec ecaudatus (assembly GCF_050624435.1). Classification (NCBI taxonomy): domain Eukaryota; kingdom Metazoa; phylum Chordata; class Mammalia; order Afrosoricida; family Tenrecidae; genus Tenrec; species Tenrec ecaudatus. Next base: position 74,685,191 of record NC_134534.1, on the reverse strand, counting down.
GGTTTCCAAGCCTAAGACTTTGTGGGACTCGAAGCCTTCATCTTTCTCCTGGGGAGTTGGTGGCTTTGAACTGCTCACCCTTCAGTTAGCAGCCCAAGATGTAAGTACTACACCAAGGGTAGTACTTACCATTAAGGTAACGTTATAAAGAAAAAAATCAAAGTACACGAGATGGTAAAATAAACATGTACAGGTTTCCAGAAAGAAATTGCAAATCACCTATAAAGGAATAAGCATAAGATTTATTTATGATACTTATTAGCTAAGCTGGATACAAAATCACAGTGGGAAAATATTTTTTAAAAAATTTAAATTAAAAAAAATTTTTAAAGCCTTCGGTTCTAGAATTTGATTCCAAGTCATCCTTTTATTTAATAAGCAGGTCAATAAAAATGAGGTTAAGAATGCAATTCCTCAAACCTTGAAACCAAAGATGAATTCTGAGAAGTCGGCCAAGAGATATTAAAATAATAAAAACAGTATGGTCTTAGTAGTTTCCCCATTTAATTAAATGCTTATTAGACTGCTTTTGCTATTTAACTTTTACCAAGTTAGGGAATTTTCTAACTTGCTATTTCTAATTTGCTAACATTTAAATGATAAGCATATGAAATTCCATGAAATCATCTTCTAAAGCTATAGAGATAATTGTATGATCTTCTTTTGCTTTGTGGTGTAGGGAATTACTTGGATTTTCCCCCCTGATGTTAAATCATTCAAAATCACAGTAAAGAAAAACCAAAAATATTAGTTAAGAACTAAAACATGGGTCAATGGAGCTCCAGAGCTATCTTAGACACAGGGTTAACAATTGGGTGGGGAGAAGGACAGAAAGTTGGAAAATATATTTGTATCATTTAAAAACCAATCAAGGGAATATATCAGAAATCTTCAAGAAACTCCAGAAAACTATGGAGAAAAAATAAAATTAAATGCGATATTTTTTTCTAACACATCAGATCAGTCAAATGTAGAAAGCTGGATAATGCCATGTAAGGGAGGGGCATGGAGATACTGGAGCCTCATGTTGCTTGAGGGAAGAAGAGATTGATGTCACCTTTCTAATGCCATATGAACTAGGAATATGTATGCATATGTACATATACACATACATATGTAAGCATCCACAATTGACTCTCACTTAATGCACCCAATCACCTGGGAAGGTTCTCCCTGGTCACAGTGAATTTTTTCCAGAAGCAGTTTCTCTCAAACCTCATTTTTTGTGATGGCCAATTTAAGAGAACAGCATGCGGCTGTGAAACTTTGTTTCCTGCTCCAGAAAAATGCCACAGAAACTGTTGTGATGTTAAATACAGCTTACAAGGACAGCACTATGGGGAAAAACTCAAGTGCATGAGTGGTTTTCTTGTTTCAAAACAGTGAAATGGAGATTGATGACAAAACTTGTTCTGCACATCTGTCAACTTCCCGAGTGGGATGAAAATATAGACCGGTTGTGCATTTGGAGTTCATCCCACCAGCTCAGATTGTGAATCAAGCTTTCTATTTAGGGGTTCTGAAAAGATAGCGTTAGAGTGTGAAACAAAAAAGGCCTGATTTGTGGCCGATGGGTGACTGGCTTGGCCATCACGATAGTACCACTGCTCACACAGCCATCTCAGTGCTCCAGTTTTTGGCAAAAAAACCGCATGCTTCTCTAGCCCCATGTGCCAGACTCACCCGACCTCACTCCAATGTAGAAGAGGTGAAGAAAAGGCTGAGGGAGGTGCTGTCAGCCATCCAAAGAGATGGGTTTTAAAAGTGTTTATAAGAATGGAGTCACAGATTTGACAAATGCACTAAGTGTAATGGAGAGTACTTTGAAGGTGATAAATTGTTCTGTGAAAAAATTTTAAATATATACCTTTGAAAGAAATCTGTTTTTTGGGGGAGGGGGTATACCCCGTGTGTGTGTATTCCTGGTTCAGTGGCTCTACTCCTAAGCAGATATCCCAGAGAAATTCTCAGATGTCCATTGGGAATCATGGATAGGGATGTTCATACACTGGCAGTTGGAGTAATTAACTCGCCACTGACTCAATAGATCATTAATTCATGGGTGTGTACATTATGGAATATGTAGAATGAAGCAAGAAGAATTGACTAAATACATACAGAGCAACATGGATGCCACTTTAAAAATAATCTGTGTTAATAAAGGAAATATAGAAGGATATGACTTATAGAAAGTACAATCAAGAAAATGAAAATCACTCAAGATTACACTGTATTTCTATTAAGTACACATGCATATACAATAATACATATAAACCTTAAGATGGTTGCTGTGGTGGGGAGAGGCATGGCTGTGGACAAAGGAATAATACGGGTTTTAGGAATAATAAGAAAACTAGGTCGGTGTTTGGGCCAATGAGAGGTATTACCTATTATCTAAGGAGTAAAGATAATTAGCCTTCTAGCCTGAAGATAAAATAAAAAGAAAGAACCTCAATGTTTGAGTTAAAGAGCAGAACACATTTTTAGTGAAAATAAATTTAAAGAGAGTCTAAAGAAATTACCTAGACTGTAAAGTAGTGATGCAAAGACATGAGAGGGAAATTTTTAAACCACATAGAATATCAAATGAGAATTTCTAATATAGAAACTGAGAAAGATCATATTCAAAGGAATAATGACAAAACACATTCAGTTCACAGTTCAGGAAGTTCAACAAACACACGCATAAGAAACAGATGCACTCATGCAAAAAAAAAGATATGTGTGTGTATGTATGTGTATATATGTATATGTATATATATATCATATTAAATGAAGGGGGAAGTGCAGAGTGGAGACCCAAGGCCCAAGTGTCGGCCAATGGAGATCCCCTCATAGAGGCATTTAGGAGAGGAGATGGGTTAATTAGGGTGCGAGGTAGTACCGATGAAGAACACAGCTTTCCCCCAGATCCTGGATGCTTCCTCCCCCCAACTACCATGATCCGAATTCTATCTTGCAGGGCTGGATAGGACAGAGGCTGTACACTGGTACATATGAGGGCTGGAGGTACAGGGAATCCAGGGTGGATGATACCTTCAGGACCAAGGGTGTGAGGGACGATGCTGGGGGAGTGGAGGGTGAGTGGGTTAGAAAGGGGGAACTGATTACAAGGATCCACATGTGACCTCTTCCCTGGGAGAGGGACAGCAGAGAAGGGGGGAAGGGAGACTCCGGATAGGGCAAGATATGACAAAATAACGAGGTATAAATTACCAAGGGCACATGAGGGAGGGGGGAAAGGGGAGGGAGGGGAAAAAAAAAGAGGACCTGATGCAAGGGGCTTAAGTGGAGAGCAAATGCCTTGAGAATGATTGGGGCAGGGAATGTATGGATGTGCTCTTTATACAATTGACATATGTATATGTATGGATGGTGATAAGAGTTGTATGAGTCCCTAATAAAATGTAAAAAAAGAAAAGAGGAGAAAAAAATGATTAGGGCAAAGACTGTACAGATGTGCTTTATACAATTGATGTATGTATATGTATGAACTGTGATAAGAATTGTATGAGCCCCTAATAAATTGTTAAAATTAAAAAAAAAAGAAACAGATGCACTGTGACACTTTAATTTGTGTTTCCCAGTGAGTATTTGTGACACATAGTAGTGTAACCTCTATCAAAAATAATGTGTTAGAATAGTTTTAGAGAACAGACAGATTACCTACTAAGAAATACAGGCAATCACATGGTTGAAAATCAAGGTCCCTCTCCAAAACATCAATACTACACAAAGCAATATAAAAATACAATACACTTTCTTTATATGGAGAAGAAAGAGTCCCAGGATTAGCAAAGAACTCCTTGAGAAGAACAAAGTAGGAGGTCTCTCATTTGCTGACCTCAAAACCTAGAAACAGCCACAGTAATTAAAACAGCCAGAATCCAACCACTTACAGATAGCTGACCTCTGAGAAAGGGTAAAAAAACCACTAACTGGAAAAGAGGTTGTCTCTTCAACAAATGGCTCTGGCACATTGACTCCATCTCCACCTGCAGAAGAATGGAACTGTGTCCATATCTCACTCCATGTAGTAACATGAACTCAAGGTGGTCAGGCACCTAAATGGAAACCCTAGTACTATAAAGAGCATACATAAGAACATAGGGACTAACTTAAGAAACCTTTTGCAGGATATAGGAACACTATCAAACAAACAAGGGAAACACCCATAACAGATGACAAAATGGATGAATGGGGCCTACCTTTAAAAATAAGGCACATATGTGCATCAAAAGACATCAGAAGAGTGAAATGAGAACTGATAGAGTGGGGGGGGGGGAAATCTTTTGAAACAATACATCTATCGAAAACTAATCTCTACCATCAATAGAAAACAGCAACACCTCAATTAACAAAAAAAGAGGACCTGATGCAAAGGGCTTAAGTGGAGAGCAAATGCTTTGAAAATGATTAGGGCAAAGAATGTACAGATGTGCTTTATACAATTGATGTATGTATATGTATGGATTGTGATAAGAGTTGTATGAGCCCCTAATAAAATGTCAAAAATATATAAGATCTCCTTAAAGTGTTTACAAAAATGATATCACTTTGAGGACTAAGGTAAGCTTGATTCAGTTCATGATATTTTCAATCTTCTCATATGCATGTGAAAGCTGAACAATAAATAAGAAATACTGGGAAAAAAATAAGCTAATGAATAACCTACTTAAGAAGTGGTCCAAAGACAAGAACATGGCAAAGGCTAAAGATGACATACAAATGGCCAACAAACATTCAGAAATGATCACTAGGCATTCAGGAGATGCAAACCAAAGCTATGGTGAGATGCTACCTTACACCAGCAGTAATAGTCAAGTTAAAAACAAACAAACAAATGAAAATAAATTGCTAGAGCATTTGGAATCTTCATACATGGCTGGTAGGTCTGTAAGTAGGTATAACAACTGTGGAAAACAATATAGTGCTAACTTTAAACAACTGGGAATATAAATTCCATATGTGTTAGTTCAGGGAGATTAGAGAAACACATCCATAGAAACTCATATGTATGTAAGAGAGAGTTTTATATAAAGTGTAATTTTACATTAAGAAAGTATTCCAACCCAGTCCATTTCAAGTCCATAAGTCTGATATTTGCCCATATGTCTGATCTCAATCTAGAAAGTTCTCTTCAGACTCATGAAATACATGCAATGACACCAAATGCAGAATGACCACAGGCCAGTGGGTAGAAAATCTTTGGCTCCAGTGGCATTGTAAGCATCTCAGCACTGGCAGGGGCTCTAATTGGCTTCTGCAGCTTCTAGGGCTGCATCAGGGTAAGTCCATGTGGCTTCTCCTCAGGGATTCCTTGCAGGGAGTCAGCAGAGAGAGAGAAGGCCATGCCACACAGAGGCCTCATTGGCTATGCTCCAAATGACAGACTAGACTCCACCCTTCACTCATAATCCTCTCAAGTCCTAAATTGACACCAATTATGTAACTACTACAACATACAATTCAGCAGTCACTGTGCTTGGTATGTATCCTCAAGAAGTAAGAGTCATAACACAAAAAAAGACATGCAAACACCGTTCTTCACAGAACTTTTTACAATAGAAAGCAGATGGAAAACTTTAAATGTCTAATAGAAGAATGGATGAAGAAACTTTTGTATGTACACAGAATAGAATACCATGCAACATTAAAAAAAAAATGCTGACACCCCCACCCGAGAGGAATGCACTTCAGAGGACAGCACTGAAGCTCAGCTCAGGGAGAGGGGTGCTTCTGATCAGGAGCAAAAACAGAGGGAAGGACAGAGAGAGGAACACATCCCCACCCACCAAGTCCTGAGAATAACATTCTGGCTCAGAGCAGACAGTGCACAGAGAGATCACAGGGCTGGCCCCATCATGAGACATGACTTACCTCACTGACCTATAGTGCTATGGGGACAGTACTGGGACATGGTGAGGGAGATGTGTCTGATTGGACTCCACCCCACTTCGGCAAAACACTAAATACGTTCAGCGGAGCAGCAGGGGGAGCAAAGCAATGAAGTCCGTGAAGAATGCCAAAGGTGGGCTTGGGGGTCAGGGTGTAGCACCCCAGCAGACTCGACTGGAAAACAGTTTTGGTCAATGCACAGACCTGGAACTGAGGGCTTTCCTCTTTTTCATTTTTGTTGTTGTTCTTTTTTTTTTTTAATGTACAGCCATTTCATATAGAAGGAGGACATTAAAATAATCCTCCCTCTTCAGATCATGGCAGTGTTAATCTATCCCACAAGCATAACCACTTTAATCTATTATTAAGATCTGAAGCAGTAGTAAAATGGGAAATCGTTGTTGTTCTTTTGTTGTTATGTTTTGCTTTGCTTTGTTGTTACATGTATTATTGTTTCTGCATGTCTATCTGGACAAGATAGGGGGGATGAATAATCTGGAGGAGAAACTTTGGTATATACACACAATAGAATACTATGCATAATTAAAGAAAGAACAATGGGATGGGTGGTTCTGGGGAGACACAGGAAAGGGGTAAGTGGGGAAAAAGAATGCAGGTGCCAACAAACCCAGGTACAAGGGAAGAACAAGTGATCTAAAATTGATGGGGAAGAGGGTATAGGATGCTTGAGGGGCTTGATCAAGGGCAATGTAGCTGAGCGGAATTACCAAAACCCCAACGAAGGCTGAACATGATAGTGGGACAAGAGGAAAGTAAAAGGACATAGAAGAAAGAACTGGGAGGCAAAATATATTTATAGAGGTATAAATACAGGGGTTTATATATGTGAATACATATATATATATAATGATAGGGGAATAGATATTTGTACATATCTATTTATAAAGTATTACGGCAGCAGATGGATATTGGGTCTCCACTCAAGTACTCCCTTAATGCATAACACTTTGTTCTATCAACCCAGCACTCTGTGATGCTCACCTTCCCTGACACAATCACTGAAGACAAAATGGGTGCACCAGCAAATGTGAAGAAAGCTCATGGTGCCAGGCTATCAAAAGATATGCCTGTGGTCTTAAAGGCTTAAAGATAAACAAGCTGAGAAGCAACAAAGTCCACATGGATGAAGCACATCAGCTTATGTGATCAAGAGGTGTTGATGGAATCAGGTATCAGCATCAAAGACCCAGAATAAAAAAAATCCTATCGATGTGAATGAAGGGGAGGGAAGGGGGAAGTGGTGGTCCACAAGAGGGAGGAAACTCCTGGGGTGGGGGTGGGGGTGGGGTAGGGGTGATTCGTACTTAAACTGTTGAATACAAAGTTGATCATCTGAAATGTAAATCCCACCTAATTTACAATTTTAAAAATTTGTTATAGAAGACATCTTAAAATGCTGCTATTACTGTATATTACAAAAACTCTTTCCTGATTGTGTTTAAATAAAAATTGTAGCTAAGTTAGAACTGCTGTATATAGTTCTTAGTACAAATAAAATAAAAAGGCTCAGGGCCTTCTCAGGGTTTTAAAAGCTGTGTGTGTAGGAAAGGAAGGTGATTGGAATGAAGAATTTGTTGGAAGTTGTATGAAAAAAAAAGAATTTAATGGCAATTGGTGCCTCGACTATTGAATCTCAAGTCTTGAATTTTTCCTTCACATCTTTCAACTTTAGAATATCAAGCATGCACTTCCCTTTTGGCTTTCTAAATCCAGGTCTCTGCATTTGATGATGCTAATTTACTCTGCCTTCTCATTTCAACCTTGAAATCTTCTGTTCAGCTGTTTCACTTCATTATTTCTTCCATTTACTTAGTGTCTCAAAGTTCAAGAGCAAGTTATGGAGACTTTTCTTAAATCTCTTTTTCTCTTTTCTTTCTTCCCTTTTGAATGATCTTTTGCTTCCTTTTTCTATGATGTGCTTGATGTCATTCCACAATTCATTCATTAATGTCCAATTCTTCACATTTATGATGAGATGGTCTCTAAACTCAGGTGGGGTATACCGAGGTCATACTTTGACTCTTGTGGACTGGCTTTGGTTCTCTTCAACCTCAATTTGAGCTCTCCCAGAGTAATGGGTGGTCTGTTCTGAAATTGGCTGGGCCTTGGCCCTGTTTTGAGCACCTTATTCTGAGTGATGATATCAAGCTTCTCCAATTTCTGTTTTCCGAGATAGGCTATTTGATGTCAGTGTATTTCATGTCACTGACACAGAGGCAATCCAGACTTCTAGAGACCCAATAGGAGAGCACAGAGCTGCCCTGTTGGATTTCAGGGGTTGCATACCTTCACGGGACCAGAAAGGCTCATCTTTCACCCTTGGAGTGGCTGGTGGATTCAAAATGCTGATCTTGTGAATAGCAGGCCAACCCACAACTCCCTCTGTTACCAAGGCTGCTATGCGTATAGTCACTGCTTATGTTGGTGAAAAGACGCAATTGCAATGCACAAGCCATTGGTCTTGAAAAAGTGCATCATTATATCTCCTGCGTCATTTTTATCAAGGCCATATTTTCCATAAGTTATCCCTTCTTTACTTCCAACTTCCTCATGCCAGTTATACACAGAGCCACAGTACCAATATAATGGCCACCTGGCCCACAGACTGGAAGGGCTCCATGTGCATGGCCATTCCAAAAGAAGATGCTCCAACAGCATTCAAAATTATCGAATACTATCATTGGTACCACACAGAAGTAAGCTGTTGCTGAAGATAATTCAAAGCCAGTTGGAGCAGTTATATCTCCACGGCACTGCTAGAAATTCAAGCTAAATTCAGAAGAAGATATGGAATGAGAGCTATCACAGTTGTTGTCAGATGAATCTTGGTTGAAAGCAGAAAATACCAGAAAGATGTTTACCCACGTTTTATGGACTGTGTAAAGCCATTCAACGGTGTGGGTTATAAGTAATTATGGATAACACTGTGGATAGTGGGGATTGTGCTAATGTTGAACTGGTACATAGGCCCAGGGGCAGACATTGGAACAGAACAGGGGAGACTTTATGGTTTAAAATCAGAAAAGGTGTGTTTCAGGGTTGTATTCTTTCACCCAACTTACTGACTAAGTAAGTATGGTGGGTGAGCAAATATTCTGAGGAGATGGTATACATGAAGAACAGAGAGGATTTAGGATTAGAAGATTCATTCACAACCTGCAATATTCAAATGAGACAACCTTGGTTTTTGAAAATGAAGACTTGAAGCACTTATTGATGAAGAGCAAAGACTACAACTTTCAATAGACAACCTTGGTTTTTGAAAATGAAGACTTGAAGCACTTATTGATGAAGAGCAAAGACCACAACTTTCAATATGTTATATTTCAATATAAAGAAAACAGAAATCCTCATTACCGGGCAAATAGTCAGCATCATGATCAATGGAGAAAGGCGTGAAGTTGTCAATAATTTCATTTTATTCTGATCCATAATCAGTGGCCTTGAATGTAGCAGTCCGGAAATCAAAGTATGTACTACACTAGGAAAATCTGCAAAAAATTCCTTTTAAATAGTTAAAAGGTGAAGATGAAGAATATTTTGTACCTAATTGAAACCATGTTGTTTTTGTTTTTTTAAATCACTTCATGCAGAGTGAAAGATGGACAATGAATGAGGAAGAAAGCAGAAGAAAGGATGGATATGAATTATGGTGTTGTCAAGGAATAAGAAAATCAGAGAAATTTGTGTTGGAAATGTACAGCCAGAATGTTCCTTAGAAGTGAGGCTAGAAATAATTTTTCTTGTGTACTTTAAAAAAAACAGTTTTATTGGCATATAATTCACATGTCACACAATTCAATAGTTCAGTATACTGAGAAGCAGTCATCACTACAATCAATTTTAGAACATTTTCTTCTTTCTCATACTCATTGTTACTAGCTCCCCATTTCCCTCCAACTTCCCCTGCCATAACCCCAAGAAACCACTAGATTTACCTGTCCTGGAGTTCATGTACAGAAAAACATACCCCAAACCAACCAAATGACAGCTAACAACAATAATGAAGGCAAACAGAGAAAAGCCCCAATAGAAAAGAGAGCAGACAATATTAAAAACTAGACCAAATTAAACATAGGTCAAAAGGGATAGCAAATGATTAGGTGTTAATTTTAACCTAACTGCATGGGCAGTGATCTACTTTGCAAGCACTCTGTACGATGCCAAGGGTATTTGCGCCCCTGGAGAAGGGCATCAGGGGCTGGTGGAAGAGGAAACATCTCAGTGGGGGTGGCAGTGTCTGCAACAAGGGCACAGACAGAGAAACCGTGGTGAGCATGGTGCATTGCACGGCAGCATTTTGTTCTGCTGACCAGGAGTTGGAGTCAACTAGATGGTCTATAAAAAGAACAATGGGGGTTGGTTCCATTGCTTCAAAGTAAGAGCAAATTTAGATAAAATTGGAAGTTTAAACTGTCTGTTTATAGGATGCTCATAACCTGATGACTGCCCATATTGAAAATGATTGATGCCTTACTTTTCAATCATAAGAAAGTATGTGGGAGATGCAATACTTCAAAAGTGTTAATGAGAAATCGCTGTCCGCCTAGACTTGTGCATTCAACAAAACTACCTTTCTAGAAAAGGGGCAAAAGTAAAGATGCCCACAATCAAGAAAAAATAAAGTTCATAGGACTTCACACGAAGGACTTTTAGAGCATGGAACTCAGGAAGGAGGAAAAACTGCTATAAAAACCTTATTTATTATTAATACACCAACCCACTGCCATTGAGGCAATTCCAACTTTCCAACTCACACAGACCCATAAAGGCTTTCTGAGACTATTGTATTAAGAATTACCTTATCTTATAATAAAAAACCAATTTACTTAAAAATTAGCAAATACCTGAATTATTAGAAATTCCAATGAAAAAATATAAATTAATTTGGCTGTATTATGTATAAGTATACTGAGGTACATTATTGTGCCAACCTGTCTGATAAACACATGTGGGGTTAATTAAAGGGCGGAGGCTCAGTGAGCCTCACCTTTCTAGTTCTCTGGTCTCTTGCTTTGTGATGGTGGGACCAGGGTGCAGCTGCCTTAGCCAGTTCCCTGCTTCAGCTGGTAAGGCTCACTTCCTGCAAGATATCCCTAAGAAGCAGCCTCATGGACCTACCCCGATGTAGCCCTGGGTGCTGGAGCAGCCATGTGGAGAGACCTGCCAGTGCTGGGATGCTTACATGTTCACTGACTTGGCTTTCTTCCTGCAGTTGGCATCATAGTGTGTGTTTTGTAAGATAGAGGAAGTCTTTGTGGATTGGTGTCAAACATTTGGGTTAATGTTGGACTGTGGGCTTGGGCAGCACTGGGTTGGGATGTTTTCTTGATGTGCACTTAACCTTTATATAAAACTCTCTCTTACATATGAGTTTTTGTGGATTTGTTTCCCTAAAGTACCCAGAATAACAAATATACCATTGCTTTGCCTATTAATATCAACATTTACATCAGATGCCATTTATGTCATTGGCATAAAAATCCACTGTATCATATAAAATTACATAAAATCGTTTAAAATAACACAGCTAAGTCCAAAAGTTGTTGTGTCAAAAAAGTAATGCCACTTATTTCATTTTTCAGTTTACATACAAGGAAGCATTGAGGAAAGGGTTAATTGAGCTATGGATGTGAAACTCTTAATACATGACACTAAAGACAAAATGCTACTCTCAATGGTATGATGATTTCAACATTTAATTCTGTAGTAAACTGAGCACAAATGTCTAGGTCAGCTGCTGAATATATAACAGCTTTTGTGTTTTCTTATATATTAAATCTTAACCATGTTTAAGTTGCATAAGGGAGGCCTTCAATAACAAGACATTTTCTATTGAGCTGTAATATATAAAATAATAAAAAGCATTTATGGATGGTTAGATAGAGAAGTGAAGTTGAAGCATTTAATCTACCACAGAACTCATTTAATGCAAATACTCTCTGGCAATAAACACATTATCGGTACGATGCTTTGAGGGGACATTTTCATTCAGGGCAGCTCACAGAAATTAAAGTTCCCTGAGAATTTGGAATTTGTTAGACTGGGTCTAAGAGTTTTTCCGGTACAAATTTCCAGTAACCCATACTCAATGTTTTCACATAATTAAAAAGAATTTGAGTGACTTGAAAAAATGGACAATGCCAAAATGATTGCTCTGAAGATGCATTTATTGTGACATGGGAAAACAGGAAACCGCACACACAGCCCCCGTAACCTTATCAATAAGTTGATTTGGATGATTCCTTTTCATCCCACCCTATTTTATAATAAGCTTTTGTGAGCAAGCATAAACTGACCTCCGATGAAATGGAAATTGGCACTTTTAAAGCAATACAAAACAAACAAGCCACAGGAAGGATTCTATGCGCAGAGATTAAAGAGACATTTATGCTCACGGATTTTTAACTTCTTCATGATTTTACCTTATACCTAAATAAAACGTCGGAGCTTGGATATGAAATACCAAACAAAATGCGACTATAGCTTTGCTCTACAGGCTTGTCATCAATCATTTCTAAATCAAAGCAAGTGACAAGCGCAAACAACAACAGCTTCACTTCTGAGACTGCAAAAAACCGGCCTGGGCATTTGGAAGCTCCGGATCCAAAGGGCATGATGTAATAGTTCAGCTTCTTTCCTCTCTTGAAAAAGGCCGTTTTCTTCCGCCCATCCTGTACAAAGCGATCATATCTAAACTCCTGTAACAAAGAACAGGAGGGGTAACATTTAAACCGTGGCACAAATTAGCTCGAATTCCATCCCACAAAGGTTGCAGTCAGCCCCCCGTCTTTAAAGGCCTCCGTGGAATCTGGCAAATATCAGAAAGCAAACCTTGACTCCGTGCCAACAATGTATGAATTTTCAAAAAACCCTCAAATGCTATGAGGAAAAGAGTCACCACACATTAAACTAAAATCCAAATGAACTCTCTTTTCTGTTCCTTATCTATTTCATTCTCCAAGTTTCCCGAGCTCTCTCATTTGTCGCTGCGCTAAGGCAGGTCCGCCTTCGTGAGCATTTGGTATTCTGGGGTGTTCTGAGGACGGTGAAGACTCCTTCATCTCCACCATTGTGACGGGAAGAATGAATCCCACGAGCCTCAGAAGATGCCCTGCTGCAGATCCCTAATGTGCGTCTGTCTTTCCCCTGATGGACAGGAACGAGGAGGTTAGGATATGCACTGTATAATTGCATTAAATAACATTGAACGATACGATATAGATAAATACTATGTAGGAAGGATGCCATAATATAGGGTTTGTTTGCTTTTATTTTGTTTTGTTTTTCTCTCTCTTCTACTGGGTTATAATTTCAAAGGATCCCGACTAAAAAAATAGTGACTTTCCTTGAGGAAAATTGTATTAGAATGAATTCCTGCGTGGCAGATAGGGTTGGCATGTTTTCAGAAGTTGCTTTAGTTAACCATCATAATTTTGCCTTGCTTTAAGGGTAATGGTTGAACTCTCACCTGAGTTTCTAAGAGGAGAATGAGTGACCTTATTCAGCCCATGGTGAATTAAACCATTGATTGAATTAGTGCACGTGGCATGCATGAAAACGACCAAGTATTTCTTGTACTTGGAGCTCATTAGTATGAGACTTGTTCAGCACACAACTTTACTATGAACTGCATGAAGGCACATGCAAAGAAGCCGGTCGGACGGAAAGCACTGAGGGTAGAGTGATAATCATGTAATATGAGTAGATTCCAAAGCCCCTGACAGATCATCTAATTTCCTCACTCTATCAGTGATGTTAAAATCAGCAAATTACTTTCCTTAAAAGTGCTGGTTTTAATTTTATCCATATTTACCTAGCTTACAGACTTGATGGGATATATTGATGCTTATAAAAATACTCTTTGAGGGAAGGTGGGGTAGAAAAGGAAAACTAATTACAAGGATCTACATCTAACCCCCTCCCTGGGGGACGGACAACGGAAAAGTGGGTGAAGGGACACAGTGTAAGACATGACAAAATGATAATAATTTATAAATTATCAAAGGTACACGAGGGAGTGGGTATGGGGAGGGATGGGAAAATGAGGAGCTGATATCAAGGGCTCAAGTAGAAAGCAAATGTTCTGAGAATGATGAGGGCAACAAATGTACAAATGTGCTTGATACAATGGATGTATGGATGGATTGTGGTAAGAGCTGTAAGAGCCCCCAATAAAATGATTAAAAAGAAAAAAAACTTCTTTGAATGGATTTTGTTTGCCTTTAATTTGGAATTGATGTAATCACAATGACAAAATTATTGTTGTTTGGGGGGTATATTTCTTCTCCATCAGATTACTTTTTTTATGTGCAAAATTTGTTTGAATCTTTTTAAAAAAAACAATATTTTATTGTAAATTATGTAGGTATATATTTTAGATGTGCAATTTTATATTCAACAATTTGAATAATTAATCAAGCTCCCCAACAGTTTACACATAACCTGTCTTTGATTTCGCATCTGCCTCTTCTAACTCCCAACAACTAATATTTGAGCTCTGTAGAACAGTAGTATATTTTATCAAAGATGTTCTTTGTTGCATCTAAGAAGAATCTAACCAGTACTAACTTTAAAACACTCGTTTGTACCTGTAGAAGGAAACCTCTGGGTTGCAAACATAGTTAAGCCATGGGCTACTCGCCCAAAGGTTGGCGGTTCAAATTCAGAGGTTCCGCAGAAGACAGGGCTTGCAGTGTGCTTCTGAAAGATAGCCAGCTTGAAAACTCGGTGGAACAGTGCTACTCTGCACAGGAGGGGCCACATGTTGACGGCGCGCACTTTCTCACTGATGGTAGAATTACTATAAGCCACTCTCCTTTCTATGACTGAGGATGGGACTACTTGTCAGAAGTCAATACCAGGTCTTCCTGCTCCTTGTTGTCCCAGGATGGATGGAGTATTCTCTCTGTGATAGTTACATAATTTCATGTCAACTTGAGGATATTAAGAGTGAAGGAGTGGAGTCTAGCCTGTCACATAGGACACAGTCTGATGATGCTTCCTTGTGAGTATGGACTTCTTATAAGGATTCTGGGAACTTCCTCTCTTTCTCCATGGAGCTGGGCCAACTTTCTCTCTGCTTCACTTTCCTGTGTTGAAGAGACACTCAGAGATATGGAGGAGCCATATATAGCCACGCTGATACCAGAGCCCTCAAGATGCGTCCATTGCCATTGGATCCACAAGACTCAGCGCTCACTGACTTGTGATCTTCCTGCATTTGGCATCATTGCATGTGCTGTGTGAGTCTGAAGAGGACTTTATGGACTAGTATAGGGCAGATGGGCCAATATCAGACTTATGGATTGACCTGGACTGGGATGTTTATTCGATATTTATTGCTCTTTGGTATTAAGCTCTCTCTTACACACCTGTGAGGACCTCTGGATTTGTTTCTCTAGTCAACCTTGACTAACAGACTCTCAAAAATATTTCCTGCCTAGGCAAATCAGCTTGAGTGAACTTTGCACTGAAATGATATGTTACACAAGGTTTGGGCCAGAAAATGCAAACCCCCGAATGTTTAGCTTGAGTTATCATTTCAAAGGATCCTGATGTCATAAATAAGCCAGGAGATGCCATAGAATGCATGTTCTTGGTGAAAATCTATGTGCTGCTGCCCCCTCAGAGGCCACAGTGCTAAGCATGCCATGCTTGAATGTCCCCGTCCCTGTGATCTTGTGCTAGCATTATTAGCACGCCACGCTCTCAAATTTCTCATTAGGGAAACAGTCATGTTGCTTCTCTAGTTTCCATCTACCTTCTACCCAATCTTCTATAAATAACCATCTTTGACATTCCTACTTAGCTTATCATTATATGAAACACAAAGGCGGAAGGCCAACTCCATTGTTCGGTGACCACGAACAAGCTCAAAGGGAACAAGGACATTACTATATTGGGAGCTAAAAATTCTTTTCAGCCTGTTCTGTTGCCAGGGTGGACAGTCTGAGCAGTAGCAGTTAGGAAAAGCCTCTGGAAGTTGCTGGGAACATAGGTAGGTTTTAGCTCCAAAGGGAAAGGATGTGAGTCTCATCTCTTGGATTTTGGAGACACAATGGCATGGAACATAGGCTCAGGGAAGCTCAAGATGTGCACACTGCTTTGGAAAGACTGAACTACAGGGTTCTCCAGGTAGACAGAGAATTTTTTTTTGCAGTAATGATAATAAGCTTGGCATTTTATAATTAAAGATGATTAATTAAATGAAAGATCAAAGGGGTCAGAATATAGGGATCCTAAGAGATAGTGCATGACACTGAAATTCCCTATTGCCTCCAAAGACTGTTGTAGTCAGCTCCCTCAATGTCATTCCTTTGCCTAAGATTTATCTAAGTATTAATCACAGTCATCAAATCCCCCGTGCCAGTGTGTAGTCTAGAACAGGTTGTAGGTGAGCCAGCCTAGTCAGTGTTAAATGAGTGAAAGTCTGTGGAGATCTCTGGGAGAAGTTCCCTTCCCCTGAAGAGAGAAAAATACACACATAGAACTCATTAGACTTCTTTCTCTGCACCTAGTCATGGGTGATCTCTTTTATAGCTCTGCATTTTAAAATACAGATTCACCACAGAAGACTCAACGTATTTGCATGACGGTGCTGGTCTAAAATAGGGCAAGTGCCACGGACTGTGAGAAAAACAAACAAGCTTGTCTTCGAAGAGGTACAGCGAATGTTCTTCAGAAGCAAGGGTGGTGAGACTTGGTTTCACGCACTTGGAGCATGCTATCAAGAGACCAATCCCTGAGAAATGCCATTCTGCTTGGGAATGGGCTCTGTCCTAAGAACCATCATGAGCATGGGGCAGAATCAATCAGCAGTGTTTCATACTGTGGTCTGTCGGCTGGCAGCGTTAGGTCTGGTGCACTACAGAACCAATCCAGTTGCCCCCATACATGTGTATGAAAGAGATTTATATCAAGAAGTAATTAGACATCAAGAAAATCTCCCAGTCCAACTCAAGCCCATAAGACTGATCCTAGTCCTTCTTCACTCATGCTGTCACCTCAAGTGATGCAGGATACAGGACTATCACAGGCCGGCGAGGACAAAATCGTATGGCTCCAAGTTCAGTGGGAACATGGCAGGGCTGTCTGTGCTCCAGGTGGCCAGCAAGCAGGAGAGAAGGGGGGAGATTCCCTGAGTCCTTCTTATGAGAAGGCCACACCCACAAGAAGGCACCATCAGGCTGTGGCCTGATTGACAGGTTTGATACCACCCCAACGCTTGTATATATCTTCAAGTTGACATAAATTATGTAACTACCACAGTGGCTGAGTCAGAACTAACTATACGGCACCTAACTAACAACACGTTTAAGTCTCCTAGACCAATGGATATAGTAGAAGCTCTCTCTATTTTATAATTAATGAACAACTAAGGGGCCTGACTGGCATAGTAGGTTATGCAAAGGGCTTCTAACCCCAGAGTCAGCAGTTCAGAACCACCAGCTGCTCCTGAGGCAGAAAGATAGGGTTTCTATTCCTATGAAGATTGACAGTTCAGAAAACTCAGGGGTGCAATTCTATGCTGTCTGTAGGGCCACAAGGAACTGGAAATATCTCAAAGGTAGTGAATCCGTGAGTTTTTTTTCTTTAATGAGAATAAGGTACCTTTTAGAAAATTTTCCAGCTTATGAAAAGAAACACAATTACTGAATGGGTAAATAAACATTTAGTAAGTGGGAAATAAATGACTATTCAATGCTTAAAACTACTAGAAAACAGTGTAGTACTAAAGCATTAGAAATATAATCTGGAGAGATGATACACATTTCTAGATAGAAGAGAATTTTGGATATCGGGGACTGCAAACGTTTGCATAACAACCAACTTGTGTTCTCCAAATACTATGCCAAGTTGTGTTCAGCATATTTTTCTAGCACCTCCTCTATGTGAGGCACTACATTTCCAAAGGAATAAAACATGGTCTAGCTTAGATAGGTGACACGCAATATGTTAATGAATTGTACCTACGTGGTGTATAATTTTGCATATAGATATCTAAGTGAAATGTTAGATATGACTTCCTAAAACTGAATACAAGCTGCCAGTTTTTCCCATGAATGGCTATGGGTTGCACTGTTTCTCTGGGTACAGCTCTCCTGGGGAAAGCTGACAAGATGCCAGGAGTCCATTTTGATACTTTGATCCATCAGGAGTGTGCTCCAGGCAGTTTTACAGAGTACGAACTTTCTTCCCAGCTTTGGGTTGTGTTACTGTCACTTTCGTAGGCTGAAATTGGCCAGGATGGGAATATTTACACCACGAAGGAAACAAAAGCTAGCAACAAATCAGAGATTTTTCTGTACGCCACTGGTACCGAGAATGTAGGTACCAGAAACCAGTTACTGCAGAGTTGAATCTGGGTCAAGGTGACCCAGTGGGTGTCAGAATAGAATTGTGCTCCATAGGGTCTGCAGTAGCTAATTTTTACAGAAGGACATTGAAAGGTCTCTCTTCTGCAATGCTTCTAGGTTGAACTACCACCCTCTGGTTAGCAGTCAAGCACATTGACCAGTCAGGTAATCCACAAATCCACAGACTTCCAATTGACTAGTGTGGCAGAAACTCTCTCTCATCATGAAGCATCAGACTGGGAGAAGGCAGCTATGTGATAGGGTCTTTGAGCCCCTAAAGACTGTAAGCAGCTAAGTGTGGGGGCCAAACATACTTATCCCTGATGTCACCCCATTTGTCTGTCGAAGTGCTTTGGTTACTAGATCCTCGGTATGTTTATTTACTTACAGTATGCCCTGTTTTTTTTTGAGGCACCACAAAAATTATTCAGAATGTATACATGGAAAAATCATGACCCTCCTTCTCCCTGAGTCCCCACCTTGTGGGAGCCTAGACCCATACACAAGTGACTGCAAAATGCCAGCTAGTACCTTACAGAAGTGTGCAGAGACCACAGAGTAAGAAGTAGTGAACTCTCTGAGAACAGAGGTAGAAAGGAGAGACACTATCAAAGGAAAGGGGAATGTATAAGATGATACTTGTGGAATAATCTGGAACCTTGTAGGAGGCCCTGGGTACAGACAATGGCTAATCTTCCATCCAACTAGCAATTGAAAGGCTGGCAATCTGAAGCAACCAGAGGTACCTCAGCAGGCAGGCCTGGTGATTTGCTTCCAAAAGGCCATAGCCTTCAACACCTTAAGAAGCAGTTGCACTCTGCACATATGAGGTCACTGTAAGTTGGAATTAACCTGAAGGCAACTAATCACGGGTAGACAAATAAGAAAAGGCATTCTAAAAATTGAGAGATGCATGTGCCTTAAGTGTTAAGTATGAAGACAAACAGTAGCCTCTTTAAGGGACATAATATCCTGGGTGGCATAATGGCTAGATTGGGCTGCAGTTTGAAACCACCAACCACAATGTGGGGAAAAGACAAGGCTTTCTACTCCTGTTAAGAATTACAGTCTTGGAAACCCACTGGGGGTGGGGTGGTGGTGGTGGTGGTGGTGGTGGTGGTGGTGGTGGCCGCGGCGGTGGAGATGGCAGTTGTGTCCTGTCCTATAGGGTTGTTACGAATAGTAAACAACTAGATGGCAGTGAGCTTACTATCCTGGAGTTTCTTGGGGCTCTCAACATTCTGAAACTATCTCTTTTGGGGTCAAGAGAATCTATTTCTGCTGAGGTTCATTCTTGTTTCTTTACAGAGTAAAACCAGTTGCTCTGACTCATGGGGACGCCATGTGTGTCCGAGTAGAGATATAGTCCATAAGGTCTTCAATGGCTGTTTCTCAGAAGTGACTGGCAGGCAATTCTTCGACAGAACCCCTGGATGATTCTGCCTTCAACATTTAAGTTCGCAGCCCAGCAAGTTTACTATTTGAGACACAATAGTGGCATCTGTACTTGGGAGTTACTCTTCCTCATATGTTTGGTTTAACAGTTACTATTTTCTGCATCTAAAGCCTACTCTTTCCATTCATGTTACATATGACACAAAAAGACAGGCAGCAGTGAATATAAATCTTCAAGAAGCTTCGGACTGGAGGTCTCAGCAACAAATGGTCAAGGGCAGAGTTTTCTTCCCTTTTTTATTGTCTGTGCATGATGATTTTGGGCGGGCATCTGTTAAATGAGCATCTATAGCCTTTACTGATTACCACCCAAAGTTGTTAGGAGCAAAATAAATAAATCTGTATGCTTGGCAGTTGCATGTGCTCTGTGCGGGTTTATTGAATGAGTGATGACATAAAATCTTGCCAAATCATATAAAAGTGGTCCGGAACAGTATCATTGGTTCTGTGCCAATGATATCACAACCAATTTCCAGAAAAAAATACCATGACAAAAGTTAGCCAGTTAATTTTAATATGAGTCAGGCATCATTGGGTAATGTTAAATCTAGAAAATAATAGAGAATCTTCACTTGCTCAAGTTAGAGCTGAACTAAGGATGCTGAATCATTAATACAAGTTTGTTCTTCTACAGATTGAGTATGGGGTAAACCCATTTGATTACTATTAAGATTAGTTGATTCATTATGAAAAAGTGGAACCTGGCTATTTAGTATCCCATGGGGAGTGGGATGGGGGCACCAACAATTTAGCACTCTTCCAATTTTTACAAAAATTTCTAAAATTTGAAATCCAGGTGTTTCCATCCTTAGAACACAGTGAGAGGGAAAACAATGGGCAGTGCCGTAAAACATAACGGCAGTTCAATAAAAAAATATTGAGGATTTGTTGATAACCTGAATGCTGACTTCACTATCATGCAAAGTCTGAGTATTGCACTTAATAATGACTAGTGGGATAAGCCCACCATGAAAATAAAGAGTAAAAAAAAGTAAACAACGTTTATAGCTAGAAATGACACTCGTCAAATTTTAAAATGTAGTTAAGACACTGGCTATCCATGTGATGTATTTAATGAATGGCTACCTGTGTGGTTTTCATAGTTACAATGAGGAACTGATGATTGTCCTCAGCAGAATGGCCCTCCCCTCACTGTTAGTCCACTTCCTATTGATGATCTTCATCGTTATAGTGCATATACCTCTGAAACATACAGATGCCACGTGCATATATTTTGCTCTTCAGGCGAAAAATTCTGCCTTTGCTGATTAAATTGATGTCAATTATCTTGCGGTATTTGATAATCTGCCTTTTTATGAATTTTTAAAAATCCAGCAATATCCCAGTCCAGCCTGACTGCAACATAGCGAGCCACTGAGAACCCAGGCTTAGAAGTGAGCCAAGTATGAAGTGCTCACGGGGAGCCTTAGTTCACTCTTCCAAATGGCATTTCAGAGAGAGAAACGCTGTAGCAGCGACATGACTGGCGAGGCACAGGCAGAATACGATCGCATTCAATTTACATGCAGGTGGTGAACCTCTGAAGTAGTATTAAAGGATGAGCCAGGGTGGATTAATTTCCAGTCTTTGATATTCATTAACTCCAGCTCCAGAAAAAAAAAATCCAGGGAGATGACACAATTACCCTCAGAGCTTCACCCGAGAGCAGCCGCTTTACAACCTCAAGTTCATCAAGCTATACTAATTGATCAAGAAGGGGCACCTGTCTTTAGCAAGCAGTGGAAAGGCGCATGGGGTTCAGTATGGCAGTGCGGGCCCTTGGCTCTAGGACAGTCAGCTACGCTTGGAAAACGCTCAGCCAAATATTTATCACGTTTTGCTCTCTAAACCACCTGTCAATCACCTGTCCTCCCGGGCTGTCAGGAAGCCTCCGTCAAGCAATGGGCCTCAAGGTAGGGGTGGTCAAGGCGCACGGTCTGTTTCTCTGGAAGAAATCAACCTTGTCTTTCACCCTTGTGTTTATTTTATAGATTGCCAACTCCTTCTAAGATAAGTCCGGAGGCAACGCATGAATAAACAGGAATTTTTCCCTTAGATGGACACCATGCAATTACCAAGTGACCTCCACCCGCTTCGGGACCCAGGTGTCCAGAGGGGAAAAAGCCTGCAGACCGGCCGTGAGCAGCGCAACATGTCCGAGTCAAGCGCAGAAGGAGCGCCGGAAGTTGCGTGGAGGGGTTACCTCTGGAGCCTCGAAGACTTCCGGGTCGCGGTGGATGGCGGGAGGAAAGATGCACACCAGGTCGCCCTTCCTCAAAAGGCATTCCCCAGACTTCACCGGGAGAAGGAAGTCATTTTCCACACAACGAAGGGTGGCTGATAATGAGTGCAGTCGGAGCGCCTCAAGAACGATGCTTTCTAAGGGGAATCACAAAGGAACAAAGCAGGGTCAGAACAGGCTCGGAAGGATCACGCTCAATTCATTACTAACGCAAAGGCGGGCGGGATTGAACCCAGAGGTGCCTCAGAAGAAAGGTCTGGCCACATACACTTCCATAAAGATTTATAGTCAAGAAAATCCTCTGGAAAATACCGTTTCCCTGCAAATAAGACAGTGTCTTACATTAATTTTTGCTCCCAAAGGTGTGCGAGGTCTTATTTTCTGGGGGTGTCTTATTTTTCCACAAAGTAGAATATGGCACACATTTATTGTTTTATTAAAAGCGACCTTGCACTTCCTGTCTGCTCCGGCTGGGCTGCGGCTAACAGTGAGCTGAGCGCTGCTGCTACGGTCCAGAGTTACTGTAACTTGGGTGGCCTTATTCTCGGGGTGGGGGGGTGCCTTATATTTCAGCAAGAGGCAAAACTGTAAGTAGGTTTTATTTTGGGGGATGCCTTACATTCGGGGAAACAGGGTAGTTCTATTGTGTAACACCCTTGGGGTCCGCATCATTTGGAATAGACTTCATTCACAGCAACACTTTAAAAAAATTATTGAAAACTATTTCTTTTTAAAGCTCATTACCAATAGTCATGATCGAAAAGGAAAAACGTTCTTCATCCTTTCTGTTGAACACCGATCTAGAGGCACAGGGGCTAGGATTAGGAAGAAGGAGGAGAGAGGACAGAGGGACAGTTGCGGCACGCGCCCCAACAGAGTCCTTCGTTAGGCTTTTGTAGGAAAGGGAATAATATCTGGGTCGTGGGTACACAAAGGGCGAATCGCAACTGCTTTGTTGTTGAAGCACACCACTCACTGGTGGCTGGCTTCTTCACCAACCTGCAGAACGGTGACACCAGGACAAGTCCGGCTCAGCCATTTAATAACCACTTAGGCAGTTAATAGAAAAGTAATTGTAGTAGTGCTTCTGAGACAGCTTACCACTTAATTTCTTTTATGCTAGCTGTAAATAAAATATGAGTGAGCATTTGCTGGAAAAATTCCAAGGGAAAATACTTGTACGAGGATGCAGGAGAAAAAGATATTTTCCTCAGAGAAAGAAAGTGCCAGGCACCATCATCTCCTGGAAGCTTCTAGAAGCCGAATGTCCTTGCTTTCCCAGTGGCCTTCACCTTTTGCTCCTAGCACGACAGATTTTATGGCTAATTTCCGGCAATTTATCCTGGCAGTTTGAGGAGGAATTCCTTTGGGAATAATATGCATAATTTGCATAAATCATTCTGATAGCATGCATATCAGCATGTAGCTCCTGTCTAGGTCTGCATCTCTCTCTTCATAATCAAAACTGACTATGTTTCCACCAGCGTGAATGGGCCCTAGAATATAAAACTTGATTCTTTCTAATCCGCAGCATGAAAAAGAGCTCCAAATTGAGCCCCCTCCTCCAGACATGATAACAAATGGGTGTGTTTTTGGCTTGCAATTTATAAATATAACACACACACACACTGAGCCTAAGTGTTCTGCAAAGCTCTGAAACACAGCTTATAAGTAAACGCTTCAGCGAAGGCTTACATCAGCCCCCAAATAAAGATAAACACTATTTTGCTAAAATTCACATCCGTGAATGCCCCGGCATGAACAGGGGCACAGGTACCTCTGGTGCCTTTTCACAAGAGGTTTTGCCATGAGCATTCATTCGTCTACAGAAATGTGTGGCCAGTGTGGTGATTCAGTGTGACGTAGAGTGGGGCCGGACATAGTCCTTGGGACTGCCTTTGTTACCATAAACAGGCAGAGGCGAGTCGGCCGGTGGGTGATGAGGCCTGAAATGAACTTTAGTTTTGGAACCTGGACTTCTCTGCAGATAGCCACGAGGCATGTGGTGTGATGCATTATGGCTGGCAGTTCACCAGCAACCAACACATTTCTCTGGTGCAAAGCAAGGGTGGGCTGAGTCTTGTGGACAAACAGTAGCAGCGCTTCCTTTTAGTTTGTGGTGTAAAATGGTTGAGGACATAAGGCGCAGTACCTCTCCCCTAACAAATGCGGTAGAGGTGTGGGGGGAAGGACCAAATCCAAATAATTGTGGGGTGACTGTTTGAAAAGGGCAGGCATTTAACAGGCTGAGTAGCAGGGTCACATCCTATTGGCCGATGTGCTCGAGGGCAGCGTGGCAGCTTGTGCTCACTGCAGTATCCCAAATGACAATTGGGCAAGCATATCTTATGCAGAAGTTAATCACAATAATAGAGCACAAAGCGTGGCTTCGTGGTCAGATCGTAAATGACAAAGCTGTTCTACCTTCCAGGACCAGTTATGGGCACGAGGCAGGCTTGGCTCTTGCTCTGAGCGATCATCCCGCTAATCATTAGATGACAAAAGTAATGAGTTGCATGATGATCAACAATGGGGAGTGGGGCTTGGGTGGCACTGCAGTGCAACGTTCAAGCACACTAGCACGCAGCTTTCCCACTAGCCGCAGCCGGAATGCAGGCAGAGCTATATGTTGAGAAGACTGACAACTGCACAATAAAACATTGCAGCCTCCACTTGTAGTTGTCATAGTTGAGCAGACACCAGCCAATGCCACTGACAGACCAGCTGGGCCCTGGGAGGGCTTCCATGCCGCACCAGGAGGTACAGTAAATTATCCTGCTCGGTGGAGCAACATCTGTTTCCGTGCTAGAGCCGAACAAACAAGGCAATTTAAAGCATACCAAGGGATAACCAAACAACAAATGAACATGACCCTCATTTTCTTCTCCCTTCTCAGACCCGAAGTGCTAAACTCCATTGTGCAAGCACTCCATGGAAGAGAAGGCAGGTTGCTGTTTGATAAGGTGTTGTCAGAAAGATTGTTCATATTTCCAAAATGGAAAGAAAAAGCTTATAGTATTGTTATTCTTAGAAACGTCCCCCTTCTATCTTCATTTCTTTTATACCAAAGCTAGCACTCAATTTGCTCTAGAATTAAAAAAAAACCCTTTCCATATACTTATAAATATTCAGTCTTTAAACCTAATTTGCTATACTTAGTTCACATGCCTCCAAGCATTTGTCTTCCGATTTCCACTGAATAAATGCGTACTAATGAGAACTAGAGCAAGCTGCTGAGGCAAAGCTGCGTGACTTGGGTCTGGCCTGCCACCAGCTTGTGATAGGCGGGCAAATTGAGTTAAAATGAAAAGTCTTGTCAGCTGAAATTCAACATGGTAGCCAAACAGCAAGCTGTCAATCATCCAGCCAAAACAAGGGACCGCAGGTAATAGAAGGTCATTGCAAATCATTAGTGCACTTGGCTTTCATACGCAAGTTAATTTTAATTAAACATGATCTCTTATCTGTAAATGTTTTACAAAACTTATTGTGCCATAATGGATTGTTAATTTATACTAACACTTAGCAGGTAATAGGACCCTCTAATTATTAGAGTGCATTATGGAACAACTACTATCAAGAATGCAAATATTTGGGGGGATCATTTACACTGGGCAATGCAAGGTCCCAACAATTGCCATTGTGACTAGAATAAGGCTGCTTGTACTTTATTAAGCCCTGAGCTGTACTGAGCAGCGCAGGCGCACAAGGAAGTGGAAAGAGTCCAACAGTGAACTACAGTTCAGAGCTTTTACCACTTTCTTCACCTGGTGAGGAGAGCTTTGTTTCTCTCTCCAGGATATACAACCATTCAGATTAAGTCTTCCAGTAAGCAAAGTCTGGGGAGCATCTTGGGGCTGTGAGGCCTTACACAGAAACTGTCTGAGGCCTTACACAGTAACTGTCAAGGAAAGTGGCATATGACAGGAGCAGCAGGTAAAGAAAGGTATACAGATTTTCTTTTTTGACCTCAAATTGCAATCGTGGTTGTAGTATGAGATAGCTGCTTTTCATTAGCAGATTTAATGTATCTGTGCAGTACATGACAATCCATAATGCCTGATCCAATGTACACACACACAAGCACATCTGTGTTTCTGCCTGACACGTAGGCCCTGACTGTATATGTGGAATGAATGTACTGTGACATGGCCAGGCTGTTAATTTGGGTCACCTTAATGATCGGTACAGACTGTCATACTGTCCGTTTAGCCATGGCAATCGGTGGATAGCAGCAAAGGCTGGACTTACAGAAATAGTCATGTCAAGTGGCAGTCAGCTAGGGCCATAACTTGGGTAATCTTTTAAAAAAAAGAGAAGAGGAGAAGGAGAGAGGGAAAGTGGAGGTGGAGGGAGCCGGTCCAGAAGGTTTGAAGAAACATGCTGAGGTTCAAGGTATGTTTTCTCTAACATGACTGACTTCAAGTCAAATGAGAGGGTCAATAAGGAATTGTAGGATGCAGATAATATGATACAAAATAATAAACCTCTCCAAAAAATTGTATTTTAGGTAATGTTAAAAGTAAGTCTGAAACAGATGAGTGAATAAATAAAATGTATATACATACTTAAAAAAAATAAAAGTAACAAACCAAGCTCACTGCCACTGAGTCATTTCTAACTCATAGTAACCATATAGGACAGGGTAGAATTGCCTCCGTGGGCTTCCAAGACTGTAACTGCTTACAGGAATAGAAAGCCTCTTTCTCCCCCAGAGCAGCTAGTGATTTGGAATGGTTTGTCTTGTTAGCCCGATGCATAATGACTATAGTACCAGGGATCTTTACTATTGCTGTTGTCACATAGCTTCAAATTGGATCTGATTTACAGAGACCCTGTGTACAACAGAAGGAGCACGGTTGGCATAGTGCAGTGATGGGGATCCTTTTTGGCTGCTAAGGGCCACTTGGATATTTATAACATCATTCACTGGCCATACATAATTACCGGCTTAAAAATTAGCTTGCTTTTAGTCAACTCACCCCTAATGTGATGACTGCAACTGCTGTTCTTTGGTGAGGCATATAATGTTTGCTGGTATTGATGATTTCTTGGGCTTTACGTGGTCCTTGTGCTGGATGTTCCCCACCCCTAGCTGGTGGATTATATATTGAGCTATTAATTGCAAGGTCAGCAGTTCAAAACCACCAGTGGCTCTATGAAAGAAAAACAAGGTTTTCTTCTTATGTAAAGAATGACAGCCTCAAAGACCCATGGGAGCAGTTCTAGTTCCCATAGGGTCACTATGCATTGGAATCAATTTGATGGCAGTGAGTTTCTAGTTATGCACAACAGAAAGAAACTCTGCCCCCTCCTTATATAACTGCTATGTCTGAGCCCATCGCTGCAGCCATGTGCCAAGTCACCTTCTTGAGGGTCTTTTGTCATGGACTGACCTGCTACTTTCCCAATCATGCACTCATCCAGAGACTAGTCACTCTTAGTAACATGCCCAAAGTACATGAGATGATTCTGATCCTCTTTGCTTTTACGGAGCATTCTATCTGTACTTCTTCCAAGAAAAATGTATCGTTCTTCCAGCAGTCCATAGCGTTCTTCAATAATGCCATAATCCAAATACATCAATTCTTCCATCTTCCTGGTTTATTCTCTAACTTCTACAACCATATGAGGTGATTGAAAATACACCTTAGTTGACTTGGACTTCCGGGAAGTTGGCGACTGAGTAACACACACCAGAGGGACTCCACAGAAATCAGCTCGGTTGCAGAAGGAGCATCATAAACATCCGGCTAGAGCAGAGGTGGACACTGGTACAGATGGGAACTGGAAACACAGGGAATCCAGGGCAGATGAACCCCTCAGGCTCAGTGGTGAGAGTGGCGATACTGGGAGGGTGGAGGGGAGGGAAAAGGAGGGTAGAAAGGGGAATTCATTACAAGGATCTACATATAACCTCCTTCCTGGGGGATGGACAGCAGAAAAGTGGGTGAAGGGAGATGTTGGACAGTGTAAGACATGAAAAAAATGATAAATTTTCAAGGGTTTATGAGGGAGGGAGGGTTGAGAAGGGAGGGGGGAAAAGCTGATACCAAGGACTCAAGTAGAAAGAAAATGTTTTGAGAATGATGATGACAACAAATGTGCATATGTGCTTGACACAATGGATGTATGTATGGATTGTGATAAGACTTGTAGGAGCCCCCCCAATAAAATGATTTTAAAACCCCAGTAAGTAGAAGAAACAAAGAAAAGAAAATACACCTTAGTCCTTAAAGTGACATCTTTGCTTTTGAATACCTGAAGAAGATGAATTGAGAAGCAGCACTGGGGTCATGATCATGGGGGGTGAGGAAGCCTCAAGGAACCAGAGGAATGTAGAGTGTTTTACTGATGATTTACTGCACCCTGGTTGACTCATCGTTCCCTGTGACCCCTCTTTGTGGGGATTGTTCCCTTGTCTACAGATGGGCTTCCATTGTCTACAGAGGGAGGGGGGCAAAAAAAGAGGAGCTGATACCAAGCGCTCAATAGAAAGTAAATGTCTGGAAAAGAATGAAGGCAACATATGCACAAATTTGCTGGATTCAAGTGATGTATGGATTGAGACAAGGGTATAAGAGTCCCCATAAAATGGGGGCAGGGGTGGGAGAGAAGATCAGTGGGGCAGATGTACTTAATGCTATAATAGATTACTTGATTTCTTTCATTTTTGACAATTCCTTCCATGGGCTTTGACTGTGGATACCCATAAAATGAAATCACTGACAACTGAATCTCCCCCCCCCCATTGTTTATAATGATGCTGTTTATTGATCCAGCTGTGAGGATCTTTGTTTTCTTTAGGTTGAGCTGTAATCATTCCAGAATGCTGTAATCTCTGACCTTCATCCACTACTTGTGTGCTAGTTTTTGTTTATTGTGGTAGCTATGACTTGCTGTTACTGAAAGCTAGTTTTCTGGTATTTCAAACATCAGGAGAGTCATCCATGCTGGATAGATGTCAGTAGAGGTTTCAGACTCAGACTATGAAGACGGACCTGGCTCTCTATTTCTAAATAAAGCTAGCAGTGAGCACATTATGGATGGCAGCAGGACCTGTCTGATACAGTGCTGGAAGATAGGCCTGTCAGGCTGGAAGTCACTCAAAAGATGATTGGGAAATAGCTGCCTCATCAAAACAGAGTCTACCTTTCTAAAGTAAATGGATTAAAGCTTCCAGAACCTTCCCGTGCTAATATGGCACAACTCAAAAGAGAAGAAAGAACTGCAAGCACCCATGAATAATCAGAGTATGTGTGTACGAAGTATAAATTTAGGAAGTGGTCAAAAAATGAAATGGAATGTTGGAAGATTATCACCTAGTGCATTGAAAACAACAATAGCCAAATCTATCACCACAGAATCACCCTATAGGATAGGGTAGAAATACCCCTAAAGGATTTCTAAGGCAGAAAATCTTTATGAACGCAGACTGCCACCTATCTCTTCCTCAGAACAGCTAGTGGCTTTGAACTATTCACCTTTGGCTAACAGCTTTGCACTTAACCACTGTACTACCAGTAAGCAGACACGGATTGGTACTGGCCATTTTGAGCTGGAAAGGCAACTTCTTTACTGTGCCAGGAATGGCAAAATGAAGAGGCATGTCTTTGCATTCATTGTCATACACATAGAGTGGAGTATTATTCAGCTATATATACAAAGCAAGTGAGGGTCTGACATGCACAAACATGCAGATGAACTTTGAAAACATTCTGCTTAGTAAAATAAGTCAGACACAAAATGTCCCATATTGTATGGTTCCATTTTTAAGAACTCTCTGAAATAGGCAAATCCATTGAGATGATAAAAGGTTAATGGCTATCGGAGGTTGAGAGAATGGGCAAAGAAAATAAAACAAAACAAAGCCCTGTCAGTGCATCCAATATACAGAATGAACAAACAACTAACTCTGAATTGGTAAAAATGTCTACCACCATTATGCATCGCACAGAATGGCTCATTACAAAAATAAATTAATGCAACAAATACATTTATTCATTAAACATGCTTTACTTTGCTAAAGGCATATGTCCAGTGTTGCTAGACTGTCAAAGGGATACTGTCCCTGTCCTCTCAAGTGAAATCTTCCTCCCTCTGGTACCCTTTGGAAATCACACCGAGAACACATTGACTACGTCTCCGTGCAACAGCTCTGAAAAGGTATCTAAAGAGAATCATCATGTGACTCCTTTAAATATGATAGGCATGATGTGGCCTTAACTATGTTTGCCATCCTGGATGAGTTCAATTAGTCAATTGCGTCCTAAAACATGAGTCATTGCCTCTTAAAATATGACAGCATGCACCACATCAAGAGCAAAGAGAGTTGCTTTTCCTTTCCAGTAAATATTAGAGGTTATGTTGGCCTTCATGGCTTCAGATAGTTCAAATTTGAAATCTACATCAAAGTAGGAATGCTCCCACAAGATCTCTGTTAAGATACTGCACAATTTCTAATGGAATATCTTCAGGATAGGCTTCAGAGAGACTACATTATGAGAGTCTTGTTTTTCATAGGGTGCTGAAGTCTAATTCCTTCATCTAATTTCTAGCCTGTGGAAAACACACAGGCAAAATGTCTAATGCTCTTTCCATGTTAATGGTTCCTGAGGGGTGGTGGGAGTAGGTGTTACCAAACCCAGGGACAATGGGACCACAAGGGATCAAAAATCAATGGCAAGGAGGGTGTAGAAGGCCAGGTAGGGTTTGAACAAGGGAAATGTAAAGAGTGGAATTACCGAAACCCAAATGAAGGCTGAACATAATAGTGGGACAAGGAAAGTAAAAAGAAATAGAGGGAAAAGGGCATTTATAGAGGTCTAAATACAGGCATGTACATATGTAAATATCTTTATATATGATGATGGGGTAATAGATGTATGTACTTATAGGTTTAGTATTAAGGTAGCAGATGAACATTGGGCCTCTACCCAAGTACTCCCTCAATGCAAGAACACCTTGTTCTATTAACCTGGCATTCTATGATGCTAACCTCCCAACACGATTTCTGAAGACAAAGCAGGTGCATAAGCAAATGTGGTGAAGAAAGCTGATGTTGCCTGGCTATCAAAAGATATAGCATCTGGGGTCTTAAAAGCTTGAAGATAAACAGGTAGCCATCTAGCTGAGAAGCAACAAAGCCCACTTGGAAGCACACCAGCCTGTGTGATCACAAGGTGGCTATAGGATCAGGTATCAGGCATCAAAGACCCAGAACAAAAAATCATATCATTGTGAATGAGTGGAGTGTGGAGTGGAGACCCAAGCCTATCTGTAGGGAATTGGACATCCCCTAACAGAAGGGTCTTGGGGAGGAAACAATACAGTCAGTGTGCAGTATAGCACCAATGAAAGATACCACATTTCTCTAGTTCTTTAATGCCTCCTCTCACCCACTACCATGACCCCAATTCTGCCTTACAAATCTGGTTAGACCGGAACATGTACACAGGTACAGATAAGAGATGAAAACACAGGGGATCCAGGACAGATTAACCTCTCAGGATCAATATTGAGTTTGCTCCATATAGTATATGTCTACTGATGTCACTTAGGAGCAATCAAGCAATAGCTTTTTGAAACAATACCACCACCAGTTTACTGTAATTTATCCGAAGCCCAGAGATTATTTGGTCTAGCTGCCTATAAGAATCACTTGGGATGGTGTATTAGACATGGTTCTCTAGAGAGACAAAAACCTGATCGCTAGTAATTATATAGATATAGATAGATAGAAAGATAACACAAGAAATTAACTGTTAAATTATATACAAATGGATAGATATATAATACAAGAAATGAATAATTAAATTATAGCAGTACAACAAATGGCTCAGTGCAACTCATTCATGTGAGAGAGTTGTGAGACACTGGCAGTCCTTTAAGTCTTGAGGGCCGCCAATTAGTCCTCTGCAGAGGGAGCTAGACTATCTCAGCACAGGCAGCAAATAGCAAGGCAGGTCACTAACTGTCAGCCAGGTCACCAACCGTCAGTCCCCAGCTCCAGAGATGAACATTCCAATCATGTGGTCTTAAAAGGACCTCAACTTAAAGCGACACAGTCTACAGGCTAGGCGTTTCACAGGTAGTGTATCCTGTAAATTGAGGCACAGAACAAGCAAGGCAGCTTCACACTGGTCCAATGATCAAAGAGCGAGAGACAAGAAAGGCAAGGCTCACTGAGCCATTTATCTCCCTGCCCTTCAATTAATCCCACTTGTGCTTATCAGCCAGACTGGCACAATAAACTAAATCTCTCAGATAGATTAAAAAAATGAATGATCTAATCCAGTGTAGACAATTATAATTATGCCAGTAATAGCCACCCACCCCCCAAACCCCAACATAGTGTTTTTGAATGTTGGCTGTGTATAAAGATGACCTGAAATGTTCTTTAAAAACAGACAAACAACAAAACTCCATTCTATCCAAGAACAATGGCAACAGAAAATCACTTGGGGAGCTTTAAAAGCCATCAGCCAGCGCTCCAGTCCAATCAAATCAGTCACTTTGTGGGATGAAAAAAACCTCCCGATGGTTCCCATAAGCAGAGAAGGCTGAGAAGTACTTATTTAAACCCTTTTTTGGTCAAACTACACACCCCGTTCCTATACAGTTGATTTTTAGACTTAAGTGAAACCATTTTCATTCCCATTGAATTTGTTCCTATCATTCATTGTTTTGCTAATTCTCTTTGCTTTGGGTTAAGCCGAAAATTTGGCAAATCCCAGTCATTAATTTTCATTGTTTAGCTGATGCTCCTCCTACTTACACGTAAAAAGTCCACAACTAATCTCCTTCAGGTTCAGATTTACCTGGTGTGGAAGCACTCTTCTTAATCCTTTGTTTGCTGCTGTTGTAGATGCCATTCTCTCAGCCCTGATTTAAAGCAACCCAGTTCTGACTCAGGCAACACAAAGAAACACTGCCCTGTGCCGTCTCACTCTCACCCCAGCTTCATGCTCCACATACAGAGCAGAATGTATACCTCCTGTTTCTGCCCACCAGAAAAAAGGATTTTGTTGATCTTTAGGATTGTTATTTGATGTATATAAACTGTTAATTTTTCAAAGACAGAATTATTTTACAATGCTCAATAAACTACTTCAACACATAGCAATAATTTGGACAACTGTGTCACACAGGTATAACATGTTATAAGGGAACTCGTATGTGGGGTAGATGGAACGCTCTGAGCTACTTTTGTAGCCTTGCTGCAAATCTGAAACGAAAACCTTTTAAAAGTTTATATTTGTTAAACATTTCAACTTTGAGAGAGAGAGAGAGTTTCTTTCCCCTCCATCATCTTTTCTTATTTCCTTTGGAATCATCTTTCCTTTTTTGACTTGTCCTCTTTTTGAAACCTGCTGTTCTCCTTCCTACTTTCCTCACCCAGGCTTTCCCATTCTCAGAAAACTGAAACATTCTTAAGTTTAAGCTTAAGAATTTCTCGAACTTCTATTCAACCTGCTCCTCTTTCTGGTAGGACGCAGGTCCCACGGAACAGTTATCTGAAGCTCATTGAATCTATTGTGCTTCTCTTAAAGTTTATTTTGAAATTATTGAAAACAGTTCTTTACCTTTAATAGTAGAGGCCTTTACAAAACATTAATAGATTAAAAATGTTTGTGTAGTCATGATAAATCTTTAACATAAGCTTAAAGTTGAATTTTCTTCGTCTAAATGAGAGACTCAAAATGATTTTAAGGAAAAATTCTCACCTGCACTGTGGGGGGTAGGGGAGGGAAACATACCACAACCTATCTATCACAACCTCTTACAACATGATGACACTGAATTAATTAAATAGGTTTCCTATTTCAAAGCCCAACTTTTGCTACTCAATTTCAACTTTTATCGACATTAAGGGTGAATTGATGCTAGAGGAAATTTGATCCCCCTGCGGGTTACAGGAGTAGGCCATGAACGTCAATGACATATGCAGGATGGTGTACATCACTATAAACCCATGCCCTATTGGGCTCTGTTTTGGCGAACACTCTGAACAATATAATTAATTTTTTTAGGAATAAGATACTCATTTCAATGTCATTCTAAATTTCCTTTTCATATTTGTTTCATAGTTAGCTGACATGCAAATTTCTCCCTAAAAAACAAACAAACAAACAAACATTCTTCCATTGTTGTTCATCCAAACCCACTGTCATCCAGTCCATTGTAACTCATGGCTCCTCCACAGCGCAGGATGGGACTGCCCCTGCGGGTTTCGGAAACAGTAACTCTTTATGGGAGTGGGGAGTTTCCTCTTTCTACTCTTGCACCAATATAAAGATGATCTTTCCTAGTACACGACGAAGCATTTGTTCCATCAATGCACTGTACATACTTGAGTATAAACCGAGTTTTTCAGCACACTTTTAATGAGTTTTTGTGGTAAAATTAGGTGCCTTTGCAGATAGTCAGCTTGGCTTATACTCAAGTATATGTGGTACTCTTTTTTTTTTCCACCCGACCCCCCCTATACAGTACTCTTTTTATCATAATAAAAATTCAGGATTATCGTTAAAATAGAAATACTTAAAATACATAAAAATCTTTCCTTAAAGAAATGAGAAGGGTAAACACATACGTTTATATTTATGTAACCAAACATGCATATCAAACTTTAAACACTTAAAGCTCTTTAAGGTTGCTTTTCCGACCTGGGCCGGTTCACCCCTTCTTAGGCAACCTGGTGGTTCCCTGCAAAAACGAAAAGAAAAGCAATTGCCCAACCTCAAGTGTATTTGAAATAGTGACCCTGAATATCTCATGAGGTAGTGAATATTTCATAAGGTATCATTTTATAAGTGAATATTTTATAACGCTGCCTGCGTAGGGATTTGTAGTTTTCGTATTTGTTGCGTTCTCTTCTCCTTTCCCTTCCTTCTTTTGGGAAGGGATTTCAATCATGACCTTCCCGAGGACAGGATTTCACCGACATTTTGAAGAGGCATATACTCCAAGCTGTGAAAGTGTCCAAATCTGTGCTTCTAGGTATTACCATTGTGGAGACTAATAGGTGCATTTTGAACAGCGGCTGCCTTTCTGAACTACTTTCTTTTTCGATCCCCAAATACCTTCCTTGTCAAGATCGTGCAGCAGTGTTTGGAAAGCATTAGCGCACCAACAGATGCTCAGAATCAAATGACTTAATAGGCATAAATTTTTTTCCCCAAATAATTGCAAAGCTTCGGTTTAGCCTTTTGCATACCTTGCATAGTTAATTACCTAGGCCTTCATGTTTACATGCAATGAGAGTATCTACAGCTATAAACTACATAATTTATAATTGATGTAAATGGGTGTTATTATGTCAATTAGGCAGCTGTGTCCTCCACCTCTTGGTAAACAGCTATGAGTGATAAAGTGAGTTTGCAGAGAGGTACGTTCTTTTCTTCATAACAGATACAAACAAATTACCTAGGTAGACCAGGCTGTCCAATTGTTCTCTGGTGAAGCCGATGGAAAATGCAGTCCCTTTCTTTTGCCCTGTTGACTGCAGCAAATGGTCAATTTCGTCACGCACTGCTGCCATGGCTTCTGGGTGCCGCAGAAGATAATACATCGCCCAGAACATAGTTGGAATAGTGTTTGCCATAGAGGCCCAGAGAATGCCTAAATGATGTGCTGGGAGAAAATAAGTGAAAAGGAAGATTAATAGCGTTTATTACACTGATTAGATTTGCAGTGTGCTAATTAAAAGATGTTAGGACACAGACCCAGCCAAGGATCAGTGCATGCTAATGAGGACCAATAGGCTTCTGAAGTCTAATTTTCTGTTTAATGAGAATAGTTTAAAACGTAATGTGTAGGGGGACGGGAAGTTGGGGGTGAGATAGAACGAGGGAATGCAGCTTAGTTATACTCTTTCTCATTATCACCACTAAGTATCTTGTTTTACCATCTCAGCGAAAAAAAATCAATTATCAGAGGAAAGCATTTTATCATTAGCCAATTAGAAAGAGCATAAAAAATTTCAAGGTCGCCATTTTGTCTTTTTATTTCGAAGGTCTACTGTAAATTATTTTCGTTTAGACAAGTGATCATCGAGAAGTTTCTCACCTGCAATTTCGGAGTTGCCAGGCTCATAGTGTTTCTCCAGAATGTCTTGCCTCATTTGCACAAATTCTGACCACCCTTTGAACTTAGCCAAGTTCTCTTGTCTGAAGCAGTTTATAATTCTCTTTTGCAAAGATCTGGCATTTCCTAGAAGCTCGATAGGTATGCCTGTTGCTAAGTATGGGAAGATGTCATCAAATTTAATAAAATCATCTCTTAAATCACTAATAAATTTTTTCTTATCGGCAACCAGGAGATTTCCATACAGAGTTGTAAAGGTGACCTCAAATACTATTGATGTGCAGAATGCTAACATTTTTTCCGTGTCCCAATTTCTGGTTCTTAATAATCTGGATTCAAAATTGTGCTTTATCTTCTCTTCCATGGTTTCAAAAAGTACTTCCAAAGATTTGCCCTGCAAATGCTGATAACACGCGTGAAGGTCATGGTCGAGCTCTTGATTGGTTAATAACATTTTGATGGCAAAGGCATTATAAGATACTTTATGACCAAACATCTTGAAGCTTAATTGTTTGTGGTTTTTGATCACTAACTGGAACTGGAAAGGGTCCAGGATAAATGTTATATACTTTCCTAAAAGAAAAAAAAATGAGACCATGAGTTCATTTAGCAGTAAAACAAAACAAATTGCCTGAAATTTGAAAAAATTTAATCAAGATTTGCTAGATTTTAATATATAACATCTAGAAAGGCACTAACTTGAATAAAAGTCTATATCATTCAAGGATCCAGTGCATCCTTCTTTTTAAACATTTAGAAACTTAAGGACACGTAGTCTTTAAAAGATGGTTTTATACAGCAATGTTTATTTTAAGTAAAGTACCATATCATGTGAAATGTCTTTTAAGTTTTCTCAGTATCGATGGACTTAACTCTCATAATTTCTCATAATAAAACAAATAGAAAAAAAGGAAATCAAGACCAAAATGGCACGATGCCATTATATTATTTCTATTTATACGTGATCATTTTTTCCATATTATATGCCATTTTAACTTTGGTCAAACTACGTAATAATTTTAACTCAAATATGTGAAATTGCATTGGGAACTCCACACATACTGCTAAGCTGATGACTACTCAGAGGGCTCCAGTAAGAGAGACCAGAACTCCCCGTAGGGTTTCCAAGGCTGTAAATCCCTATGGAAGCTGCCTGCCTCAATTCACCCCACTCCCCGCCTCTACCCTGCAAAGTGACTGGTGTATTAGAATCAGAACTTTGGTTAGAACTAGGCATTCATAAATATCTAATTTAACATTAGCAACAAATCACAAATAGTAGCATGTTAATATTATATGTTTAACAAAAAGTGGTTCCAGGAAATGGAATAGCATGTTTAAAGCCATATAGCTGATTTGTAATTGAAATGGGATGCCAGACCACAATCCACTCATTCAACATTTACTTCGATCCAGACATGGCCTAGGATGTTCTGCGTCTTGGGATAGAAAGATAAAAACACATTGCTCTGTCAGTAATGAACGGGGATAGAAAAGAGGTTCAAAGAAAAATAGAACGTGGAATATGTCTCATTCTGCTTGCAAATATCAACAAATGAATCTTTATGAGATGCCATTTGGTTTTCTCTATATACCCAGTTTTGCTCAACATTATCTAGTTAAAACACTCAAGGTTACAGGCACGGAATCCTGGAAGGTTCTCCCTCATTCAGCCTGATTCTCAGAGGGAGGTACACAGAGGCAGATCAGACTAAGACAGGCACTTTAGAGATGGTGTCATTTAACCTCTGCATGTATCAGCTGAGAATGCTAAAGAAAGTCAAGAGAGCTGATACCGTCTACACCGCAGACGCTGGGTGAGAAGTGACTTCATATGCAGTCTTCTTTGCATCACACCGGCTGCTTTAGCCTTCCTAAAGTACTATTTTGAGATTCCTTTTAAACAGAATTAGTATGGAGGAATTATTCCGTAATGACATTGAGTAAGTCCTTCCTTTTCAAGAAGACACACTTAAGACAATAAACAATTAAACGTTAAAAGTTTATAGAATCATTTAAGCTTTCCACTTCCCCTCATAATTTCCTTTGGAGTGCGTGCAGAACACTTTCTTAGATGAATGATTTCGCACTTGTTATGCATGGCCACCCAAAATGTATCCAAGGAATTAAATTCAATTTTGCAATTGAATCATAGAAATGGAAAAAATTGATTTTTCTTTCACAATTTTAAAGGTTGATTTAAGTGGTTCCTGTATTTTAAAGTGCACGTGCTATAAAATTTCTCTAAGAATAAGATTTAGGACTTAATTTTCATGCACACCTTTGTCCTTTGATTCTTTTAACAAGACAGCCTGATCTGGACCTGAGCGGAAAGCTAGAAGGGGCTCCTAACTCTGGTCCTAGCCCAAAAGGTCATCTATTAAGTGAACCAGATTTATTTTCCCCTTGGGGAACTCAAAAAGGAATCAGCTGGATTTGGGTCTATTTTATCATACTTGTTTTACCACAGAAACTTATTTTTTAAAAATTACCAGCATTTGCCTGAGAAGTTGTTGACAAAAACAGAGTCAATTCTCTTATTTGGCAAAAGATACGATTCGAGGCAAAGCGGTTTATTTTTCACAGGTGGTGATTCATACTTTTTGCTTTGCACCACATGAAAGAGGTTGGGTAGCTAGATCTAGGGCTATTTTA
Source organism: Tenrec ecaudatus (assembly GCF_050624435.1). Taxonomy (NCBI): domain Eukaryota; kingdom Metazoa; phylum Chordata; class Mammalia; order Afrosoricida; family Tenrecidae; genus Tenrec; species Tenrec ecaudatus. Next base: position 74,646,473 of record NC_134534.1, on the reverse strand, counting down.
AATTATTCAACAAAAAACAGAAAGTACAAAAGGGACCATCTTTTCTGTACACTACAGTCTTTGGAGAGTATTTTGAGTTTTGTTCCTACCAATTTTTTTCTACAACGCCCACATTTAAGTGGAAAGATAGAGTCAGCTATGAAAGCATTTATTTAATGTTTTGGGGCCTCTATTGAAGTAGATGCTCTATGCAGGTGAACGTTCTTGTTTCGAATTGACGTATGATTCTCTACCTATAGCTTTACCTTTCTCTCTTCCTCTTTTTCTCTCATTCTGCATGTCTCTCTCCCTAGGGATGACGATATGAGAAGACATCATAAGGTGAATTTCAAACAAGAAATCTATGGGGAACTAGGTCTCCTCTGTGGAACAAATTATTAAGCACTCAACTGCTAGGCAAGAGAGGGAAGGCTGGTGGTTCCAGCCCACCCAGAGGTGTCACTAAGACAGGCCTGGACATTTACTTCTGAAAGGTCATGGCTTGGAAACCCTGCGGAGCAGTTCTATTCTGTACACCAAGGTCACTGTGAGTCAAAGTTCACTAAGCAGAAACTAACAACAACAATAGAAATTAATAACCAAGTCAAAGAACTCTGAGGAAAATGAGTTGACCCCCGCCAAAAAAATTCCTTCTAGACTAGCAATTATTAATAAAAGGTTTCTAAAATATGCATTTGTAGAATTATTTCTACAAAAATACAGAGGTTCTATAAAAAGTTACTTATTATTTTAACATCATTTGTAGATATGATTCTCTCTTCTCAAGGTCCATTTCTCTCAAGTATCTGTATTTGTTCTTTCTAATTTTTATTTTTATTTTTCCAGCATTGAGGCATTGTGTTTTACCTATCTTTCTGGCTGAAACACAGATTATTTTTTTTGAAGTAAATTCTTAAATTTTCTGGATTTTATTTTTCAAGTGAGTTTGGAAATACTAATAACCCTGGAGATGTTAACTGGCTTCCCAACTTTTAATCTTCAGTATAAACAATTTAAGCTAAGTTTTTCAAAATTAATATTAATTTAAACCATCTGTCCACCATCTGCTAATGTGAGATGCAAAATCAAGAGTTTCTTTGTGATCTTTAATCAGACAGGGAAACACATATACATTCATAAAATGAATGTAACAAAGGAAATCTGGAAAGTTATTCTGAAGGCCATGTATTCTTAGAGTAAAATTAAGTTTTTCTGGAGTGTGATTTATGTAGATGAATGCTAAGTGTTAACGGCTATATTCGCAAAAATCACAAGGTAGGAGCATTGTTTTTTTTTTTGCCATGTTTTGAAAAAAGAAAATAATGCTGTCAGCAGGTCATACAAAACAAATTATTTATATGAAGAAATTCAGAGCTTCAGTTTGTTAAAAATCTAAATGCCAAAACGGAGTCCATTTCTGAAAAGAAAAAAAAGAAACACTATCCTTCTGACTAATTCATTTATGTGAAGTGGGGTCAAAATTTTCTTGCCAATAATCTCACTCCCTTTCCTTCTTAGGAGCTGACTGTGCCCAAGCAATGCATTGTAGTATTCCTACAGCCAGCTAATATCTTGATCCCTATAGCAGTCCTAGACAGGAACGCTGGGGAGTGGGTTTTGTGTTGTGCTGCTAACGGCAAGGTCAGCAGTTTGAAACACCAGCTGCTTCAAGGGAGAAATATGAGACTTTCTACTGCTGTAAACTGTCAAGAGTTACAGTCTCAAAAACCCACAGTGGGAATTCTACCCTGGTTTATAGGGTCCCTGTGAGTTGAAATTGTCTTAATGGCAGTGAGCGTTTGAGATTCCTACATAGCCTGATGAGTTAGTTAGTTTATTGTGCCAACCTGGCTGATAAAGACATTTGGGGTTAATTGAATGGTGGAGAGACAAATGGCTCAGTGAACCTTGCCTTTTGAGTTCTCGGGTCTCTTGCTTTGTGATGGTCGGACCAGGGTGCAATTGCCTTAGCCAGTTCCCTGCTTCAGCTGGCAAGGCTCATTTCCTGCAAGACATCCCTGAGGAGAAGCTACATGGACCTACCCCCATGCAGCTCTGGGTGCTGGAGCAGCCATGTGGAGACCCCTACCAGCACTGAGATGCTTGCACGTTCACTGACTCGACTTTCCTCCTGCAGTCGGCATGACTGAGTCTGTTTTGTGAGATGGAGGGGGACTTTGTGGATTGATGTCAGACACATGGGTTAATGTTGGACTGTGGGCTTGAGCAGCACTAGGTTGGGATGTTTTCTTGATGTGAACTTACCCTTTACCCTTTATATAAAACTCTGTCTTATACATATGAATTTCTGTGGATTTGTTTCTCTAAAGTACCCAGACTAACACACCTGACGTATACTTCTTCATTAAGTTAAAAATTGTTTCACATACATGAAAATGAATTCTTGCAGGAAGGTGAATTTACATGGTAAGAAATATATTGATGAATGTTTTTAAAAATCCAGTCATTTAATCTGATGTCTTGTACAGAATTTTGACATCAAGATCACTGCAAATTGAGTCATGATTTTTGATTTCAGGAACTTGGTGTTATAAAGATGAGAAATCAGAACAAACCTCTGCCTATTTGGAATAAAAATGCCCTGCTAGCAAATGAGACAATTGTGAATTAAAAAAATTTCTATGATTGCAACATTTCAAAGTACATGTTAGTTGATTCTTAATAGATTTTAAAAAAATCTTAAACTGATTATATTCGTTGGAGGAGTGGCATATGAACTGACTTTTTTATTTTCTTGAAGGTGACCACATTTACATAGACCCCCTCTTATTAGGGAGATTTCACTGAGCTGGTGACAATGATGTACAGTGAAACTTCTCTGGGGTGACGTGCAGGGAAATTGGTGCCTCCGCACCACCACACAAAGCCAATTAGAGAACTATTTTCTGCCACAGGTCACGAATTTACGTGGTTTCTCATGAAAAGATGTACCTTTTAATTTCTTTATTAAAATGACATCCGTGTCCCTTGGGACTTTTCAGGATGACAATCGTTTGCTCATCCTGCCAGAGCATACCTTCACTGAAATCACATTGTGAAGCCAAGGCAGAGAACTCTGCTCCTGGTGTCATATTTTCCAAATGAGTGACTTTACAAATGGATCATTCTATACATGAGCAGGATCTGTTGGCAGGCTTTGCTCAAACTCTGGACAAGGCAAAAGGGATGTGTGGCAGTGTACACTCAGATGCAGTTGCCTACTGTTTCGTTCAAAATTACAACCACGGTCAAATTATTTAGACATTAGCGATTCCGTATCTCTGATGAAGTTATCAAGTGTCAGCAGAAATGGGTTGTTTTTGAAAAGGGAATACAATTATTCAAATATGCCTCTCAGCTTTGCTTAATCATCTTAGGTTATATCTGTATAATGTTAAAGAGGAAAAATGTTAATCATTTTTTGTCTATTCATGAAGACAAAAGGTTTAATTCTATTAATAAAAAATTCAGAGGATAGTTTTTGAGTATGACTTTGTTTTCTAAAGTTAAGCATACAGTTCTCCTATTAAAAAGTCAAAAATACATTTAGAATGGAAGGCACAACCCTGCCTTTATTTGGATGGTAGTACTTCATCAGCTCTAAAGTGTTGAGAATTTACTCATCAGATACTTATTATGCATCATCCTGTGCTGAGTTATGAACTAACTGCCGGCAGCAGAAGAGCTAACAGAATAATGAAGAGAGACAGAGAAGAAAATTAGCAATATATTCACAATATATTAAATGCTATGATAGCTGTGTGCCTGGGAATATTTTGGAGCTTGGAGAAAAGTCATCATAGTGTGGGTAGGAGATGGTCAGTGGAGGCTACTGAAAGAAAGTAGTGCTTGACCTTTATGCTGAAGGACAAATCTAAGCCAGCCAGGTGAAGGCAGCAGGAGAAAACATGGAGGCATACATAAAACCATTACGCCCCTGCCCAAAACCCAATGCCACTGAAATGTTTCTGAGTTACAGGGATCCCACAGAGCAGCATAGAACTGGCCCTATGGCTTTCCAGTACTGTAAACCTTTACGGGAGTCAAAAGCCTCATCTTTTTTGTAAGGAGCAGTTGTTGGTTTTGAACGGCTGTCCTTGTGATTTACAGCCTCCTAGTAACCCACTACACCACTAGGGCTTGGTATAGGAGAGGGAAATTTCACAACATAAGACACTGGCTGAAGAGGGAGGGATCTTCGTGAGTTGTGTGAAGAACATGCTATATACCAGATTTCCTCAATTCCGATTCATGGCTCTTTTTTAAAAAAAAGATTGCAATTTTTTTCTGAAGCCAGAATGTTGGGAGAAACTTCCCAGCTGTGAGGCAGAGGAATGCATTGTGATGAAACTAAATATTATCTGTTCATGCGATAAATCAACTCTACTTATTAAATGCCATCCAGTTTAGGTAATTATTTGTATTCTGACCCCCCCCCGCCCCCAATACATTAAAGAGGATCTCTCGTGGCCCAGTGGCTAAGTGTTTTGTTGCCAATGGAAAGCACAGAGCTTTGGACATCTCAGCAAATTCTTGGAGGGAGATGTGCCAATCGATGTCTGTGAAGATGTGCAGGCTTGGAAACCTTACTGAACAGTTCCACCCTGTCCTCTGAGGGTGTGGGGAGTGTCTCTTCCCTACATGAAAATGATAGCACCGAACTGGTAGGATCCGCTCAGTGCTTGTCTTGGTACTTGCACAAGCTTGTCTTGTGCTTAAAACACTTTAATATGCCAGGTTACGGGAAGTCGCCACCTCACCTGTGAGGCTCTCTTGCACCACGTTTTGTCTTGCTGTTCTGCAATGACTATACTATGTTTGTATAAAATGTTGCCTCTGAAATTTATCAAAGCAATTAAAGAAAGAAGATACAGGTGGCGCTCTGGGAATGTAGTGTTGTTCTTGGGCGCTCTAGAGTCAGATCCGACTCAGGGCAGTTCTTCCTCAGCAAGTGCTTCAAGTCCTCCTCACTTTTAGCAAGCAAGGTTGTGTCATCTGCAGCTAGCAGGTTATTAATAAGCCCCCCTCCAATCCTGATACTGCCTTCTCCTTGCTCAGCATACTGATGGAATAAGTACAGTGAGAGGATCCAACCTTGACCCACACCTCTCCTGACTTTAAATCATGCCGTATTCCCTTGTTCTGTGAACTCAACTGCCTTGATCCATGTACAGGGTCCACATGAGCGCAATACAGTGATCTGGAACTTCCCATCTTCCCATGGTCACAGAGTCAAATGCCTTTGCATAGTCAATGAGACACAAACAAACATTTTCCTGGCATTCTCAGCTTAATGATGCTTTTGTGGAAACTGTGCATAGAACAAAAGGCAGTCCTTAAAACAAAGAGATATTTCACAGTTTGAGATCAGGAAAGATATGCTTCATGGTTCTATCCTTTCGCCATACTTATTTAGCTGTATACGGAGTTATTTAATCTATCTGCTGGGCAAATAATCCAAGAAACTGACTCTATGAAGAAGGAGGTGACATCAGGATCAGAGGACTCATTAATAAGTGAGATATGCAGATGGCATAACTTTGCTTGTTGAAAGCAAAAAGGCATTAAGTCATTGACTTGCAGATATCAAAACTGCAGCCCTTCCATATGAATTGTACCTCCACATGAGGAACGCAAAAAGCTTCACAATTGGACCAGTAGACAACATTATGATAATCTAAAACAGATTGAAGTCGTAAAGGATTCAACGTTACTTGGATCCATAATCTATGGCCATTGAAGCAGCAGTCAACAAATTAAATCAAATACTGCATTGGGCGACTCTTCCGCAAACTGCCCCTCTAAAGACAAAAGCAAAGAAGTCCCTTTGGGGGTTAAAGTGTGCCAGATGCTAGCCATGGTATTTTCTAGTACATCAAATGAATGGGAAGGTTCAACAATGAATAAGGAAGAGTTACGAACCAATGCCATTGAATGATGGTGTTGGCAAAGAATGCTGAATGCACATGAAGAGCAAACAAACATGATTTGGGAAAAGTACACTCAGAAATCGCCTTATAAGTGAGAACAGTGAGACTTCCTCTCACATCCTTTGGGCACATTGTCAGCAGAGACCAAAACCCAAACCAAACTCACTGCCATAAAATCGATTACTGTTGCTGTGGGTTTTTGAGACTGTACCATTTTTACACAGGTAGAAAGTCTCCTCTTTCTCCCGAGGAGCAGCGGGTGGTTTTGAACTGTTGACCTTGCAATTAGCAGCCCAGCTTGGAACCACTATGCAACCAGGTCTCTTTCGGAGGGAACCGCTCCTAGAAAAGCACATGGAACTTGGAAAAGTGGAAGGGCAGTGGGAAAAGGAAGGCCCTCAATGGGGTGGGTTCACACCATTGCAGCAATCATCGCTCAGACTTAGAAAGCGCCGTGAGGATCGGAGCAGGACCAGGCGTGTTACTGCTGCTGTCATGATGAATTGCAGTCGCCTCCGTGGCACCAAACAGGAACAGATGATTGCTTGTGGTTCCATGTGAATCATGGGCGAAGGGAATTGAGTGTGAAATAAAAGACCAACCAGGAGTGGCAAGACAGTGAGTTTCCCCAGATATCCCCTCTGCAGGATTTGGTATCGATATTTTAAATGTCATAATGATTGTGCTAAACAATATGGTATTCTTTGCATTTGCACTACAAATAAAACAAAGTGACATTCAGTATTTTGTCTAGAGGAAACAAATAGGCATTAAAGAACAGGCGAGACATTAGGAAACAGAAAAGTGTTTCTTACCCCCAATGAGAACTGTGAAAATATCTCCATGTTTCTTTTGAAGAGTTTTTATGTAAGTGACAGGCATTTTTTGAAAGTTCTGTATCTGTCCAAGATAAGGAAGCCAGCCTTTGATTAACGGGGGTTCACCAGGTCTCCTGTGGGAGGGGGGAGATGAATATATTTATTTACACATATCCATGACATGTACAAATGTGCGATATATTTCCATAGATAGAAAGAACAGCTGAAGTCGTGTTTATTTGAATATGCGTGTCGGTTATCCAGTCTGTTGTGTGCCATCAGCCCATTCAATGGATTGAAAATCTCTAGCAATCCTCTCCGTTATCTTGTTCACTGATTCCTATGCAGCCGTAAGCACGCTTTTACTCAGCTTTCACAGCACGTATGTCTCTGAGCTACCATATTAACTGCCACTGAATCAATTCTGACTCATAGAAATCTTTTAGGACAGAGTAGAACTTCCCCTTGTGCCTTTCCAAAGCGTTTTACAGCATCAGAAAGTGTCTGCTTTGTCCTGCAGAGCAGCTGGTGGCTTTGAACTGCTGACCTTGTGACTAACGGCCCAACGAGCCACCCTCTGTGCCACCACGGCTCCTTGAATCTCTGGGGTAGGCCATTTAATCCACAACTTTAGTAGCTACTTTCCCCCAGAAAATAGAACAGACTGGAATGGTTGCCTGGCCAGGTAATTTGAAACCGTCCTGTTTATTTCATGCCTGATGTCTTATCATTGTTAGTAAGTACCCACATCCTTAAAAACCTAAAAGTCACAGAATTCACTGCCATTCAGTCAATTCAGGCCCATAGCAACCCTATAGGATGGGTAGAATTGTCGTTATGGGTTTCCGAGGCTGTAACTATTTATAGGAGTAGAGAACCTCATCTTTCTCCAGCAGGGCAACTTCTGGTTTCAAACTGTATACCTTATGGTTAGCAGACTGGTGCATATCCACTCTGCCACCAGGGCTCTGGCATGTCTTTATCTTTGTCCCAATCCATGTACCCACCAATCCATCTAGATATCTCGGTTTTGGGGCTCAATTTGTTCCAAATTCATGTTCAAACCTTGAGAAGTTCAAGAACTGAACATATTTTTTCCCATAAGAAATCATGGAAGACTAAATAATCAGTCTAGAGGCCCCCAAATTACACTTAAAAATTCACTGTGAAGGCTTTTAGCCTTCTCACATACCACTGTCTGGGATACGCTAATGTCATTGAGTTATTTCTGATTTACCCAAATTCATAGTAACTTTTCAACCTCTTCGATGGTCTGGCTTCTTTGTTTCATGGTTAATGATTTCACAGTTTTTGCTACATTAGCTGTTTTAATCACATTTTTTAAAAATGTTGATCATGTTGATGCAGCCATGCTGTATTCAGATGCCAAATCAGAGAAGGGGCAGCCTGATTTGAATTTTACAATGATTTATTTCTTTAACCCTATCGTGGCTCTTACAGTCCTCTTAGCCTGACTGCTGGTCTCACTAACTTTCTCTGGAGCCATGGCGAAGACATTTTATGCAAATTAAGTGCAAAGGAAAGCGCCAAGATGAAGGTTTTCACACACTAACACAAGCATGGTATGTTATCTGAGCCACAGCTGTGACACGTGTTCCCTACTGGACTCTCAATTTGCACAGGCCTCTTAAAGTTGCACTTTTGGTTTTACTATCAAGCACAGATATGAACATGGAGAAGTTTTGGGTTTTGTTTTTTTTTCAAACTTTGCTGTTCCAGTACTGGAAAGTTTGAGCTTGGGGGCATTTGACAATCAAGGTCTCACTGTATATTCAAACCAGTTGTTACTGAGTCACTTCTCACATACGGAGATTCTACTTGTGCAGAGTAGAACTACATTCCACAGTGTTTTCAAGAATAAGATATTTCAGAAGCAGATCTTCCTTCCCAAGTGCCTCTTAGAGTCTTTAGTGACAAACAAGCTAAAAGAAAGAAAAGAAAACGGCTCCTCTTGGTGAATTCAAATCTCCAATCCACCACTTAGTCAAATGTGTAACTATTTGCACCGCTTAGGGATTCTTAATGAGCTTATGCCTAATGGTATCTCTATAAAGGTAGAGCAACTTGTTGACATAATTTATTTTGTGAAATTATTAGTTTGGTAAAATGTTGATCAAAAACAATTAGTAAACTGATTTTTTTCTCTTCTTCTTTTTCACAAGCCATATGTTATAAATGCTGCTTAGTAATTTTTATTAGTAAAATCTAAGCTAAGTTCACGGAACAATTTGTTATGGCTTAATATGTGCACAAGGAGCCCTGGTGATGCTGTGGGTTAGGCATTGACTGTTAACTGCAAGTTCATCCGTTCAAACCCACCAGTTGCTCTGGGGAAGAATGATGAATCTGTCTGCTTCTGTAAAGGTTTATAGTCCCCAAACTTCTATATAGGATTGCTGAGTTGGTATTGACTCAATAGCAGTGCGTTTGGGTCTTGAACGATGGTGCTCAGTACTATGCTATGGGATGAGCTAAATCTAACTTCTAGTCAAGTTAATTGTGAAGACCTATTACCATATTTCAGCTACTGATCTTTAAAATAAACATTAAACCAAGCTCCAACATTCAAAAACAAAAGCGAAATCCCATCAGAACAGCAAGTAGATTTGAACCATCAACCTCTCTGTTAGCAGCCCACTACCTAGCAAACAAGGTCTGCTTTTATACAGGTCCACCAGGTGTTTGGCGATTTGGACAACTGGTGATGCCTAGTGTGTCCGAGTAGAACTGTGCTTCACAGGGTTTCCAATGGCTGAATTTTTGGAATTAGATCCATAGGCCTTTCTCAAGGTACCTCTGGAGGGACTCAAAGTGGCTGTTAACCTTTTGGCACTAACGCAAGGGTGTCAATCATTTATACTGCCCTGAGACTCCTTTCATAGGTGTGGGTACACACCATTGCTATTATTGATTTTTACTTACCTATATAGATCCTTCCATAGATGAGTGTTTTTAATGTAAAGAAATCTCCAACTACATTGTCGTATGAGGGTAATTTAAAAATTATTGCTAGAAAATCATAGAAATATTAAATAAACAAAAATATTAAAAGGTAAAGCTGTTGTAAGTGATGTCTCCTCCATCTAAGACTACACACTTCTGCAGCTGGTGTTTCCATCTCTCAAACCTTCTCCAAAGAATTCCGCCCTCCTTTGTTTTCGCCACAGGGCATTTTGTGTCAAGATTGCATCCTCTCACCATATTTGGTCAGTCTCTATGCTGAGAAAATCATCAGAGAAACCGGCTTATATGAAGAAGAATGTGGCATCAGGATAGGGCAGAGGCTTATTAACAACCTGCGCTATGCAGATGACACAGCCCTGGTGCTGAACGTGAGGAGGACTTGAATATCGCTGATGAAGACCAAGGAGCGCAGCCTCCAGTAAAGATTGCTGCAGCTCAATGTCAAAAACACTAAAATCCTCACACCTGGACCAACAGGTGACCTCCATGGAGAATGAAGCAAAGGTTGAAGTTATGAAGGGTTTTTATCTTGGTTGGCTAAAACCAATCAAGGCTCACAGAGGCAGCAGTCACGAGAGGAAATGATGCAGGGTGTTCAGTAAGTCTGCTGCACTAGATCTCTTGAGAGTATTACTTGGAGGACGAAGGCATGCCTGAGCCAAGCCATGGTATTTCTCAGCCACCTCACATGCCGGTGAAAGTTGGGCATTGACTAGGGAAGCCAGAGGAAGAAAACTTGCATTTAGTTCATGGTGCTGGAGAAGACTATTGACAGTCCCACGGACTCCTGAAAGGATAAACTGTCTTGGAGGAGGGCTGGCCTTAGAGGCAAAGACGGCAACAAGACTTTGCCCTCTTGGGACATATAGTCAGGAGGGATTGTTCTCTGGAGAAGGGCATCATGCTTGGTAACGTGGAAGGGACCTTAAAAGAAGACAGCTCTCAACAAGATCGATTGACGCACTGGCTGCAAGGATGGGCGCAGGCACTGGAGCAGCTGCCAGGATGGCTCGGGACCATGCGCTGTTTCCTTGTGCTTTGCATAAAGTCGGTATGGGTTGGAACCAAGGTGATGGTACCACCGCCAGTTGGCAATTTTGGCCTCTTTCAGGGACTCCAATGTTTTTTCTTTTCAATACTGAGCTGTGGAAACCAAAAGAAGCCTGAAGGGGCCAGATCAAGGGCTAGGATGGCTGGGTAAGATTTTTCCATGGGTTTCCCATAGAGCAGCCCCTGCTACCCTTAAAGAATTTGGGTAAACAAAACAAAACACCCCACCAATTTCCTGGCTCAACTGTCCTGCTCTTTTTCTCACTGATGTTGGTTTCCATCTTCTTTAAACTTTTTCATACTGAGTTTCTATGATTGTTTTCTGTGTCCTTGGAGAAAATCTACCAAGACTACCCCCTTTATAACCCGCCCCCCATCCCCCGCCAAAGGTCACCATAACCATTTGAACTGATCTCGCTGCCTAGAACTGAACCAGCCCAGCACATCCCCCTGAAAGCCACTGTTTTGATTGTACTTTGCTGCCTGGATCCCACTGATAAATCCAAGACTCGTGACAGGTCATGATTTGCCCCATAAAATGGTCCTCATTAGCTTTTTTCTTGCTTAAAAGGACATTGAAAAGATGAGCTCTTTGAGGCAGCTGATCTTTGTACAACATGTTTGGCACCCACCACAGTGAATGCTTGCTGAGATCAATATATTCTCTTAAAAATGAAAATGCAGAACCATGTGAGCTCACATCAGTGGTAATTCTGAGGTCTTTTTCCAGCAGTTGCTGGACTGGTCATTGAGGCTGGCAGTCTTCCCTCCTTTGACTCGGGTTCGACAGCTTCCTAACTGTCCTTAAAATGCTTTATCTGCCAAAAAAGATGATTTTACCTGGGGTGAAACTCCTATGCACTTGTTGCAGAGTTTCCATGGTTTGGAAAGATGTCTATCTGAGTTAAAAAAAATTTTATATTGATTCTGACCCCAAACTTATTTTTCTCACAGCACCAAAACTACCCCCCTGTTTTGTTTAGTAGGCACACTAACGAAACAAGGACACATGCACTCTTGTTGAGGCAAGTTGTCTGCAGTCATATATGTATTATCCCCAGCAAGAGGTTTAAACATGTTTTGTTCATGTGTATGAACTAGAACCCTAGTAGTTTGCATTGTACATGCATTAAAGATGCAGGGCAGCCATTCTCAACCTGCAGGTCATGACCCCTTTGGCGGGGGGGTCGAACGACCCTTTCACAGGGTTTATCTAAGACCATCGGAAAACACATATTTCCAATGGTCTCAGGAACCGAGACACCGCTCCTTACCTGTAGATACATCCACATATGAGTACCAGGTGTGAAGACTTACCCATGCTACACCATGCTTCCAGGTAAAATTTCATTTATTTGTAATTAGATAAATATTTCACAATATAATTACATATTGTTTTTGTGACTAATCACTATGCTTTAATTACGCTCAATTTGTAACCATGAAAACACAGATATTTACATTATGATTCATAACAGTAGCAAAATTACAGTTATGAAGTAGCAATGAAAATAATGTTATGGTTGGGGGTCACCACAACATGAGGAACTGTATTAAAGGGTCATGGCAATATGAGGGTTATAGGGGGGATGATGTATTATGGAATTTGGAGTTACTGAAACCACATAAGGGCATTTCAATGAAAAGGAAGGATGTGTTCTTTGGGACACTGAAGTCATTCATTGTTATCTAGTGTTCATTGTGATTTTTTAAAGCCTGATTTGCTCCATCACTGAGGTTGGAACTACATGGCTGCTTGGCAGCTTTCGCTTAATTCTCATTTAGATAGGTAAGGAAGGATCTGACAGCCAAGAGGCCAATCTCCTAATGCCAAGAAGCTACTTAACAGCAAGCTCTGCACAGTCCTGGTGTCAACTGCTTGGATCCATGGAGCACTCGGCCCCGTGTAGGAAGTGTAGCAGTCAACGGGCAAATCTAGTACAAAAACAACCCTCTGTCAAAGTCCTAGGCACCTTCAGTGAATACTGTATACAGGGGTCCAAGAGTTGTCCCTGCTCTCTGGGTGTTAAATGTTGGATAGCTCTATTGCCAAAATAAAGCTTTCTCTTATCAGATGCCAATTAAACAAGAATTACCCAATTAGAAGAGGGAAAGTCAATAACCTGGGAGGCGGGGGTAGGGGGGAGTGTTTATGCTCATAAGAATATAGAACAGTCTCACTGTGATTTTCCACCATGTTCCTATGTTTCCTTTGTTCTTTTTATCAAGAAGCTCTGGTGGTCTAAGGGTTAGATGCTCACTTATTTGAATCTACCAGCCACTCAGTGGACAAAGGGTGTGGCCGTCTGTTTCCATATAGTAATACAGCTTAAAAAACCCAAACGGGCTGCTCTACTCTGTCCTGCTGGGCCACTGAGAGTCAGGATTTGACTTCATGACTAAGAGTTTTATAAGATTTTTTTAATATATTATTTTTAAAAGCATTTCCCTCTAAATACAAATAAATAATATCATCATTAAATTTTATTAATACTTTCACTACACTTTAAGTCATATGAACTATTCAATTAAATATTACCATGAATAAAAAGCACATTTCTTTCTTTTTGATGTTTAATCCAAGCAAAACTTCACTTCCTCCAAAATTGATTCCTAATCATTTATTTAGTGGGCTCAATAAGTTTTAAAGTTAAAAGCCCAAAGCTATTTTATGCTGGAAAGATTAAGACAAGTATTCAGAAGAACTCTGAATTTCTAGTCCATCTGTGAAGATGCAGTGCGATCCATTTTGATTAATCACAATATATTACTATCTTGGATCTCATCAGAGATCAAGATTATGATCATACCCAGAATGGACTTTTAGGTCGCCAGATTAACCCTATTAAAAGCTTTATTTTCACATAAACCGAAATGGTCAAATTAAACTTCAAACATAAACATGAGACCTTCCATGGAGAAATCCCAAACCCCAAACAAAATCAATTAGAGGTGTGGTCGAGGTCAATGAAATAAAGATAAAGATTGTGTTTTCTCCATGAGAAGACAATGTGCTTTTACACCAATTCACAAGAAGAACGTTGTTGTTTAAATACTGCTTAGAAATTTGCATCTTATTCCTCCTTGTATTCTCCATTATTTTGTTGCATGCAACATTGAGCAATGCAGTCTGACTTTTCGAAGATAAAAATCTAACAAGAAAACACTGCACCGGTGTTTTATACCCAAAGATTAAATAAAGAGAGGCTGCATATGATTATCGAGGTGGGACCCCAAGTTAGGAACTGCACTAGCCTACATGCTAGCTATCAATGACCCTTTCAAAACTGTTGGTAATTTAGTTCACCAGATTTCTTTCCAAATACCGAGTCTCTTCTTTGTTCTGCTTGTACTTTGGTTTCAAGTTGCTTGAACGTTGCACGGTGACAAAGATTTGGACAGGCTCTTTGTCATATTCAGAATCAATGTGACTAATTCCACCCTCCATGCACTGCCATGTGGTCACAAGCTATAGGCTTCAAGTGATTTTCCCACTGGGGTAGGGGTGTGAAAGGAGCTCACCAAGTTCACTGAATGTTCAGTGTTAGGAAAACAAACAAGGAAGTCAACTTATTATTACCAAGATGGGATGGTCCTTATTCCTTACAGGTGTGTGAATTCCAGCAGCAATAAGCTTAATACTATTCAATACCAAGTTACAAATGTGTACATTTCCAGGAAAAGTACAGGGATAGTTGTATTCATGACTCATCAAAGACAGGTAACAGAAAGCTGTCTTCATTGGTGTATTGGAAAAAATTATTTAGGTTGGAATGATATAGCCATGATGATCTAGGAAGGTCTGCTGACACTTGCATTGTATAATTAGTGCTATTTATATCATCATTGTTATGTGATTTTGAGAGTAATTGTCCACTGCTCACTACTGTGGGAGGTAGAGGAAGCTTTCTACTCCTATAAAGAGTCACAGTCTCAAAGCTACAAGGTCCCTAAAGTGCACCCAAAATAGACTTCAGGCTAGGAGGGGCTGCTCCCGGAGTTCCCCCAGAACCAGTGAACCAGTGGGGAAATGGTCATAAAGGTCAGTGGACAGACCTAGAATTATGTATTTTTTATTTTCTTTTTTTCAATTGTTTGCTTTCTATATGTTTGGTCTATGTCATTGTTGGTATGCCAACGTACATAAGACAGGCATGGGAAGCAAGCTGGAGGAGAAAGCAATGAGACCAACGGCCCAAGGGGATTCGGGAGAAGGGGTTGGGGGAAGTGGGCGATGGGCAAACCACTATAGACAGAGTAACAACTAAGGAATAAAAGTCAATAATGAGGAGGATATAGAGATCCTGGGGGTGCTGGCACAACAACAATCTAGCTGAGAGGAAGTACTATGAGACAGAAGTACGGAGAGGGTGATGGTGGGGAAGAGGGAAGGTAAAAGGAAACAGAGGCATGATCTAGGAAGCAAAGCTATGGATAGAGGTATAAGCATAGTATGCCTATATGTAAATACAGTAATCCATAACAATAGAGGTATTGGCCTTTGAACATATATTTATATGGCAATATACTGAGATAGTGGATGGACTTCTGGCCTCTGCTCATGCCCTCCCTCAAGACAAGAACACTTTGTTCTAACAAACTGGCAATCTGAGATGCTCACCCTCCCAGCATGATCACTGAGGACAAAATGGCATGGGCAAATGTGGTGAAGAAGGCAGATAGTGCCTGGCTATTAAAGGTGATAGCATGTGGGATCTCAAACCCTTGAAGTGAAACAAGCGGCCATCCAGCAGAGAAGCAACAAACCCACACAGAAGAAGCACACCAGCCTGTGCAAGCATGAGGTGTCATTGGGACCAGGTAACAGGCATCAGAAGACCCTTAACAAACAAACAAACAAAACCATATGGTTGAGAAGAAGGGGGGTTGGATAAGAGACCCAAACCCCATCTGTAGACAATGGAACATCCCCCACAGAGGGGTCACAGGGAAGGGATGTGTCAACCAGGGCACAGCAAAGCACCCAATGAAACACACAATATTCCTCTGGTTCCTTGAGGCTTCCTCACCACCACCACCCCCCACCCACTTCCATGACCCCAGTGATGCCTCTCACTTCAGACTAGACTGGAGCATGTACACAAGTGTAGATAAGAGATAAGAACTCATGGCACACGCAACCCAGGAGCAGGAAGGGAAATAGAAATACCAGATGGGTAGGGAGACAGTGGGGACAGAGGGGGAGGAAGGGGGAACCAATCATAATGATTGACACACAACCACACAACCTTCTCCAGGGGGAAGAACAATGGAAACCATGGAGGAAGGGAGATAGTACCCAGTGTGAGATGTGAAAATAATAATAATCTATCAAGGGGACGTGAGGCTGGGGGTTGGGGGAGGGAGGGGAAAAAGGAGGAGCTGATACTAAGGGCTCAATAGAAAGTAATTGTCTAGAAAAGAATGATGACAACATATGTACAAATATGCCTGATACAATGGATGTGTGGGTTGCAATAAAAATTGTAAGATCACTCAATAATATGATTTTAAAAAAGAGTGATGGGGTCAGACACCCACATGGACAGTTCCACGCTGTCTCGCAGGGTTGCTATGAGTAGGAATTGACTTGATGGCAGTTAGGGTGTTTGGGGGTTTTGGGGAGTGGTCACACAGAGATGATTACACATGAGAGTAGGTCAAAAGGCTTGCATCACAATCATCGAAACCTTTACTAGACAAAAATATCAAAATGTGAAGTTGCCGTTTCTTGACATCGCCTCCCATCAAGCTCCCATGTCCATCTCTCTAACCCTTCCTCAAGGAATTCTGCACTCTTTCATGGATACCACGTCAAAATGACAGTTTTGACATCCACAAAGGACTGAAACTGTGGTCCTTTGAAGTATTCTTGAGTTCGGGGAACAAAATAAGTGTAAGTGGGCGAGAGCAGAGCTGTACAGTCGGTAGGGGAGGGGTTCCCAACAATATGCTCTTAATCTGGCCTTTGCTCAGAGGATGAAGGGTGCATTGTTGTGATGGGAAAAAGGTCTTGGTGCCACTTTCCTGGTATGTTTATTATTATTTTTTTAACCAATGCAGTGATGCATTTTCTTAAAACCTTTTCCTAATAAGCCCCTGTAATCATCCTAAATCCCGTGAGAAAATCTATCAAAAGTATGCTCTGCAATCACAAACATCAGTCGCTATCACTTTCCGAGATGAGCTCTCTGCCTTGTTTTTAACTGGCCCAGCAAATCCCCCTGAAATTACTGGTTTCATTGGTCCTTCTGTTGAAGGCACACTAGTGAAAGCAAGAAACCTGTGTTATTGAGTGAGATTTTCTACTGCCAACCACTAACTGCAGGGACATGTCTGAACACATTGTGTTAGAAATAAACTCAAGCAGCTGTGAACTGGAATGCTAATAACAATATTTTTGCTGTATAAAAAGGCTTGTCGTTTTAACCATTTAAAATATATAACACAATGACTTTAATTGCACTGACCATATTATCATAATATCACGACTATCTACTTCCAAACATCTTACATCACCATGAACAGTACCTCAGCACTCCTCCAACAATAACTCTCAATGCCCCCGTCATTAGCAACCATCATAAGGTCACGCTTCTTATGTACTTGTTTCACTCAGTGTGTTTGCAAGGTCTAGCCATGTAATTACACGGGTCAGAACTTATTTTTGTGTTGTTTTTTTCTAACCAAGTGATATCTTTGTGGGCATATTTATCATATTTTGTTTAAGCACTCATCTGGTGTTGATGACATGGGTTATTTCCACCTTTCAGCTATTGTGAATATGTATTTTTACAAAAGTCATTGGTAAAGAAGAAGTATCTGTTTGAATCTTTGCTTGGAATTACTGGTACTTCTATGATTAACATTTGAGTAAATGCTAAATTATTTCCTATAGTAGGTGCATCATTTCACAGTTCCACCAGCAATGCAGGGGAGTCCAATTGTATTCCCCAAACACTCTTTATTCCCTCGTTCCAATGGGAAGAAAGGAAATCTGAAAATGTTACCACACAGTTTGTGCTTGAGAGTGGGCATGTTTGAGGGGAGAGCAAAACTCATCACAGGGATGTGGATGGGAAATCCCCAAAGAACTGGGAAGCAGAAGGAAGGCATGGCTGAGCCTGGGTGAAGCTCAGTAAATGTCAAAATGGGGGGAAAGAAGTGCTGAGCTACTATGTCTGGTTTTCCTGGATTGTTGATGTCAGTCACAACCAATGGGAGTCAATGGAAACCAATTGTGGGTGCAAGGAGAGGACCAGGTCCAAAGACCTAGCTGACGAGACACCAGGAAAGCCACAGGGGCCCAAATATGAACATCCACACAATAAAGTTCGCTGTTAGCATGCAGAAAGAGAACGAGAGACTTCTAAAACTCATTTTAACATTTATACAAAAGACTATGTTTTAAACCACACGTAACTGAAGTACTTTATGTGAGAGTTATCTATGAAATAAAGACTGAGGCGTAATGAACTCAGTTACAGAGACAGCGTTTCATCTTTCTGTACTCACTCTCATGGCCCTTTTTGTCCAGCTGAACAATAGAAAAACCTAGAAGGAAACAGTAACACAGGGAAAGTGAACACTCCTTGGAATACTCAGCCATTGCAGAGGAAAAGGGCAGTGGTTATCAGAAAGGCTGGAGAGAAGGAGGCGTGGAAACAGGAAACACAGGGAGGAAGTGGGATACGGGATGATCTATCGAAGGGATTGCAGTGAATGGAAAGAAAGAAAATGTGTATCAACTGTTGAGTGGAAAATAGATCATGGGCTCCAATCTGTGATTAAAAAATATCTCTCTTTCTCTCTCTTTCACACACACACACACACACACACACACACACACACACACCCTCACACACTTCTTGGGTCAATGAATACCGACGAATCCAAGCTGATTCTCAAAATGAGCGCCACCACCTTCCTAAGGCAGGTGAGTGGAGGAACAGCTTGATTTCCCCCGAAGAAGTAGCACTCATTTCACCAACATTCCGAAAACAAAGAGCAGACCTTAAGGCGAGACAGTAATTGCACAGAGTGTGGCCCCAAAGCGAGAGAAAGATGAGGCTTTCTGAAATGCAATGGGGGATTATTATGAGTCAGAATAATTATGTCAACTGCGTGTGAAAGTTGGACATTGAAAAAAAAAGACAAGAATAATCAATGTGTTTGAATTTTCGTTCTGGCAAAGACTATTGAACGTACTCTAGACTGTCAAAAGAACAAAGAAGCTGCCATAGAAGTACAGTCAGAATACTGGAGGGACAAGGACGGTGAGACTTCGTCTCATGTACGTCGCACATGTGGTCAGGCGACACCAGTCCCTGGTGAAGGATATCACGGGTGGTGAGCAGAGGGGCAGCTAAAAACTGGAAGAGCTTCAAGGAGATGGACTGACACCATGGCTGCATCAAGGAGCTCAAACCTAGGAAGAGCTGTGAGCACGGTGCAGGACGGGCAGGTTTCCATTCTGGCATGCAGAGGGTCGCTGTGGGATGCCATCAACTTGATGGCACCTAACAACGACAACAACATGAGTCCGAATTGAGTTGGTGGCAGCGGGATGTGGGAGGAACCTGTAGCATCACCTGGGAACACCCCATTACTTCCATCTGGATTCTGGCAGTATGTTAATGAGGAAGACAGAGTCAGAAGGGATGCACTTCATAGCTTGGGTGCAGCAGGCAGGTATGGGATAAATGAAGTCCTGAATAGTCATTCAATGTTTCCCTGGGTGGAAAAGGGTCCCAACCCACAGAGGAAACCATTTCTGCTCCCTTAACCGACCCCAATGTCTCTGACGTGCACAGTGAGAGAAGAGGTTAATTCTTCCCCTTCATTTATCATATATTCATTACGACTCTGTTTCATGGATTGAACATAATAATCTGCTTAATATCTGTTTACTGAAAGAATCAGACACACTATAATCCTTTTTCAAAATGAACATTAATCCAATGCTGCCTGAAAAAAAACCCAAACAACCCTATACAATTCATTACTATCAGTATTGTACCCTGGGCTTAACCTTCATTTCCCCCCAGTCCTATAATCTCACAAATCCACTGGTGATGTGTGATTGGCAGCTGGTGTTCACACAACCTCTGCCTCACACAGAACAAATGAAAAATCCCCAGATAAAAAGGTCACTTTCCAGGCCATCAGTGATTCAACTCCCTGCTCTTTGTTAACTTTTGCACCGCTCTAGAAAGGAATGTTAACTTTGTAGGTCATAAATCAGCCCTTTGCTCTTGAAATGTTTTGGCTCTATCAGGATGGCAATTGACCTAAAACTTAATTTCTTGGCAGCAAAGATAGTCACCGTTCAAGCACTTCTGATCAAAGCATTAAATGTAACGGCAATGAAGAAGCAGGCCGTGCTGAATGGCCACACATTCCTCTATTACTGGCATGGAATCAGAGCAAAACCACTATGCGCATGACTGCTATGTCTTCACACTTTAGAACATAACCCTTCCAAGCATATTCCAGTTGAATCTTTAGCTGTCAGTTCATCTATGAATAAAGATTTTTCTGTAGAATATGTGCTATAAACTGGATTACATTAGCAGAATTAAACTAATGCCTTGATCAAGTGAGTGATTTGTAAATGCTTCTTTGACTAAGATGCCAAACCACATCAATGTAAGATTTCACTTGGATAATCTATGAGTGAGCTTCCCCACCACCCCCCTCCCCCAGCTGGCAGGGATGCCCAGATTGGCACTGTGGAAATCATATCAAAGCAGACTTTTAAAATACTATCACTTTCAACTTGATTAAGTCTTAAACAGGCAGCACAAGCAATGAACAATGCCAACACGGGAGTACAAGTTCAAGCCCTGATCTCTTCTCAGGTAGGTGGCTATAAGGGCTTCCTGATTCGTTCTGCCACATTTGGTAGAGACCACAGGCTCTACCAAATAACAGATTAGCCACTTCAGCCAATTAAACCTCTGAACGCCTTCAGATTCCCCATTTGTAAACATGGATATATTAGTATAAAAATATGTGTGGTCAAATCCATTTGACTCATACTAACTCCAGAATAGAACTGCTTTTTAATAGCCGTGACTTTTAGGTAACAGGCCACCAGTCCTTTCCAAGGCACCTCTGGGTGAGCTCAAACCAACAACCTTCGGTTAGTAATAATGCACTAACGAACTCTGTGTGACATCCAGGAATGCCAATAAGCTAATGTATTTTCCTCATATAAGATTTCAATAGGTTGATGGATATGAAAAACTTTTGTCAATGACTTACACGCAGTACTGAAAATAGTAGCTGCTGTTATCTCCATGCTGCTGGTACGATCACCTAAGATATGACTTGAGGAGCCCTGTTGGCGTAATGGGTAGGAGTTGAGGTGTTAACCACAAGGTCAGCAGTTTGAAATCCCCATCTTCTCTCAGGAAGACAGATGGCGCTTTCTACTCCTGTAAAGAGTTACAACCTTGGAACACAGGGACAGCTCTAGTCCATCTGATGGAGTCACTCTGAGTCAACATGAACTTGATGGCCGTGAGAAGCTACAAGTCTAATGTTGCCTCTTTCCAGGCCTCCTTCCTAATACATTTTCTTGCACATATCCCTTATTTTATAAATTAAATTTATGGTGGCGAGGACGGCCACGAGGCTGAATCCCCTGGATCAGAGTGAGTTAGGTCTGGTTGTTCCTCTTTTGGTTGCAGGATGGGCATCTGGAGGATTGTGTGATGGGCCAACTTAAAAAGAAACTGCACTTTTCAACTTCTGCATTTTCGGAGCAAACACACACAAGGAAGGGGAGTGGTTCCGAGGAGCGCTGGCTAAGAAAGCCAGCCAAGAATGTTTAAACGGCTTAGACAAGACGAAAAGGGGGAAATCGACTCGTAATTGAAAGTTACTTCAATTCCCTAATTAAAATAGAGAACCAGGCAACTAAATTTTGTAATTTCTGAAATGATCAGTTGCTAATTTATTTCACAGATGGGATTTGATTGGACTCCATGGAAGTGATATCAATTCCATTAACTCATCATTTTTTCCCATTTGATTAAATCATTTGATTTTGAAATGTTTAATAAAAAATTAGAACCCACTGTTGTGCTGAAACTGAATTACAATGTAAGACAAACCCAGAAGGCCTTGGTAATGACAATAGAGAAACCAACGTGAGCAATGTACAAATGCATAGTCAAGTTATCTAATGAACTGTCATAATCCCAAGCCAATGAAGAAACAAAGTTCTAAGTTCCGCAGACTAATACTAAAATATTCACACCCAGCTTGGTTGTCAGAGCTGAAGAAAAGGTGGTTCCAGGGTACACTCTACAGTCGGCTGAAGTAGAATACTGGTGACCAATCTGAGGATTACATACTAGATGTTCTCCTTAATGAGATAATTCATAATTATATTTTAATATTACGTAAGTGGTTAATATGAAAAGCTAGTATTAATTTTATAGGCACCCTGGTGGTGGCTCCTCCGTGGGGTGCTAATCACAAGATCAGCAGTCTGAGATCACCACCCCTCCATGGGAGAAGACGGGGCTTTCTGCTCCCAACGTGAGTTACAGTCTTGGGAACTTGGGGGCAGCCTACCCCATCTTATGCAGTCAGCATTGATTGACCAGATGACAGAGAACTTTTTTTAGTACTAGTAGTAGTAATAATATTTACATCTTGTAATATAGAACACAGCGCCAAGAAGTGCATTGTTTTATTATGATCTAGAGGATTTTATGGAAGGGAAAGTACCAGTCTCTTCCAAAGATTAGTTCTCAGCTTTGGCTAATGATTAAAGTCACTGATTATAAAATCATCGTATGACTACTTTGGGAAAGCCATCATCACCCATATTGGAACATGCAACAGAAAAGACACAATGTCATGGTTATAAACAGAAATCGATGGCTTGCAGCTTCTAAAATTCTGTGGAAGATAACCCCATGCGTGTCAAGCACCACAATTCTCATGGTGTTCTTTCTCACGCTATTCCTCCTACATGCACCTCCCTGCCTGGTTGGTGACATCAGTTTTTAGTGTCTGTATAGGTTTGCTTATTTCTCTAGGGTTCTATTTCTTTGCTTTTCATTTGCCTTTTTTTCCGATGTAATCATCACGGATTCTCATCAATCTCTTTCAGTGTTCAGCAAAATCTCTCTCAATATGGTCGGGCATATGGTCCTGTAATTTTCATATAGCATCTTTCTTATTTTTCATCATGCTTTTTTGCTACACTTACTGGGAGATTTTCTTGATTTTCATTCTTTTCACAGAATACGTTATTTCTAATCTTAGAGTATTCATTTCCAAGAGGTCCTTTATGCTCTCTGATTATGACTTATGAAAGTTGCATTCTGTTCTTGCTCTATGTATGTAATTGCTTATCTAAGACAATTCAACGTAACTTTTCATGGATATGTATATTTTTCTGCTCCCTAAATTGTCTGTTTACATTTTGTTTGGTTTGTTATGATTTCCCCAAATGTCTGGAGATGTGGAGCTTCTTTTCACGTCTGACAATGGGAACTCTGTGTGCTCTTGGGCTGGTGCCCTTCCCTGCACAGTGGCTAGGTGATGGGGATTTGTGGGACTGAGGGCTTGGGGGACTTTGATGAGTTTATGCCTGTTTGTTCATTAAATGTACAAAGCTGTACCCCCTTATAAATTTAATTCTAATTTTGCTTTGAGTACTTTGTAAATAGAACAGAGTATAGAACTACGTGAGTTTGCACATCTCCTACAAGTAATTAAAACACTGATTTAGAATGTTCTTTATTACAATTCTTTGAAGACTATTGGTGTAGTCCTTTGGATTAATATTGCAGACAAGAGTTTTTACTGTCCACTTATATTTAAGAAGGCGAGAACAGATAGAAGATGCCCTCATTAAATTCAAAGACAGTGTTAGAAGTTAAAAAGAAGAAAAGGAGATAAATTCTATAGTTATTCAAGTGTCAGTTAAAATTCCAGGCCCAAGTAAGGGCTTTTATTAGTTCACTCTGTTGTTCCAGAAATTACGACTGGAAGTGATGTTAACTTTTGAGAGGAACTTGGGGTATTAGGGAGAACTGGAATATTAGAGAAAGTAAGATCCATATGCGCTTTCATTTGGAAAGGGATGTGTGCATGTGTACTTGCCCACATATGTGCATTTTACATGGGGGCATGGACAGTAGTAATTTATTAACTCTTTCCAGTGATTGCCCGCCCCCCCAGAAGGCAGGTACCTACATTTTGAGTAGAATGGAGAGCCTTGGAAGCAAGTAGCCTCATGATCTTCATCTGTCTTGCTAGTTAAATGGATGAGGCTGTACCACTTTCTAAATTCAATTTTAATTTTGTTCCTCAGATACTTCTTTCTCTTGCCTTATAAACCATATATATATTATCTTCTGCTCTCCTACATCTAGCTCATCAATGAAGAAAACAGAAGTTATTCTTAGACTTACAAATGGATATTCATTATTTTTATAACTTGTAAGCAAGTTCTGAAAATCCTCATTTAGTGACTATTAATGGATACTTTAAATGTGTTCTTTTGTCCTCAGAATTGAAAGTCCTATCTTTTTATTTTCACAGAAATTTAGTTCAAAGCACAAATATGAAAGAAAGGAGTAAATGTACGCTGAGATGCACAGATGTATCTGCTAGGCAGGAAAATCCTCTACAATACAGAAGGACACACACACACACACATATATGTATATAAATATATATGGTCTCAAGACAAATAACCTGAGATGAAAATGGGCAAAAGTGTTAAATAAAACTTCATCAAAGAAAATACATAAATGGTCAACAAACACATGAAAAGATGGCCAGCATCATGAGTCATTAAGTAAATGCAAATTAATATGACAGTGAGAATTGAGTACACCCCCACAGAAGATGGGAATTGGAATGTACATATATGGCTGAGGGGAATATAAAGTGGCAGGGCCACAAGGAGACACAGTTACAATGTTACACCTACAATCACTATGTTGTTGTCAAGGGTTCGCAAGTCATTCTCACTCCTAACCATCGTCTGTACACTGGGGTGTAATCAGTACTATTTTTTTAATTGTGGCAAATCTATATGCAACAAAAATTTCTCTGAGCCAACAACATCTGCATGTATAATTAATTCAGTGACGTTGGCTATACTCATTGTGTAGTGTTACCATTATTGATATCCCTTTCCAAATTATTCCACCACCAGTAACATCAACTCCAAGGCCTTCGTGCATGGTAACAATCGGTTAACTTCAGTTTCTTTCTTTCTATAGCATTTAAAATTATATTTTATATAATAAATTTCCATAGCTAAGTCACTTTTAAAAAGAGTTGTATACATAAGAACACTTTGTTCTAACAATTTGGCAGTCTGAGAAGCTCACCTGCCTGGCACGATCACTGATGGTAATGGGTGCATAGGCAAATGTGGTGAAGAAAGCTGATGGTGCCCAGCTACCAAAAGACATAGCACCTGAAGTCTAAAGACCTGAATTTAAACAAGCAGCCATCTAGCTGAGAGACAACAAAACCCACATGAAAGAAGCACACTGGCCTGTCCCGACTAGATCACTGAGGACAAAATGGGTGCATAAGCAAAAGTTGCGAACAAAGCTGATGGTGCCCAGCTGTCAAATGATATAGCATCAGGGGTCTTAAAGGCTTGAAAACAATCCAACAGCCATATAGCTACACAACAAAGCCCACAAGGAAGAAGCATACCAGCCTATCCCTACACAAATGCTGAAGACAAAGTGGGTGCAAGGGCAAGTGTAGTGAAGAAAGCTGATGGTGCCCAGTTGTCAAAATATATAGAATTCTGGGGTCCCATAGGCTGGAAGATAAACAAGGGGCCATCTAACTGAAAAACAACAAAGCCCATATGGAAAATGCACACCAGCTTGTGAGATGACAGGCATTGATGGGATCAGGTATCAAAGGAAAAAAAAAACCATAGCATTGTGAATGATGGGGAGTGCAGAGTGGGCACCCAGGGCCCATCTGGGGGAAATTGGACATCCCCTTGCAGAAGGGTTGTGGGGAGGTGATGAACAAGTTAGGGTGCAGGGTAGTAATGATGAAACATACAATTTTCCTCTGGCTCTTGAATGCTTCCCCCCCCCCACTATCATGATCCCAATTCTACCTTACATAACCAGCTGGACCAGGAAATGTACACTGGCATGGATAGGAACTGGAAATATGGGGAATCCAGGACAGATGAGCCCCTCAGGAACAGTGGTGAGAGTCGCGATATTTGGAAGGTGGAGGGAGGGTGAGGGAGAAATGGGAAGCAGATGACAAGGTCTACATGTAACCTCCTTCCTGAAGAACGGACAGTGGAGAACTGGGTAAGAAAGATGTCAGATGGTGTAAGATGTGATAAAATAATAATTATTTATAAATTATCAAGGGTTCGGGGGGAGGGGAGAGCGGGGAGGGAGAAGAAAATGAGGAGCTGATGCCAGGGGCTCAGGTGGAGAGTGCGTGTTTTGAGAATGATGGTAACATATGTACAAAAGTGCTGGACACAAATGATGTATGTACGGATTGTAAAAAGAGTTGTGTAAGCCCCTAATAAAATGATTTAAAAAAGAGTTGTACATACATCATCGCGATCTGTTCTAGGGTTCCCTCCCTGCTGCTTCCTGCATTTATGATTTTCTCACCAAGTCCCATAGCCCACCCTGCTAAACCATTGCCTCAATTATCGTCTCTATGTCTCCTCTCCTTCTGTGCTTCATAAACGGGGAAAGTTCAAAGAAACAATCAAAATAAAAGCAAAATGACACAGAAAGAAGAAAAAAATAATAAAGGGTAAGAAAGAAAAAACCATCAACAATATTGAAAAAGCCAGAGAAGAAAGTTCTGTCATGGAACAAGCGAGACATACTTAAAACTAGAGTGAATGCAAGTTGGGTCCAGAGGGAGGTCAGCTGATCCAGTGTCATATATTAGCCCATGGTTCGATCCACTATAATCAAGTTTACACTCATCTCTGTCTGAAAGCAAAGCTTGTGTGAGTTTCTCACCTGTGGCCAGTCTCACTCACTGCCACAATTTGTACACTAGAGCAAAATATTGTTTGCTAGGTCCTGCAATGGACTCAGTTATGACTGTTTCAGCCCATTGTTGCAGCCGCCATGTCCATCCATCACACTGAAGGTCTTCCTGTTTACCGCTGAACTTCTATTTTACCAAGCATGATGTCCTGTTCCAGGGGCTGGTCTCTCCAGATAATATTTCCAAAGTACCTGAGAGGGAGTTTCACTATCCTCTCTTCTACTGCTCCACTTCTTCCAAGTCAGATATGCTACTCCTCTGATGGCGTTTTTTATATTCTTCACCAACATCAAAATTCAAATGCAGCAAGGCTTCTGAAGTCGTCCTCTCCCATGCTCATGAGAGCATTGAAATACAATGGCTTGAGCCAGGGACACCTTACTCTTTTTGTTAAATCATTTTATTGGGGGCCCATATAATTCTTATCACAATCCATACATCCATCCATTGGGACACATTATTCTTCAGAAACATCTCTGCTCTTTCAAGCTTTAAAGAAGTCTTCTGCAGCTGATCTGCCCAATGCAGTACATCCTTTAATTTCTTGACTGCTTCTTCTAAGGGTGCTGATTATGGGTCCAAGTAACATAAAAAAATCCTCGAGGACTTCAATTTTTCCTCCATTTATCATGGGTGATGTTGCCTATTGGTCAAGTTGTGAGGATTTTAAATTTATTTATGTGGAGGTGTAATTCATACTGAAGGAGATCGTCTTTGACCTTAAATAGCAGTTGCTTCACATTCTTTGTTTCAGCAAAGACACAAAGTATACAGTGTAAGCCTGTTCTATTAACCATAGCAGCTAAAACTGTAATAGCAAATCAAATGTCCATCAATAGCTGTAAGGATTAACAAAATATGCCATATCTACGCTCAGTGGAATTATTTCCAGCAATAAAAAGGAATATTCCATTACATGCAACAATATGGATAAGCCTCAAGAACATTATGTGAAGAGAAAGAAACACACCCTCTATCTGATATTTGTAAAAAAGATAAAACTATAGCAGTAGAAAGCAGATCAATAATCTGCTGATTGAATACAAATAATTCCCTGTCAATTCCAGCTCATAGTAATTCTATAGGATAAAGTAGAACTGCCCGTGGAGGTTTCTGAGTAACTCTTTCAGGGAAAAGAAAGACTCATCCCCAAGAGGGGTCGGTCGTTTAGAACTCCTGACCCTGGGGGAAAACTTTGGGGAATGACTGAACGATTCTAAAAGTAGTTTGTGGTAAGGCTCCATAACTCTATGCATTTGCTAAACCTCAAAGGTGGATTCATAACATAAAGCTATATTTAAATTTATATTATTAGGTCAAGAAAAATCAGCAATCATTCAAGGAATTTAAACATTCATTAGACATCACTGGCAATTTTTGAGCATTTCTCTATATAAAGAAACGTTGTCTTCTGCCAAACCAATGTGTATTTAATGTATGTACAATACATAGAAGGCAGAAAAGTGAAGAGAGATCAAAACAAAATTACTGTTAATATCATTGCCCAATGGGGATTAGTGTTAACATGTTAGTATATGTATATCCTTTCCATCTCTGTATATACATATATGTATACATGCAAATGGTTTGGATTTATTTTTTACTGAGTAGCTATTTCTCATTGCTCTATATATCATTTACAATTTAATTTCAATGGATGTAGATTCTTCCACTTATGAAAGCACCATATTCTATTTAACCACTGACCGGAAGTTGAGCTCTAGTCCAATTTTTCATCTTATATTAAACATTGTCTCCAACGCCCTGGTGAGACACTCGTGAAATATATCATTATTTTAATGATAACATCTCTATCTCTTTGCTTTCTTGCTTCTCAGCACCTTTTTACATGTGAGAAAATAGCATGCCTTTTATTTTTATTCTTTGAAAACCAGGACTCATAATTTCGCTAGGAAAATCTGCATTAATTTTCCAAAATTCAACAACACAACAAGTTCCTAAGACAGGAATAGATAGGTAGCTCTGGTGATGGAGCATAGTGGGTTATGTATGACTGAGATTGGTTACAAGATCAGCAGTTCAAACCCACCAGCCATTCTTCACGGGAAAAAGATGAGGCTTTATGCTCACTTAAAGATTAACAGCCTTGAAACTCAGAAGGGCAATTCTACTCAGCCCTATAGGGTCACCATGAGTTTGAATTAACTTGATGGCAATGAATGGTTTTGTTTGGAACTAGTTCATTCAAGGTCCCTTGTGGTATAGTGGGTTAAGTATTGGACTGCTAACCACACTGCCAGTAGTTCAAGTTCTGCAGCTTCTCCATGAGAGAAAGATGAGGCTGCCTGTTCCTCGGAAGATTCACAATCTCAGAAAGAAACCCAAAGGATAGGTCTACTCTCCCCTACAGGACTGGTTTGAGTTAGAACTGACTTGATGACAGAAGGGGGCAGGGGATTATCTAGCTTTATTTGTGTTTTACAAAGAAGAAAACAGAATCGGAGAAATAAAGTAAGTTGTTCAACATAGGACAGCTACAAAGCTGCAAAATGATCAGGAACCATGATTCCTGGCTCCCAAGCCAATGGCTTGCTTTCTCTCTAGCACAATATCTAAAGAAAGCTAGGAACATATCAGGGAAAAGGGAATCCTGACTTTCTAAAATCAGATTGTTTCTCTTTTGGGGATATGTTTTGTACTCTAATGAGCCCAGAGGTGATAATCCTATAAAGAATATAAACATAAGATGTTATCTCCCATAGGGCAACTTCTGCTTGTGCCTAAATGAGCCAAGATGAACAAACACTTCAAATAAGAGACTCAGCTGCAATAACACAGCAAAGAGGCTGCTCAGCTCGAAAGGGAGTCTGGCAAGGAGCCACTGTGATTCATAAACTATAATGTAATAAAGTTGAATGAACAAGAATCTAATTCTCAGATTCGACACTGGTTACCTGAATGAGTCATATGAGAGCTAATTTTTGGAAACAACATTAATTCTCTGGAAACGAAACGAACCGCTTGATACTGGCCAGAGAGTATTCGTATAAGGGATTCCAAATACGAGAATTCACAGATGCCTCTTTTTCCATGTCCACTTTCCAGGAAGCATTCCCAGAAGCTTCCTGAATTGAGTCTTGGTCTATTTGTCTTTTTCTTTTCAATCACCTCTGGTTAATGAAAGTATAACACTGGACCAAAGACTAAGCATCTGAAGCAAAAGAAGAGAAAGTATCTGAGTCTCAGAAAACATGAAAGTACTTAATAACACCAAACTCAGAAAGAGTCACCATTTGTAGCCAAGGGACAGATTGGAGAATTTTGATTACGAAAAGTTCTTAAGAGATTAGAGCTAACAGTATCTACCCAAAAGACTCACAGAAATGAATCTGTGCTAGAATCTCAGTAAAATGTTGCAAATTGGACTTAACCTTTCACAAATTTTTAAATTTCAAGTTGCTTGATAATGGCTCAAGTGTATGCACTGTGGTAGGTTATAACATTGCTCAGAGTGTTTTCTGTTTCTTCCAGGGGAAGAAAACTACTCACTGATGAATATTAGAGCCACGTTTCGTCACCTGGATTTCTGTGGCCAACGAGCTATGAGCATTGACACGCGCAGCATTCAAGCAGAGACTTTATGAGGCATCCTATGACTCCATCGTGGTCTCCTCTAATAGTCTGACTCCTAGTGGTCACTGGCTCCACCATTGGAAGCACAGAGGGGATGATTGCAGGCCAACGTGATCTTTCTGACAGTTTCACTAGTCTGCGATCTGGTTCTAGAATGATCTTTTCCTTTTCTTGGAGGACAAGAGATCTTATCAACTAAAGAGCTACATCAGCCAATTTCCTACTCGGGAAATTCCAGTAGGAAGACAAGATTATTTTATTTCTTCCCATCTCTGTCCCTTTCTGTCTAAGATGGCAGGATTTCTGCTGGACTTGTTCTTTAGATCCATTCATCACAAGCCTTATCTCTTTAGCAACAGAGAGTATATCCACACCTTTGCTGTCAATACCAGGACAGTTTTTGTTTTGTTTTTAAGTAAAATTATCCCAATCTTTAGGCTTTGGCTTCCTTTTGAATAATTCACTCCTCAATGTAGCTCTTCCTTCCTACTTGTTACTATAACTGGCCCTGATAAACCACTCCATCCCTCCAAGATCTTGCTAAATGTCCCAGTCAAATATCAAAGTTCATCATGTACAACTTTTATGTTCCACACGCCATACAAGTATAATTCCAGACAAGTTCTTTGCCACTTAGTTACAGGATTGACTTTCCTCCAGTGTCTAATAATATGCTCATCATTCCCTTTAAGACCCACCAGAAGCTCATTTACCCTTCACCTTTCTAGCAATATACCATTCACGATGATAGATGATTTCTTTACATCTCCTTCTGAGTCTTCATCCTAGTTTCCCTCGATGTCCAAATTCATATCAGTCTCTTCAAGGCAATCGAAGCTCTTATTATCAAACCTTTCTTCTTAAAATTCTTCCATCTTCTCCCCATTACCCAATTCCAACACCGCTTCCACAATGTATTCATTACAGCGGCATTCACATTGTCTCGTATCAAATTGCACTCTCATTAGCAGGTGCTGCGGCAATAAAAATCCCACTGGGTGACTTTAAAGAACAGATATTTATTTTTTATCCTTCTAGAATCCAAATCAGCCATCAGTTCGAGGAGAGGGTCTTTCAGTGTAATGACCTCAGATGTCCCCTTGGTGTCTGTTTTCCTCCTGTGAGTCTAGGTACCCATCCTTGTTGTAACCCAGCAAGCAGAAGGATTTAGGGTTAGGACTTCATAAATGTGACAAAAGAAAACCCTGTTTCCAAACAAGGTCACGTTTACAATTACAGGAGCTGGATCTTCAACATAACTTTTTGAGAGCTGCATCTCAATCTATGTCTTCCATTCACAGAAGACCCTGAATTTGCTCACTTATCTGAACACGCAATTCTTTGTACAAGCCAGTGATTTCTAATTACAGAATTTTTTTTAGCTTTGCCACTAGTTAATCAATGGATCAACCCATTCACTAACTCAACTCTTAATCTATATGCAATTTGTAACAGCCACGGGGCTAGGAGCGGAGGATACATGGAAGAGCGCAAGACAGAGGCGTCATCCCTGTGAGAGCTCAGTGTCGACGGACGGCAGTGGGTACAGATGCATACGAAGTGAGAGCTGAAATACACTGCAGTGACTCTAGTCACATGAGGCCTCGGGACTATGTGCTGGGCTTTGTGAATGTATTTCTTAGTTCAATTTCTTTTTTCTCAGAAACCGCTGCACTTCACTTTTCCTTGTCATCACTCCTTGTTGGATTAAAACACTCGTCCACAGACCCTTTCTGCCTAGAATATTGGGTTTCCACGCTCCCTCACCAAACAAATAGAGTTGGTGAACAGAAACACAATGATATTTGACAATCCCTGTCCTAAGATGCGCTAGTGGCTCACTGGGTTAACCACCAGGCTGCTAACTGAGAAGCGTGTACTTTAAACCTCCAGGCCGCTCTGTAGGACATATGGGAAGCCGTCTGCTTTCCTGAAGACCTACACTTTGGGAAGCCTGAAGGAGCAGTTCAATTCTGTCCTAGAGGCTCACTGGGAGCGGGGAGGTGGGAACTTGGTGCCTGTCCCAGGCGCACATAATTATGCTCACATTCCCAAAATGAACCGGCAACTCTCACAATAGTGTATTCACAGTTCCTCCAGAATCACGCATACTCTTACTCACAATTTAACATCAGTTCTTATTCAGTGGGGTTCTTATGGCCCTTCTGCCCTCTCTCTTTGCTATCTCTGGAGAGTAAGGCCTGAGAATACTGAATTCCACCTGTTTTGCACAGATTTAGCCTCTGCTTGTGGTTGTTATTAGTTGCCATCTATTTGAACTTAGTGATTCCATGTGCGCTACATGGAATTTCGCCAAAGGGTTTTTAGGTCTGTTGCATTTTTAAAATAGATTGCCAGGCCTTTCTTGCGCGGCATCTCTGGGTGGGTTGGAACTGCCGATCTTTTGGGTAGCAGTTCCCCACTTACCCATCTGTGCCACTCAGGAACGCCTTGGTCTTTGCTAGTTGGCTGGAAAATTTGTAATAATTACTTTTCAACATAATGATAATGATCCTATAACAAGAAGGCCATGCTACAGGTGCCACCATGAGAGGTGAGAGAATGCTCTTTCTGTGCTCGATCTAGAACATACAGATATCGCCTTTCAAACTTTAATTCCTTAGTATTAATGCTATAAATTCTATTCAATGGAATATGGGAGAATCACGTGGTCAGTAGATTCTATCCTATATCTGTTATCTGACAGCCTTGAAAAGTGATCTGAAATATAATATGAATGATAACATACTATATCCAATAAACATGAGCAACACCCTCGAAATCTGTGCTTTAAGGTGTTTTTTAAAAAATAATTAATAGCTTATTTTATTTAAAAATAAACAAGGACATATACTTATAGAGTATATTCTCTTTAATAATACCATTCCCAGAATAAAGATACACTTTAGATGCTCTTGGTGGGTCAAGTTTAATTAGGCTATGTAACTATCCCAAATGATAAAATGCAGTAGGTAAATAAGACCTACTACTACAAATTACCATACTGTTCTGAAGACCATTAGAAATAAAATCACAGTTCATTATACAGCAATATTGGATTTCCCAAAACACAGATAGAATAATTGGCTAATATAATGAAAGCATTTTTTAAAGGCTACAATACAATAGCTTTGAAATTCATTTTTGAAGTTAGACTTGGCAAGAAACTTGCATTTCCACAATCTGATGCCCTAGGAAGAGCAGAACCTTTTCTACACGTGGCCTCACCAGGACCGGAATCTCAGGCGACATCGAAGTCAACTGGCATAAAACAGTCCCCGAAGACAATGCTCTACATTCCACTTAGTGCTTACCAGCTGGAAACCCAAGTTACTGTGTAAACGTTCACCTGCATCACAATGTTAAAAAGAGCATTTGTAAGACTGCCCAAGAACGGACGTGTAATCTTTTTTGACTCCAGAACATGGGATCGCAGAGTGAGGCTCCATGGCTTTGACTCCTGGTTTTATCACACAAGTAACTTAAATGCCTAATTCTGGGGGCAGGATCCTTGTTATGAGTTGAAATTTTGTTTCCCCAAAATATGTGTTGTCAATCCTGACCCCTAAACCTGGGAATGCAATGCTATTTGAGAATAGGGCTCTCTTTGTTATGTCAGTGAGGGCTTACCCTTGTAGGCTATGTCTTAAACCAATCCCTTTGGAAATATTAACAAGCAGATTAGGTACACACACACAAATGAAAGCACAGATAGGGAATTGCAGATGCCATACCACACGGAGGGCACTGAGGGACCAGAGAATAGAAGTCAATCTGAGACCCAGAAAGGCCAATAGTTTGTGAATGTCTTCCAGAGTTCATTAACCACAGTTATAATAATAAAATAGAACAGGTTTTCTTATTTAACAACAACTAAACAAACAACAAAATTGCAAAAGAAGTCTATGCTTTTTAACTCCTAGCCTGTGACCTTTCTAAATGCCTGACCTTTTCTAAACTGTAGTCATTCCTAGACTAGGGGCGATTGTTTCTGCCATGTCCATGAGACATCCATGCACACCATTGCCTGGGTGTTGATACTGTGAAAAATAAAAACATTGCTACGAAATTCTAGTTCGGTGCTTGAATCTGCTGACAGCTTCATGCCCGAGGCCTGTTCTCTAGGTTCCAAAGGGAAGAAAAGAGTGCTAGGGGGACGTCAGTAAACCAGTACAGTGCTCAGCAGCTAACCCAGTGGCTGGGGGTTTACATTCAGCCAGATGTGCTTCAAAAGAAAGGTCGGGTTTCTATTTCTGAAAATCCAGCCACTGACAACCCCACGGAGCGTGGCTCTCCTCTGACACATACACAGTGGCTCTGAGTGGGAGCCAGCTCCACGGCTACTGGTATGCCATAAGGTTGAAAGTAAACTGCCAGGGTTGACTTCTCACAAGAAGATTCACTGATGACGTGACAGCTATAATCTCTTGACCCAGCAGGAGAAGTTGCCTTTGCTGCACTGCCGCCCAGACAAACCCGCCTGAAGAGCAGACATCAGAGACGAAGGTGCACTAAAGTCCACTGGTCCAGGCAACAGTGAAGGTTCGGGTGTGCTGGCACATCCCCCCGTACTGGCTAGGGAGATCAGGTCTTAAGGAGGCCACACATTCAAAGATAAGCCCACTGCTAGA
This sequence comes from Tenrec ecaudatus, assembly GCF_050624435.1. NCBI lineage: Eukaryota > Metazoa > Chordata > Mammalia > Afrosoricida > Tenrecidae > Tenrec > Tenrec ecaudatus. The sequence goes on along the minus strand of NC_134534.1, from coordinate 74,611,439 downwards.
AGCAAGAAATGAAAGCAAAATGCCCGATTGTGCAAGTCCCCCAAAGAGCTATTAGTGGTTTTGTGTCCAAATTCCATTTGTTGATAGGAGAATGTGTCCCACCTGCAAGCTTGAAAACAAAGCGATCTCCCAATCGCTGTGTGATGGGGGAAAACACTGCTTTGTAAGCCACCCTAGACCCATGGAGCTTCCATGTGAAAACTAAACTAGAATCGGCAGTGGATGCAGACAGGTAGTCATATTGTCATCACCCAGTTGGGCATGCAGCTTTTATGGCCCTTGCTCTGGGAAATTTGCATCACACAGATCTGACTATTATTTTTTTTAAAAAGCCGTGTGAGATTACTCACTACCAGGTTTCAGTGACAGAAGGAAACAAGTTGAAAAAATAATCTGAATAATTTTTGGCAAAACATTCCATGCATTTTCGCATTCCCTGGTTAAGTTTGCCTTGATCATTCTGAGACCCCAAACCAAAATGGATTCTCTAGGAAGAGGGCTACAGGCTTTAGCAATCTTCTGTGTAAAATATTGGGGCCAATTAGAATCCCCCTTTCTCTGGAGACAATCTGAATTATGGAACATCAAAAGTCCAAAGCCCTCTCTGCTCCCCTATGGGAGTTTGGAGGTTTCTCTCCATGTTAGCCCCAGACCACACCCCACCCACAGTTTTCATACATCTAGCATACTTGGGATACAGTGTCAAAATTGTGTGTAATGGGGCCAACTTTTCTGTTTTTTCAGTACCTCCTTGTTGAAAATGACCAGGTCCCTTTCACCTGTACACCAAAGGGCTTCAAAAGATTATGGGAACATAGGACTAAAAGATAATGGGCTATTTCCATGCACTTCTTGAAGCCCCCTCAAATGTCCAGCACTGACTGCATTGTTATACACTAGTACTCTAAGCAAAAAAAACCCAAACCAAAACACCCCCTAAGGGACTCAGCCATCTAAGTAAAATGAAAAGATGCTTAAATAAATGGATTCCATTTTAAAAATTTAACACTTAGGGTCAAACATTAGCAAACAGAGATAAGCAAAATCACCCACAATCTGTCCACCCAGAAATGAACACCGTTGGTATCAGGTTCCCTTGGGTGGGTTCTGAGCCGTAGCAACCCTAAGTACCCCAGAGCAAAACACAGCCAGTGTCAGTGCCAGGGCTGTGCCATGTTCATGACCATTGTGAGATTGAGCCCATCATGGCTGCCACTGTGTCAGCCCATCTCACCGAGGCTCTTGTTTTCACTGAGCCTATATCTGACCAAGCATGGAGTTCTACTCCAGGGGGACAGAAATGACTAACATCTGACATACATCCCAGGACCTTGCTAGTGATATCCAGAGGCATGTCACACTTGGAATGGGAGTAAGATGACCATGAGAGCAAAAACATACATCAAAGTGCTAAACTCTTATTGTTGGTTCTAAATGGATCCCAAGCCCACTGCCATCAAGCTCTTTCCAACTCACAGTGACCCTTTATAGGTGTTCTGAGTTATAACTCTTTATATGAGCAGTGAATTTAATCCTCCTACTTTACATTTCACAGTCAATGCTTCCCTCTCAGATCTACCAGGGCTGCTAACTGCAAGGTCAACAGTTCAAACCCCGCAGTTGCGCCAAGAGAGACAGAAGAGGCTGTCTGCCCTATGAAGATGTAGTCTCAGAAACCCTAAGGAGCACTTCTCTATCCTATACATTCACTATGAGCCAGAATCAACTCAAGTGCAGTGGGTTCATAAATGCACATATGCAGAGTAGAGACTCAAAGCCCATCGGCAGGCAACTGGACACCCCCTTACTGAAGGGTTGTGGGGAGGAGATGAGCCAGTCAGGGCGCAGGGTAGCAATGATGAAACATATAACTTTCCTCTAGTTCTTAAATGCTTCCCCTCCCCCCACTATCATGATCCCAATTCTACCTTACAAATCCAACTAGATTAGAGGATGTACACTGGTACAGATAGCAATGGGAAATACAGGGAATCCAGGACAGATGACCCCTTCAGGACCAGTGATGAGAGTGGCGATGCCTGGAGGGTGGAGGGAATGTGGGGTAGAAAGGGGGAATTGATTACAGGAATCTACGAATAACCTCCTCCTTGGGGGATGGACAACAGAGAAGTGGGTTAAGGGAGACATCAGACAGTGTAAGATATGGCAAAATAAAAATAATTCATGAATTATCAAGGGTTCATGAGGGAGGGTGAGGGTGGAGGGAGTAGGAAAATAAGGAGCTGATATTAAGGGCTCAAGCAGAAGGCAAATGTTTTGAGAATGGTGATGGTAACAAATATACAAATGTGCTTGACACAATGGATGGATATATGGATTGTGATAAGAATTTTTACAAGCCCCCCACCAAATGATTAAAATAAAAGACCAAAGAGACCAAAAAATCATAAAATTAACATTTTCTACAGTAACACTTGTTTTATTTTTTACTAAAGCATTTGTACTTTATAGTTTAGTGGAGCAAATTGCACAGTGAACTTAACAGAGGAGTTTTCTTTCTTCTCTTTGTCTAACTGATGATATGGAAGGCGCATCTCTGCTATGCCTTGACCAATCGTCAAACTCTTTGCAAACTCTGGATCAGCTTCCAACACTTTACCCCTTGTACTGTCGGTGTTGCCAAGCAGCTCTGAGGGTCCCTGTGATGTGAAGTTCTTTGCTGTCACTTCTGGGACACTGTCCTCCTTTCCATCACAACCACTTTCTTCCTTCCCGTCAAGTCCGCATTCCTCCAGCTCCACATCTTTTAGAGCAATGGTGTCAACATTCCCACACTCGGATCATTTCTTCCACCACTCCAATACGATTCTATTTAAATCCACTTCCAGCACGACCACCACGTGTTCCTCTGGAGCACTCTGACTGCGGGGCGACCCTCTGGAGATCCCCTAATGAGTGCCCCTTTGATCACGGGGGTTGATCTCTGGGCAAGGAGGCAGCACAGCCACATGCTCTGCTCTCTGTGCATAAAATGAAAACCAGATCACAGGGACCAAACACTGACAGCCTTCGAGTTTTTTATTTTTGGAATTGACGAGCTAGCAACAGCGTTTGCGTTTTATTTGTTTTTCCACAGGAATATACAGTGGTAACCAGCACTTGAATTGTGTTGTTGGAGGGCATGGCGTTACTTAAGTAAATGATAGCAATTGCTGTTTGTGCAAATTAAAACTGTGCAAGGTGATGATGATGAAAATCATTTACTCTATGTATTCATACCTACGCATGGATGAGTTCTATTTATGTATCTGTTGATGTTTTGCCTCTCTCATTTTACTCTATTTCATAAGCATCTTTCCATAGCAGTAAATCTATACCAACATTGCTATGTTGTCCTGTTATGTCAGACTCATACTGATATGCCAGGCTGGGTTGCCTAGAGAAACAAAGCCAGTGGCTTTCATATATGTCCAAGAAAGGACTTTACATTAAGAAGTCATTTTATATCAAGAAGGTGTCGCATACAAGTCCAACTCAAGTCCCTGTGTCCTATGCTAGCCCTCTTCAGATGCACACAGCTGAAGGCAGATGGCGCAGGAAGGTGAAGAGGGATTCAGGGAGATTGCAGGCTGTTGGGCACAGTCAAAGTGGATCCAAAGTTGGTGGGAAAATGGCAGGGTGCCGACAGCTCCCAGATTGGCTCCCTAGGTTAGGGGCCCACATGGGCCTGTCCCTGGAGGCTGACACAGAGACCCAATTAGGAAAAAGGTGAAGAACAAGAGAGGAAGAGAATTTCTCACTGTCTTTCTTATAGAAAAGGCTATAATTTCTTTTTTTTAATATTTTATTGGGGCGCATACAGCTCTTATAGCAATCCAGGCATCCATCATTGTGTCAGGCACATTTGCACATTTGCTGCCGTCATCATTCTCAAAACATTCTCTTTTTATTTGAGTCCTTGGTATCAGCTTCTCATATTTTTCCACCCCCCCTTTCCTCATGAACTCTTGATAATTTATGTTATTATTATTTTTTCATGTCTCACACTGACCGATGTCTCCCTTCACCCACTTTTCTGTTGTCCATCCCCAGGGAGGGGGTTATATGTAGATCATTGTGATCTGTTATCCCTTTCTCCCCCCACCTTCCCCTTCCTCTCCTGGTACTGCCACTCTCATTGTTGGTCTGAGGAGTTTATCTGGCCTGGATTTCCTGTTTCCGGCTCTTATCTATACCCATGTACATGCTCTGGTGTAGCCGGATTTGTAAGGTAAAATTGGGATCATGTTAGGGGGGGGGCATTAAAGAAGTAGAGGAAAGTTGTCTGTTTCATCGGTGCTATACTGTACCCCAACTGGCTCATCTCTTCCTTGTGACCCTTCTGTAAGGGAATGTCCAATTGTCTACAGATGGGCTTTGGGTCTTCACTCTGTACCCCCCCTCATTCACATTGATATGATTTTTGTTCTGGGTCTTCAATGCCTGATACCTGATCCCATCGACACCTCAAAATCACAGAGACTGGTGTACTTCTTCCATGTGGACTTTGTTGCTTCTCAGCTAGATGGCCTCTTGTTTGTCTTTAAGGAGGCACTATCAGGCTGTGAACTGACAGGTTGGACTCTATCCCTACACTTTCACATAAAGTCAAGATGACAGAAAATCTAACTGCACACTGATCGCATGTATAACAGAATGAGCTAGTACCTGGTCTGGGCCATCTTCACCACGGTTGCATGGTTGTGCCCATTGTTTCAGTTACTATGGCAGGCCACCTTATTGAGGTTCTTCCCCTTTTTCTCTGACCCTTTTACCAAGGATGATATTCTTCTAGGGAGGTTGTCCCTTCTGATAATATGTCTCAAAGAAGCTAGACTCAGCCTTGCCATCCTCATTTCTAAGGATGCTGGGGGTACTTCCTCCAACTCTGATCTGTGTGTTCCTCTGGCAAAACCAAAAACTCACTGCCATCAAGTCAATACCAACTCATAGTGGCCCTATAGCACAGGGTAGAATTGTCCTTGTGGGTTTCCGAGACTGTAACTCCTTATAGGAGTAGAAAGCCCTGTCATTCTCCCACAGAGCAGCTGGTGGTTTTGAACTGCTGACCTTGTGGTCAGCAGCTCAATATGTAACCACTATGCCATCAGGGTTCTTTGGGCAGTTCATGGTATTGCCACTGTTTCTCTGCCAACAGTAATAACCCAAAGGCACCAAATCTTTTTTCGGCTGTCTCATTCACTGTCTCGATTTCACAAACATATGAGTGGACTGACAATGCGATAGCTTGGGTCAGGTATGCCTTAGTCATCAAAGTGAGATCTCTGTTCGCAAAGATTGTAAGCAGTCTTTTGCAGTCTATTTGTCCTGTGCAATATTCTATTTTTCCCCTTCACTCTCCTTCTGTAGATGTTGATTGTGGATCCAGGTACAACGAAATTCTTTGACATCTTCAATATTTTCTGTATTCAGCATAGTGATGCTTATTGATTCCGTTGTTAGGATTCCTGGTCAACACACTTTTTATATTCGGACGCCAGCTATACTGAAGGCTGTAGTCTTTGGTCTTTATCAGGAAGTGCTTCACTTTGTCTTCGTTTGGCAGGCAAGAATGTACAGTGACTTTCTGCACTCCGATTCAAACGAAGGTGAAACGAAACGGCCTTGAACTCCAACATGCACCAGTGTGTATACACATAAATAATAATGCTGGGGATGACTGCTGAGAACAATCAGCTGAGGTCATGGAAATGTGCATACTCTCACAAGCCCGAGGAGTGTGAGGCTTGAGCAGGAGGAGCTACATCAAATGGCACAGTTTCTTCTAGAGCAATGCCTTGGCTACGATTAACCAAGACTGTGCAAATGCTTGAGAGAGAGACATCTACATCTCCCAGAAAAGGTTACCTTCATCTCTTTGAAAGTAGCTCCTGCCAGCTTAAGGTCTCTGATATAGTTTACTGCCATTTGTTTACAAGGAAGCCTGTTTATATTTTCTTTTCTTCTTTTTTTAAGACCCAGAGATGGTTTGAATGGTTTTTCTGTTGTTGGGGGGTCGGGCAGTTGATGCTAGCTATATCCAGATGGTGTGCACTGTTTAGGCTGATAGCTGTTAAACAATCGAATTGGTGTTAGTAATCGTTTCAAGGAGGACTTCTGTTGATTTGTTACAGCCAACGGTGGCCTCTAGTACTTGTCCCAGTGTGCTTGCATGCACAGCAACGCCTCTCTTTAAGCTGTGACACTCAACAGCAATGGCACAGTCACAGGGGAACTCAGAGATTGTGAACTTGACTGATTTGGAAGTAGGAAAGAGAAAAGGAATGTAACAGGAAATGAACACATTACAAAAACAATTTTAAGTATAATCTCTACTTCTTTAAGGAGAGAGCATATTGTGAGGAAAGGAATGTGAACAGTATGCTTATCTCCCCCATTCAATGACTCTCCATGCTCGCTGATGTTTCTTCTTAAAGGTTGTTAGCATCTGTGCCATTGGCCCCACCTATCAGCCTTCCTGCTTTTCACCATTCACCTTGCTCCTCTCCTAGGACCTAAGGACAGCCTCACTGATGCCGAGTCCTTTAGCCTTCATAATGAGACGGAACACATACTGATACATGGCAGCACTGATGGTTCAGTGGAGGGATTCTTGTCCACGCAGGGGCCCCAGCCCACGCACTCCATGTACAGACACTGTCCATGTGTGAGTGGATGTCTTGTGGGTTTTTATGATGTTGAACAGGTTTCAGTGGAGCTTCAAGACAAGGTCATCAAAAATCAGCTCATGACAAGACTGTGAATCACAACATTTCACTTTGCAACAGATCTTGGGGAGAGTGCAAGACTGGGAAGGGTTTGGTTTTGTTCCATGTACACAGGATCTGAAAGAGTCAGGGGCAACTCAACAGCAGCTAACAAAACTGACAGGTTACTACCGGGTACTCCAAATGAGCATGGTAGAACTGTGGGTTTCCAAGACTGTAACCCTTTAAGGGAGTAGAAATCCTCACCTTTCTCCCACAGAATGGCTTGTGGATTCAAACTGCTGACCTCACGGTTAGTAGCCCAATGTGTACCCACACCACCACCAGGGCTCCAACTACTGGGTTAGGTACAGAGCTAGACTGCTTCTCATGAGCTTATTCAATCTTCCTAATAGTTGGAGACAAATTCAATTAGTCTCTCCAATTTGCAGATGAGTAAACTAAGGCCTATCGGGATGAAGTAACTCATCCCAAAGCATAAATCAATTAGATACTCAACATTCAATACAAATGGGAACCCACGTTATGCCTCTTTCCTAAGGAACCCCTCTAGCTCCTGAGAATTTAAGGCAAAATGGAAAGCTGCAAATACAAAAGACATGTTTCCTAGGTAATTCCCATAGAGTGGCCCTTCCAATCCTGGATTCTTGATCTCTAGCACCCATCCTGTGTAGCCAGCATCTCAGCTACCAAAATCACACAGGCATGTCTGCTAGGATGAGGACAGGGGCAGAAATGGCTCTTCTCTTCATCCTCCCTCTACCAAGTTCTAAGTGGTTTCTCTCTATTGACTGTGTCACTACACCATGCTCTTGTACATTGAGTTAAACTTCCTTCCTAGGGCCTGTGGGTGAAGAATTTCACTTCTGCCTACTCTTAGTACCACACTTCTCTCATTCCCACACGAGCCGCTCCACCTCCACCTTTGCTCCAGAGCTGTCGGAAAACTCTTGGGGTCGCAGCAATACTCTTTCCTCGGTGACTCTCCCTGGTCAGACCACTCTGGACACCCGAGAGGACTGGAAAGACTATAGACTACCCAAGGGCACCGTAGGACCCACACGTTTCAGGGACAGAGAAGGGCTGCGGGGGCTGTTTCTCACTGCTGCCTGCAGATCACACTGCTGGTGCCGAAGCCCACTCAGCTCGGGGCTGGGAGTCTCAAGGCAGTATTTGAGATCTGCTTGCAAGCCACCCGATTGCAATTCAGATGAGTTATCCAAAAATAGTTTGCTATTTTCCAGGCTCCTTCACCATATAAGAAAGGTGCACTGGTGGTGCAAATATTTGGACTGTTAATTGCAAGAGCAGTGGTTCAAATCCACCAATCACTTCCAGGTCAAAGAAGAAACTGCCTATGCCTGTAAAGATTTACAGTCTCAGAACCCCCTGGGGCGGTTCTACTCTGTCGCATAGGGTTAGTGTGAATCGGAATGAACTCGGTGGCAGTGGGTTTGGTCCTGTGTTTCTACACCACCTATGAGTCCCTGGGTGAGGCAAATGGTTAAATAGTCAGTTACTAGCTGAAAGGCTAACAGTTTATATCCATCTAGGGCAACTCGGTAATGTATCCCTGAAAGATGACAGCCCATCCTTAGAAGTCCTACAGATCACAGCTGTACTCTGGCACACCTAGGATCATGGGTGTCTTCTATCTATAATGATAATACGATAATAATTAGTAAATAGTATTAATCATAATCGCCATCATTTATAGAACATGTAGATGTCAGACATTGCTAAGAGCCTTGAATGGATTGATTAATTTAATCTTACAGTCCATCTTTGAAGTAGAGCTGTGTCTTTATCCTTTCTTTCAAACTTGTTAGGTGCCATGGAGTCCATTTCAACCCACGGCGGCCTTATGTAAAGCCCAGTCCTGCAGCTCACCCTCACAATTGTTACATGCGAGCCCATTGCTGCAGCCGTGGTGTCTGTCTATCTAATAGAAGCTCATCCCCTTGATTTTTCTCACCCATCCTCTGCTTTACCAAGCATGACGTCCTTCTCTAGTGACTGGCCCTGCCTGATAACATGTCGAGAGTGCATGAGATAAAGTCTTGCTGGCTATCTTTCCTCCCAACCAGTACTCTGTCTGTCCTCCTTTTAAGACAGACACGCTTGTTGCTTCTAGTAGCCCACCCCAAACTCGCCGTCAAGTCGATGCTGAGTCATAAGACCCTATAGGAGAGGGTGGACTGCCTCCGTGCGTTTCTGAGGTTGCAGCTCTTTACTGGAGCAGAAAGCCCCAGCTCACTCCCTCTGAGCAGCTGGTGGTTTCAAACTGCTGACATTGTAATTAGCCACGCAACGAGTAACCACGACGCCATCAGAACTCCTTCTGGCAGCCCATGGTACTTTGAATATTCTTTGCCCTAACTACAATTTTCATGTATCAATTCTGCAGTCGTCCTTATTCATGATCAGCGTCCACCTGCAACGAGGGAGCTGAAAAGGGCAAGGCTTGGTGCAGGCACACGTTATCCTGTGTGCCATCTTTGCTCTTTGAGACTTTACAGGGATTCTGTGCCACGGGCTTGACCAATGTAGCATCTTGTTTTTTTATATCAAAAATATAAATATTGGCATATAATTCACATACCATACAATTCAATGATTTCAATATGGTAAAAAGAGTTGTGTAATCAACACTGCAATAATTTGCAGAACATTTCCGTTGTACTCATTGTTATTAGCTCCCCCCACCCCAACTTCCCCCTGTCATAAACCCTAAGAAACTATTAATCGGCTTACTGTCTCTCTCTATCCATCTTTCCTAGATTTTGTATAAAGAACATCATACCCCAAGCCCTTCCACATGTTTGCTTTTCCTGACTGCTGCTTCTGTGAGAATTGGCTGTGGAGCTGAGTCAAATGAAACCCTTGACAACGCTGGTGTTTCACAGACTCCGAGAGAGGGAGATGCATTTTTTTTCATAATCCACAGTAAGTGAAGCTCTCATAGGAGCCCAGCATCCACAGGCAGTGAGAGGCAGGAATTTGGCCCCAGCCCTGCAGACTCACCCATCACGACAACGTCATGCCCAGAACTGTGGCGCTCTACTCTTGTCTCAGCAACCTTTTCTTAATGGGACCAGAGCTTGAGCAGTAAGGAGTATAGGGCACTCACATTTAAGAGATCTGTCATGAGAAAATGCTGTAAAGTGGAGCCTAAGTCTTCCTAAGAGAGTTATTAGTTTTGCCCAATTCTTCATCTATAAATTCTGCTCTGACCTAAAGTCACTGAAGCATGAGAAACAGGGAGACAGACTATAGAAACGAAAGGCTGACAGAATAATGGCATAATTAGTTTATCCAAAGGAACCTATGCCAACTGTAATTTGGCTTGATTGTGCATGGAGTGAACATTTGTCCCCACAAGTCAGATTGGCACAATCATAGAACAGGAAACAAGATCATGGTTAGCCAGTGTACTGGAAGTTACATGAATCTATTCTGTGCGTCATATACGAAAATAGTGCCAGTCGGTTACAGTCAATGGGGCACATGTTAATATTGACTAACGGACTCAGCAGGCACCGACTGAAAGTCTGCTGGTGGCAAGGGTGGGTCCAGCTCTGTGTGGCACACACACACAGATGAAAAGCTAAGCTTCTTGCCCTTTGTGGAGTTTGCTATTAACAAAAGGGATTGGCGATAAAAATCAGACAATTCGTTGGGAAGATGAAGGCTACAGGGCTTGTAAAGTGCTCACTCTGGAGACTAGCGGTAACTTAGAAACGCTTCAGAGAAAAGGTGGTATTTGACATATAATGAAAAGGTGGGGTCTCCAAAGGCAGACGCTTTCGAGGAAGGCATTCTAAGAGCAGAGATTGTTAGCCATCGCGTCTCGGCCTTTTGGCTATGAGCAAGTGTAGAGATTGTTAACTTTGCGCATTCTCTGAAACTAGACTGGGTAGAGCGAGTTTGGGCAAATGGTTTTCATTTAGCCCATCTGCTGACCCTGCAGAGCAACACTTAAAATTTGAATAGAGTCTCTGGAGATTTTGTGAGACTGCCTAGTTCTAAACGATCAACATGTACCAGGATAGAGAAGTCACACATTTAACTATTTGAAAAATGAAGATACTCTTTCCCCAAATAGGTTTTAATATGTACTCTGTCTAAAATGATTTACTTTACAAATACAGTGGTTATGAGTTGGGCTGCGATCCACATGGTTGGCAGTTCAAAACCAACCAGCAGCAGCTCTGCAGGAGTAAGCCTGTGCTTTCTACTTCTATAAACAGTTACAGTCTCATAAACCCACAGGGGGCACTGGGAGCAGCATGGACTCCATGACAGTGAGGTTTTTCTTTTCAATTTTAATTTTCTTCAAATAAGTCTTAATGTATATGCTGTTGAAAATGATGTACAAATATATGCTGTTATATAGGGGGAGGGGCAGGATGGAGTGAGAATGAAAAGATATACACCACAGTGTTAAAAGCTGTTTCTTTGTCTTCTTTGTACTTTTCTGTGCTTTTCCAATTTTCTATAATGAAGAAAACTTTAAAAAAATTAAATAACAAAATAGTCCCTTTAAATGGTACCTTACATGTTTTAAATCAGAGCACTGTTGTCCTCCGTGGGCAATACAGCCCCCTGGGGAGTGTGGGAAAACTCCAGGAGGTTCTGCAAATGCAGATAGGTACACTTTATCCTGGATTATGGGCTATAGTACAAAAGTTTTTAATTGCCAGGGAGACAAGAGATATATATATATCTGTATAAGATGGTAGTCCAAATAAGTTTGGGAACCTATGATTTAGAGGAAGAGTCAGAGGTAGTAACTCAGCTAAGGCAATTAATAGATTGTCGAGTCCCACAGATTTGCTAAGCCCAGTCTTTGTTATTGAACCAAAGTTCCTGTGTGGTCTGGTGAAACAGATAAATGAAAATATTCATATCATGACAGCGGTGAATAGACCTGTGTGAAACAGGATAGTAGGAAATACCCACAGTTAAGTTGTCGATGAGGAGGGTGGGAAGGGCAGCTCAGAGAAAGGGAAACTTGAGGTCCAGAAAAGGAAGGTGGGTCTAGGTGGGGTGAACCTGGTGTCAGAGATTGAAGTAGAAAACAGCCTTGCACGGTGGCAAGACACTAGCTAGAGCGGAATGAGGGACGGGGCACGGTGCAGGAGAAGAATGTGTGGCCAGAGGGAGAATCCAGAGTCTGTAGGGAACGGTTGGTTATGTATGACCACTAACAGCAGATCTGTTTTTGAGAAGAAGAAGTTCCGGAGGGAGGGCTGAAAGATCTTCACATAAACAGGAGTAAAAGATCGCAGAAGCTTGAGTCCCTCAAATGTAGAGAAAGCCCTGCTTTGCATTGTATAGTGACTGGGAGGAACCCTGTCATGTTCAAAACACTTGGCTGTTAATGGAAAGGTTAGCGGCTGGGACCCACTGAGGACTTTGTGGGATAGAGATGTAGCAGTCAGCTTCCCTAGAGATGTCAGCTTTGGAAACTCCTTGGGGGCAGTTCTACTCTGTCCTCAAGGGTTGTAAGAGTTGGGTCAATCGTCTGGCGATGAGTATGTTTGTCTTTGGTCATAGTGGCCTGCAGAAGCTCCTGCGCAGTCTCTCGAAATCTCACCTTTGCTCGGCTGTGAAAAGGAACTAACTCCAATCAAAGGAGGTGGTCGTAGGTACAAACAAGATAATGTCTTTAAAGAACACTGCCTAGAACACTGTCATCAACTTTAGACTAAAACAAAAGTCCATTGCCATCCAGTGGACGCTAACTCACAGCTGCCCGTATGAGGCTGTCCGAGACTAACTGCTGATGGGAGCAGGTTATCTCCATGGCTCTTCCTTGCAGTGGCTGGTGGGTTTCAACTTCCAACCCTGAGATTTGCTGTCCTACACTTAAACCACACATGCTGGAAAACAAAAATCATTTTACTATTTTTTTTAAAGAGATGGAACTAAAAGTTACAAGTACTAGAGGTTATAAGTACAAGTTAATAAGATAAAAATAAAAATAAATATTCCTTATATAAAGGAGCCCCAGATAAGCGCTGGGCTGCTCACCAAAAAGCCTGTGGTTCAGCCTACCTGCTGCCCCACGTGAAAAGGACAGGCTGTCTTTCCATAAACATTGACAGCCTTGGAAACCCGATCTCGCGTGCTATGAATCAAAATCAACTTAATGCTGCTGGATTTGTTTCTTATATAATTAAAAGAAAAACAGAACAAAAAAAACCCCCACAAACAAACCTAGTCCTCTGTGGATTTCACTCAGAATATAACCCTATAGATGGGGTGGGGGCTATACATCTTTATGGGAGCAGACAGCCTCCTCTCTCCCTGAGATCGACAGACTGGTGAGTTTGAACAGCTGAATTTGTGTGTAGCACTCAAAGGCTTACCCAGTAGCTCTACCAGAGCTCCTTCATAGATAATTAAGAGATACACGAAGAAACAAGCCTACATAATAATAAATAAACACACCCACACGTGCACATGCACATGCACATTTTTTATTTTCTTTAAAACTTTGTTTCAGATTTGGGCCATTACACTATATTGGAATCAGACGAAGCAATAACAGCAAAAAGGTTTACATTGCCAGTAGGACCTACATATTTTTCATTCCATAATTAATGAATTAATTTTAGGATGGATACAAGAGGAACCTTTTGGTTTTTCTTCTAGGCAAAAAAAAAAAAAAAGTGCAAAAAGAAAAGTCCAAAATGGCCATCCAGGACAATGAGTTTGGGGTCTGAAAAGTGAATTATTTTGATGACACAAATAATAGCAAATAAGGCAGTGGGGAGCCCGTGGTAGAATTATCGCCATTCATGCCAGAGGACAAGGTTGGTTTGATTTCTGGCCAGTGCACTGCCTGGGCAGCTACCAACTGTCTGTCAGTGGAGGCTTGCACACTGCTATGATGCTGAAGAGATTTCAGGGGCATTCCCAGGTGAAGAAGAATGGGCTGGTGATCTACATTCAAGCCCCAAAGGCCTCCGGATCAAAAGAGACCCCCACTCGAGCATGAGGGTACGGCACTAGGGAGTGTTTCCTTCTGGTTTACCTGTGGTGAGGGATCGACCTGAGAGGAACCTACAACAGCACGAACTGATTGAACTGAGGAGAATGCACAGAATGTTCCCACCAATTAGCGGATTAACTGAGGAGAATAGAAATAAATCAAAGAGAAAAATAGGACGCCAGGCAATTAGCTGTATTAATTTCCCCTTTCCACAGACTTGATTGCTGAACATCATGATGAGCTGATTTTTTTATGCTGTTCTCTTCCTTAAGAACAAAAACACACATACAACCAAACAACAACCACTGTTGACTACAGTTTTGAAAAGTGGTGCAAAAGCACTATAGTTATTAATGTGGGAAATGCGAGTGAATATGTCTCGGCCACAGACTGATTTTGCTCTCGTTCTGGTTTCTTCACAGCTCTCCCGGAGACGGCTGTTGTTCTAATTCCCTTCCTGCCACCCAGGCTCCCATTCAAACAGCTTCAAAGTGTTCACACCACGGCAGCGAGATTCCCGGGTTCTCACATGGTCAGAGATGTCACGGAAATGAAGTTTACAGCTCACATGCAGTATTCCTTACCATCCAATATGGCTTTGTATTGTCAAAGCTTTGACTGTCTGGGAAAATGAGAGGAACAAACCTGAAAGTGTGCCAGGGTCGCGGGCACCATCAGTGTGTCTACGAGCCGAAAAGTTCACAGTTTGGGAGACTCCTGCCCCGCCCCCTGAAGATCTTGGAAGACAGGCCGGGTGATTTGCATTTAAAAGTTCACAGCCCTTGATCGGTTCCCCATTTCTGGCCCCCCTTTCTGGTCCCCCTTCCCTCCCTGTATCGCCACTCTCACCGTTGGACCTGAGGGGTTCATCTGTCCTAGAGTCCCCGTGTTTCCAGATCCCATCTATACCACTGTGCATCCTCTGGTCTAGCCAGGTTTGCAAGGTAGAATTGGGATCATGATAGGTGGGGGAAGAAGCGTTTAAGAACTAGAGGAAGGTTGTGAGTTTCATTGTTGCTACACTGAACCCTGAGTGACTCATCTCCTCCCCACTACCCCTCTGCAAGGGATGTCCACTTGTCTACAGATGGGCGTTGGGTCCCCATTATGCGCTCCCCTCATTCACAATGATATGATTCCTCCCCCCTCCCACACCTTTGGTGCTTGAAACCTGGTCCCCTCAGCCCTTCATGATTACACATGTTGGTGTGCTGCTTCCATGTGGGCTTTGTTGCTTCTGGGTTAGATGGCCGCTTGTTTACTTTCAAGCCTCTAAGTCCCCAGATGCTACATTTCTTGATAGCCAGGCATCATCAGCCTTCTTCACCATACTTACTTATGCACACATTTGTCTTCAGTGTTTATGTGGAGAAGGTGATAACACAATGATGATTTTTGTTCTTTGGTGTCTGCCACCTGATCTCTTCAACACCTCATGTTCACATAGGCTTGTGGCTTCTTTGTGGGCTTTGTTGCTTCTGAGCTAGATGGCCGCTTGTTTGCCTTCAAGCCTTTAAGACCCCAGACACTATACCTTTTGATAGCTGGGCACCATCAGCTTTCTTCACCACATTTGCTTATGTAGACGTCTGTCTTCACCTTTTAGTTGAGCAAGGTGCTATTGTATTGAGGGTGTGCGCGAGGAGGCCCAATGTCCACCTGCTACCCTACTACTGAACCTATAAATATATGCACATAGGTCTATTTCCTCTATAATCATAAATATATTTACATATGTACATGTCTGTATTTTGGCTTCTATGTATGCCCTTTGCCTCCTACTCCTTTCCTCTATTTCCTTATGCTTTCCTCCCATCCCAATACCATGTTCAGCCTTCATTCTGGTTTCAGTAATTCCTCTCAGTTACCTTGCCCTTGGTCACTCCCTACCAATCTTTCTGTCCCCTCCCTCCACTGGTTTTGAACCACTCGTTGTTCCCTTGCCCCTGGGTTGGGCAACACTTCCTCCCTTCCCCTACCTCCCACACTCTCATGTCCCTCCGGGACCATTGGTCCCGTTATTTTCTTCTCACGTTGTTTGTCCAGCTTATCTTATCTTGGTGGACTGCAAATATAGTAACATGTGCATAAAATTGCAGATGGCTTTGACAGCACCAAAGTGGAACAGAAGAATATGGCATCGATGGCAGCAACACCGACAAGCTAACAAACAAAAAAGCCACTGACATACAACATTTAAAAGAAGAGAAAAAAGAGAGAGAGAGAAAAAAAAATGAAAATCCTGTTAGTAGTTCAAGGTCTGCTTGTTGACCTTTAGGAGTGTTTTCTGGATGAGACTGATGGGGTGCCATGTCTTGGGATCTACATATAACCTCCTCTCTGGGGGATGGGCAACAGAAAGTGGGTGAAGGGAGACACCGGTCAGTGTAAGATAAGATAAAATAATAATTTATAAATTATTAAGGGTTCATAAGGGAGGGGGTAGCAGCGAGGGAAGGGAAGGGGAAAAAATGAAAACGAGGAGCTGATTCCAGGAACCCAGGCGGAAGGCGAATTTTGAGAATGATGAGAGGAACAAATGTACAAATGTGCTTTACCCAATTGATGTATGTATGGATTGTGATAAGAGCTGTATGAGCCCCAATAAAATGATTTTTTTTAAAGTTCACAGACTTCAAAATCCTACAGAACAGTTCTACTCTGCATGCAGAGGGGTGCCCTACGTTGGAATTGACTTCATGGAAACTAACCATGGCAACTAGTCACAAGAAAACTAGCAATACAGTTTAGGGCGACCAACCACAATGCTATGTACCAAACTGAGGTAAGAGAATAATAGAATCGTCGGCTTGAGATAAACAAGCACACAAACAGACAAAAGCTGCCCATTTGTCCCCTGGCAGTAGAAAGATGTGAGGTTATTCACAGCAGGAAGCAGGAAAAGGCTGATTAGATTCTTTACTTCAAACCACCACCTGCAGTTTGTTCTACTGTGGTGACTCACCTGGAACCCCAAATGCTGGAAACCTATGTCCTGAGCCTCAAATTCCAACAGGGTTACCTGTTGTGAATCGTTTCCCTGGAGCTTACATACTAGGGCAGAGTAGGAAATAAGGCCTGGTGTCTTACTTCTGAAAAGTAGCCTGTAAGAAAACCTCAATAGATCACAACAGAATATTGTCTGGTACTGTGCTGAGCCCCCTCATTTGAAAGATCCTCACAATTCACCGTGGCTGGGACAGTGGAACAGAGCATATCGATGCTCAAGGAAATGAGACAGGACTGGGCGGTGTTTTACAACTGAGTCCTCGGTAAATAACAATAACTGTTTCAACACATGCAAAAAAAACTCCTCAAAGAGCCATCACTTTCTTACTTTTCCCAGGAAAGCATTTAAGAGTTTCAGCACTTAGTGACAACAGTGATTTGTAAAAGGTCTCGTTTTCAAAGCAAATAAGAAAGAGAATTATTCTTGATCTTTTTGTACTACACTGCATTGCAGTAATTGGCTAGTTGCAGGGATGAGGCTCACATCTTATTAGGTGGGATCTCTACCTAATGAAGTTAGATTCTTATCCATGTCGGTGAAATATTGGTGATGAAGCTTCGGTCATTGGCTCTTTAGAGAAGGATGTGCGTGATGGCTAATTCTGGGTGTCAACTTGGCCAGACTCTGACTCTCGGTGGTTTCTCCAACACCAAATTAGTTGCTACTCCATAACGTAAAGGTAATATAATCAATTGCATAATGTAATCTGATACCCTGTAATCAATCAATCCTTTGAAAAGGAACTTGCCTCAAGGTGCGTGCTGTCTTCAAACTATCAACAGACATTTTGGCAGAATTTTCTCTCTTTCCATTGCTGCAGGTTTACATGATCCAAACTACAGACCTCGGCCTGTAAACTTGTGGAAGTACTTAACTTACAGATTTTATTCTGGCCGGTGCCCTAAATGAGTCAGCTCCACTTGATGGCATTGAGTCTCCAAAATCTTATGAAGCAATCGTTCAAGTAATTATCTCTCTCCCCCTCCTCTATCCTCCCTTTAAAGCCCACTAATGCTTATTAAATATGAGAAGAATATGGGGACTTTGTCTGGGGAAATATTCAAATGAAATTCCCGATGCAACTCTGAACTCACATCCTACAGAAAATGGTTTAATCCCCCCAGATTTCTTAAAGTTGGAGAATAATGCCATAGGACAATTATTTTTCTTTTCTTTCCTCATTTTTTTTCCAGAAAGATCAGCTTTCATGTCACCGGCTATGTTTGAGATGTTTAGCAGTTTACCTTTGATGAATTCATGCCAAGTTCTATGGGTCTACAGATTCATCACTCTTCAAATTTATAGGGATGTGTGCAGTGTGATATGATAAATTGTTTTGTTTTGCCTTCCATCACTCACACGATATTGAAAGGACGCTCCCTGTATATTTTAGGCATCATCTATCAAAAATAGGGCTTCAGGAGAACAAATAAAATGCAGTAAAAACTTGTTGAACTGAAAACTATATAATATGAATGTGTCACCTCAGAATATGAAGGACCACTATATGAGGCTCATATTTTATTTCTTTTAGCAAGTGTACATATCCGTTATCCAGTGACTTAAAGTGCATTTTGGTTCAAATGTTTATACATCTTCCCAAGCATCTTTGGGAGGAAGAGTGCTATAAATTAAAATTATGATTAATCTTACAAAATCGACTCCTTTTTACTGGCATTAGGGGATCCGTGCCGCCTGATGATGGATTGGTTGGCAACCTCCGTGACATACTACTTACTACATGAAATAAGAGGAGGGAGCTTCCTGCTCCATTTCGCTCTGTTTTGTTTATAAAGGAAAAGATCTTTACTAAACTGACAAGCACAGCGACAATAATAACAACAAAATCAGTTGCAAAGGGATGACTGGGACTTTACAATTGTTAGACTTGGCAATTTAAATGATCATTTTCCATTCAAAATTGTAATTATTCCTCTTATTAATTAAAATTCTATTTCTACTTCCTCCCGAGTGCAACAATCCTGAGTAAGCTGATAACAGGTCTTTCCCCAAGGCCACTACACCAGTGACCATCAACACATCCACGAGAATAAGACTGAATTTCAGAAGCAATTGCGCAACCAGGACCCGTCTGTTTCCCCTCGAATCCTCTAGAGTTTTCTTGCTTCCGTGAGAAGGCTAACTTTGGTAGGTGATGCATAATGTGAACAAGTACACAAAATGAGAAAATAGCCAGCTTTTCTCAATATAAAAAGATCCCTAAATTAATTAATAATATGGCATTTAATGGAGACCAAATAATCTAACACCAACGTATAAAATAGCTTGAATGACTCACCCCTGCTACCCAAGGATGAACTAACCCTCAAGATCCACGAGGAAGAAAGCTCAAAGGGGCCGAAACACAGCTCATTTCCCAGAAACCAACCCACAAGCGCACATCCTCCCGAGAAAAGGGTTCTTCTCCTCTCTTAGCTGCAGGGGTGAATCCAAGACAGACAATTCAGAAATCCTCAAAGGTCCAAGAGGAAATCATCCCCCTGGGTTCTCAGTGGCCTGTACACTTGGGAAAAAGCAGCAGTGAAATTGCGGCCTGCCATACATAAACCAGGCCCTCAGATAGGTCTTTCCCCATTTTTCTTGCTAACAAGCACCTTCTCAGAATTTCTAGTCTACGTTTTATTTTTTTAATGTGTGTTAGCATCATTCCTTTTAGCTCTTACTTATACATACCTTAATTATATATTACTCTTAATGTTACACTACAATTAAGGGAGCCCTGGTGGCCATGTAGAATAAGTATGGAACTGCTAACTGCAATAGTGGTGGTTCAAACACACTAGCCACTCTGTGGGAGAAAGATGAGGCTATATGATCTCCTAGAGATTCACAGCTTAAAAAACCTAGGTACGGTCACTATGAGTTGCAATTGAGTTAGATTTTATGGCTTAATTATTTCCGGATCATAAGCTCCGGGGGGGGGGGGTGCTAGGTTCTAGAGTATCTTGTGAGCTCATCAATTACCTTTACCTTATTCATTCAGCAAGCATTGTTGATTATTTGTCAGCTCTCTAGGGCTGCCATAACACACTGCCACCAATTGGATGGCTTACAATAACAGGGATTGATTTTCTCACCATTCCGAAGGCTGGAAGTCATATTGAATCCAGTATTGGCAGGAGGATACTCTCTCTGAGTGGCTTAGGGCAAGAGCCTTCTTTAGGGTTTCCAGCTGCCATAGCCCCCGGCATCCTTCGGTTTGTGGTCAAAGGATCCCAGGCTCTGACACACTCTTCATGTAGCCCTTTTTCCTGGTGTCTGTCTGTTTTTATCTCTCCTCTTCTTATAAGACACCAGTCATATTGGATTTCTCCAGTATGGCCTCATGTAAGCTAATGGTATCTGCAGGGATTTCTGCATATCCTTGGGGATGACCAATTCAACCCATAACAGCTACCTACCATGTTTCAGGCACTGATTCAAAGCCTGGCATCATAGAACATACATCTTACTATGGGCACACAAAAAATCACTCACTCACTTACCTCGAGTTAATTCTGACCCCCAGTGATTCGAAGGACAGAATAGAACTGCTGCGGTGGGGTTCTAGGTCTCTAACTCTTTATGGGAGTAGAATGCCTCGGAGGACTGGTGGTTTCTAACTCCAGTTAGCGGCCTCCCGTGTCACCCACACCACCACCAAAGCTCCCCTCCGATCAGCCCATGAACACATGAAGAGATATGGGTTGAGGGACACGCTTTCTCTGGCATGGTTACACTGAACTGCTAGAGAAGTGGACATCCTCATTACTTCTCCTCCTGTTTTACAGATTTTGTAATGTATGAAGTATGGCATCAATCAATTATTTTAAATAAATCACAGACAGATTAACAATATAATCTTACAGACAATTGGCCATTCTAATTTTAAGTTACTAACAAGCAAGTCAAATTGAAGACCTTGATGGGAAGAAACTTCCCTACAAGTTGAAAGTACACCAAGTTGGAGCTGCAGGCTCTTACTTTTGCCCTGATTGATGGAAGTGGGCACAACTGACTATGTCGGCTTGGGCAGGTAATTCTTAACACCTGCAGTAATTCCAAAAGAGTTAATACAGACTTGAAGTTGTTAGCAGACAAAGTACTAAGCAAAAAAAACTGTCCGCTCGAGCCTGATTCTGCTCTCTTAACCACCAGCTTCCTTTTTTTCTCAGCACCCCTCCCCATCCTGTTTTAATCAGAATTGTTGGTTATTTGTTGAGAATATAAGATCCAGCATTTCATTTTCCTTGTGTATAATTCCTACTATCTTAACACTGGTGTTCACTCTATTATTGAACGACTGAGCAAGTGAAAGGAAAATACAGAGAGAGGTGTTGGGGTAGAGGTCCCACGAGACGTGAAAGAAATATTGAGATGTCTCCAACCCCTAACTCAAGAGCTGTCTGTAACATCCATGGGCTGGAATGCATATCAATGGGTGGCATTTGGGTAGGACAGCCATTATACGTGGGGCTGTAAGGTCCAGATCTGCCTCTGAAAGAATGCAGATTTTTCATGTTCTGCTTCTTGGTACACCAGAAGCTGACTTTTGTTCATGGCTACAGACTAAAGTTGGCAAACATTAGGCAACAAACAACTACTGAATTCCTTCAGTTGGCCTGTCACCCCCAGTGTTTGTTGGACATTGGTCCAAGGGATATGCAAAAGAACTGTTGTTTAACCTTGCTTTAAAAAAATCCCATTAATTAGGGACAACACTGAAGACACATGGCAGGAATTGTGCTCACCCTGAGCATACTACATCAAAGCCAGTCTCTGGGAGCATGCAGCAGAGCAGTGGGGTGGGGGTTGGGGGAAGGCCAGAGCAATGAAGTCCCCAGGGATAGATGTGGGGCCAGGGCATGGCACCCTATCAGACTCAACTGGAAAACACTCATGAAGGACAACAAACAGACCCTAAACTATTTATAGGGGTTTTTTGTGTGTTGTTGTTATTGTAGCTACTGTTTTACTTTCTATTGTTGCTTCGTTGTATTCAGTCTTGTGATGGTACATAGCATGTCTACCTGGAAATGATAGATTGGATAAACAAGCTGGAAGAAAGAACAGGATGACAGTTCTGGGGAAACATGGAAGAAGGGGAGGCGGGGGTAAGAAAGTGGGTGCTAACAAACCCAGGGACAAGGAAACAACAAGTGATCCAAAATCAGTGGCAAGGAGGGTGTAAGAGGTCTGGCAGGGCTGGATCAAGGGAACTATAGCCGAGAGGAATTCCAACACCCCAAATGGAGGCTGAACATGATAGTGGGACAAGAGGAAAGTACAAAGAAATAGAGGAAATAACTAGGATGCAAAGGGCAGTTATAGAGATCAAAATACAGTTATATACAGATGTAAATATATTTATATACAATGAGGGGGAATTAGATCTATCTACATCTATTTATAGGTTTAGTATTAAGGAAACAGATGGACAGTGGGCCCTTGTGCAAGTACACCCTCAACACAAGAACACTTAGTTCTAACAATTGGGCAGTCTGAGATGCTCACAATCCTGGCAAAAACGCTGAAGACAATGGATGCACAAGCAAATGTGGTGAAGAAAGCTGATAGTGCCCGGCTACCAAAAGATATAGCATCTGAAGTCTTAAAAGCCTGAAGATAAACAAGCCGGCATCTAGCTGAGAAACAACAAAACCCACATGGAAGAAGCTCACCAGACTGTCCCGACTCGATCGCTGGGAACAAAGCGGGTGCATAAGCAAATGTGGTGAAGAAAGCTGATGATGCCCATCTATCAAAAGATATAGCATCTGGGGTCTTAAAGGCTTGAAGATAAACAGGTAGCCATCTAGCTAAGAAACAACAAAGCCCACATGGAAGAAACACACCAGCCTACCTCGACATGATCGCTGAAGACAAAGAGGGTGCATAAGCAAATGTGGTGAAGAAGTTTGATGGTGCCCAGCTGTCAAAAGATATAGAATCTGGGGTCCTATGGGCTGGAAGATAAACAAGGGGCCATCTAACTGAGAAACAACAAAGCCCACATGGAAGAAGCACACCAGCCTGTGAAATTACAAGGCATTGAAGGGATCAGGGATCAGGCATCAAAAACAAACAAACAAAAAATCATAGCATTGTGTATGAGGGAGAGTGTGGAGTGGAGACCTAGGGCCCATCTGTGGGAAATTGGACATCCCCTTGCAGAAAGGCTGTGGGGACGAGATGAGCCAGTCACGGTGCAGTGTAAAAATAATGAAATGCTTGCATGCTTCCTCCACCCCCACTATCATGATTCCAATTCTACCTTACAAATCCGGCTGGATGGGAGGATGTACACTGGTACATATAGGAACTGGAAACACAAGGAATTCAGGACTGATGAACCCTTCAGGACCAGTGATGAGAGTGGCAATACGGGAAGGGTAGAGGGAAGGAAAGGGAGAAAGGGGGAACAGATTACAAGGATCTACATATAACCTCCTCCCTGGGGGTCGGACAGTGGAGAAGTGGGCGAAGGGAGACGTCAGATCGTGTAAGATGACAAAATAATAATAATTTATAAATTATCAAGGGTTCATGGGGGTGGGGGAGCAGGGAGGGAGGGGAAAAATGAGCAGCTGATACCCAGGGCTCAAGTAGAAAGAAAATGTTTTGAGAATGATGATGGCAACATATGTACGAATGTGCTTGACACAATGGATGGATGGATGGATTGTGATAAGAGCTGTACAAGCTCCCAATAAAATGATTTTTTTAAAAAGAGAAATTATTGGTGCCAACAGTGGTACATGTCTGCTTGATATAATGGATGTATGGATTCTTATAATATATGTAAGAACCCCCAATAAAATGATTTATTAATTTTTTAAAGAGTAAAAATATCTCATTCAGTTTGATTTCATGAGGATCCAGTACAAAAAGAATAGTTACAGTCACGGGTAAGCAGGAGGGGGAAACCAATTGAGCCCCCAATCCATATTACATCAATTCCAGAGGAAAGTTGGTCTCTGGTGTCTTTCTGGCAGGCACTCGAGATCTAGCTGCCTCGATAAAGGAAGTCTGATGTGTAAGAATTCTGAAACATGCAGCTGGAGTAATGACATTTGGGGATATATGTGATGCTGCTCTTGTTAGACTTTCAAATGATTTCTGTTAGAGCAGTCAAGTCCGAAACAATGATTCCCTGTGTAGGGATGTGCTGTTGTCCGCCCAGCGTGCTGTCCCTTTGATACCTCTCTCCATCCTCTCTTGAGCTGCGATGCAGAAAACATGAATAGGGCTGATGCTCTGAACAGAGAAGGTGTTTTGGAGAATTTCAATCAGTTTCCTAGGCAGTAGAGGTTGACCAGAATGAGGCGTGTGCGGAGAGATAAAGAGGTCACGTTAAAAAGGTAATTAACATTTTTGCTCAGAGAAGCAGTTATAGACCAACAGGTTTAAACAGAACGTCCACAGTCACAAGTCTGCATTTTGAAGTGGGCACACGGGTAATGGGCTCGAAGACTTCTTTTCAGCAAAGAGGAAGAAGAGAAAGTCCATGTTAGAGGAAGTGGAGGCAGCAACATTCGTTTACAGTAAAAAAAAAAAAAAAGCATAGGCTTTCAGAATTCAAATGTAGCACAGAAGTAACTTTGTTCGCCACCTTCATTCCCTTCATAATGAGACTAACGCATCGGGAGAACTACATTGCTCCTGAGGAAATCCCACTTCTCTTCAGCCAAGAAGAGGGATGGCTATTCTCTGGGTAGAGGCTTCCCTAATGGGTCCATACAGCCTTGACAGGAAATCAATTTCATCATAATAAAAAACATTAAAAAGAAGAAGAAAATAGTAATCAGTGAACTCCTAGCTACTGGTATTTCATGTGTCAGCCTGATGTGGTCCCAGCCAGTCACACTGACCCACGCTAGCTGCATAACAATAGTAATGTTAAAGTCAGCTACCACCATTGATGATCCATCATGAGGAGAATAAGAGGATCTGGTGGTTGTGTTAGTCTGGATACTTTAGAGAAACAAATCCACAGAAACTCATGTACAAGAGAGTTTTATATAAAGGTCAAGTGCGCATCAAGAAAGCATCCCAACCCAGTGCTGCCCAAGGCCATAAGTCCAACATTAACCCATTAACCTATATGTCCAACACCAATCCACAAAGTCCTCCTCCATCTCACAAAACATACACTATGATACTGACTGCAGGAGGAAAGCCGAGTCAGTGAATGTGTAAGCATTTCAGCACTGGCAAGGGTCTCCACATAGCTGCTCCAGTACCCAGAGCTACATCAGGGTAGGTCCATGAGGTTTCTCCTTGGGGATGTCTTGCAGAAAGTAAGCCTTGCCAGCTGAAGCAGGGAACTGGCTAAGGCAGCTGCACCCTGGTCCGGCCATTAGAAAGTAAGGGGCCCAAGAACTACAAAGGCGAGGCTCACCGAGCCATTTATCCCTCCACCCTTCCATTAACCCCACATGTGTTTATCAGTCAGGTTGGCACAATAAACTAACTACCTCAGTGGTACAGTGAGATATACAATAAGCTGTGAACCTCAAGGTCAGTAGTTCGAAACACCAGCCACCCCAAGGGAAAAAGGTGAGGCTGTCTACTCTTTCAAAGATTTAAAGTCTCAGAGAACGCAACAGGGAAGCTCAGCTCTGTCCTATAGGACTACAACGAGTCAGCAATTGCCTCGATAGCAGTGAGTTTTTTGTGCAGAATATTTTATGCTTTACTGCAGAGGTGGTAGGACAAAGCTAACTAAAAGTTTGGTATGTAGAACTCGACTCTGCAGATGAGAGACGAGGCAGTCTCCTCCCGTGAAGATTTACAATTGTGGAAGCCCGGTGGAGCGGTCTACTCTGTTCAATAGAGGCACTGAGTCACAATTGACTTGATGGCAGTGGGTGCAGCACCAGTGGCCCACCCCTCTCGGTCCCAGCACACATACCTCAGGGAAGTTACTGTACCCGCTTCCCCGCCGCATGTGCTCTGGTCTCTTACACAGTCTCCATGTTTTGTGGACCTGTGTATCCCAGAAGACTTTTATGAAGCTGCCCCTGACGTTGTTTTCAGATCTCTGCTGCCTAGTGTGCGCCCTGCACTTCTAACCCCAACCTTTCGTCAGGTGCTCCCTGGCCTTCAACTCTGGTCAGTTAGTGGAATACATTTACATATCTCTGCTTGAACTTGACTTCAGACAGCTTCTTGCCACCTCCACTCTTTGGGTTCTTTTCCCCATGAAAGATATTCTGTGGGAGAAAGCTGGGGTTTTCTACTCCCATACAGAGTGACAATCTTGGAAACTCACAGGGGCAGTTCTACCCTGCCCTGAAGGGTGACTATGAGTCAGCATTGACTTGATGGCCATGAGTTTGGCTTTTGGTTTATCACTTGGAAACAAAATAAGCATGTAAGCTTTCAACTGTGCCCCCTTGATCTTGCTTTGGGCCCCGCTCCCTGTGTGGTTTCCACAAAAGCTGTGCACTTGCTTCCGGGGAGCAAGTCTGAGCAATAAGTGTTTGAATGTCCTTAATGCACGACATTCCACGTCCAGTAGGAAAGCCAAGGCACACAGCATAACTCAAACCACTTTTAAACAGAATTACAAGCTGCAAATAATGAATGGTTCTATTAATTGTTCTCTCCTGCTATCTGTGAGATATTAGCCATCACTGAGTGTTTAGCCATAATAAACAGGCCGACCAGGTGACAGTGGAAACACACTTTGATTAAAAATCTATGCCTTGCAGGCCTGCAAATTAAATAATCACAGTGGATAGGATAGAGAGTTTCTCAGCAAATACAATCACTTCCGTAGACCTCTCAGAAAATAAAAAGCTACAGAAATAGACAGCAAGGTTTGGGAAAGTACAAAACATTTCTTTAAAACGATATCTGAGAGCACCTAAAACACTTTTTAACAGCAGAAAATATATGGCACTGAAGGCCACCACCCAGCTAGCTGGCTTGCTCTGCCCCGTCCCATCCCTCCTCCAGCCCCTCTAGAACAGAGCAAGCCTTCACACCTTGTTGACAGAGCCAAGAACTGAATGATCGACACTAATGGGATTTTTAATCTGCAGCCTAATTACGTTAGGTAAAATTAAGGCTTACTAGGAAGAATCAGCACAAAGAAATTAATTAAAGCAATGGAATTTTTGCTGGGCTTAAGAGCTGAGTACGGACTATATCTATAATGCAAGCTGAGACCAATATTTTAATTTCATCTTCAGTTTCTTTTTTCTCTTGTGTGCCTTGGTATTTCAATTTCCAAAAGTGCCTATGTTCCCAGGGTTGACAGCACGCTCCTCTGGCGTCGACACCAAGTGCACTTTGCTGTAGATGACGCTCTTCTAGCCTGTCCAACCACCCTGATCTCGGGGGATTTGGTTTGCTGAGGGTCTGCGGAGGCCTGGAGCCTGTGAGGTGTGGTTGGTACATGTGTATAGGAAGAAGAAATGCATGGGTGAGCAAATAATTAGAGCTTTCAAATATGGATGGTGGTTAAATGAAGGCCCTGGTGCTCTAGCTTGGTTTTCTCATCATGTGGAAGGAATGAAGCAGATCTAAAGTGAGCTGGGTATCTTTCTTCCTTGCCGAAGCTAAGCAAGCTGAGAAGATATGATTTTTTGTTCTTTGGTGCCCGATCCTTGATCCCCCTCAACACCTCGTGGTCACACAGGCTGGTGTGCTTCTTCCATGTGGACTTTGTTGCTTCTTAAATGCTTCCTCCCCACCTACTATCATGATCCCAATTCTACCTTACAAATCTGGCTAGACCAAGGATGTACACTGGTACACAGAGGAATTGGAAACACAGGGAATCCAGGAGAGATGATTCCTTCAGGACCAGTGGTAAGAGTGGAGATACTGGGAGGGTGGAGGGAAGATGGGATAGAAAGGGGGAACCAATAACAAGGATCTACATGTAACCTCCTCCCTGGGGGACGGACAACAGAAAAGTGGGTGAAGGGAGACATCGGACAATGTAAGACATGACAAAATAATAATAATTTACAAATTATCAAGGGTTCATGAGGGAGGGGAGAACAGGGCGGTAGAGAAAAAACTGAGGAACTGATACCAAGGGCTCAAGTAGGAAGCAAATGTTTTGAGAATGATGATGGCAACAAATGGACAAATGTGATTGACACAATGGATAGATGTATGGATTGTGTTAAGTGTTGTACGAGCCCCCAATAAAATTATTTAAAACAAACAAACAAAAACCACCTAAGGCAAGCCCCTGTGTTGTATCACAGAGAAATAGGAATCTTTGGGTGAGTAAGCTTCAGATTCATAAAGCACGATGTTCTTGATGGCTTTTATTTATGTTCTTATCACTAATTTGTCTGACTCAATATAATTGCACAGTGACCGTGACTTAAAAGTTTTTTAGGATTGAGTGGCATTGTGGGTGAGGTGTTGGGCTGCTAATTGAAAGGTGAGCTGTTTAAACCCACAGGCTGCTCCTTGGGGACAAAGATGAGACCGTCTGCTCCGGTCAGGGTGCAGAGTCTCAGAAAACCTGTATAGGGGTTACAAGGAGTTGTAATCCACAGGATGGAAGTGGGTTTGGGGTCATCCCCACAAACATTGAATTAAAAACCCCCAAATCAGACTCACAAATATCAAGTCAATTTCAATTTATAGTGACTTCATGGGACAGAGTAGATCGCCCTTATGGATTTCTGAGATTCGTACGTTGTGAAACAATGCTACTATCTGTCCACTGCACTTTACCGGGCTGCCTATCTGAATTGAACTTGAATTACTTAAATTTGGCAGTTTGAGCCACTTCACTTCAAACTCTGGGGAAAATTGTGCCGGTAATAAGTAGGGTTAGTCGTTAACACGTCCCAATGGTATTTACTTTATACTGGTTTTCATCTTTAACCCATTTTTATTAAAACTTAAGATAGGTACAGTGTATCGCCAACAATAGAACTGGAAATGGAAGATGCACAATAAATGAAACAGATCCAGACTCACAGTGACTTCATACAGGGATTCCAGGGCTGTAAAACTTTCCAGGCAAAGACAGCCTCATCTTTCTCCCACGGAGTGGCTATTGTGTGATAATAGTTGGTACCCAAATGTATCCATCAATTTTCAGAGAAGCCAAGCAACCTGCTGGGGGCAAGGAGGGTAGTGGAGGAGGCTTCACTGGGGCAGTGGTACATTGGTTGGAAGGCAATATTTGGGGCTTGGGGCTTAACAAAGAAATGAGATCAAATGGTGCATTGCCTTAGGTAAATCTCCTTCATCTGATCTCTTCAAACAGCAAATGGCAAGGATGTTACTTGGAGACTAAGGTACGCCTGACCCAAGTCATGGTACCCTCTGTTGTCTCATATGCATGTGAAAGTTGGACACTGAAGAAGGAAGACTGGAGAAGAATGGATGCGTTTGAATCGTGGTGCCGGAGAAGAATATTGAAAGTGCCATGGACTGCCAAATGAACAAATCAATCTGTCTGGGAGGAAGTATAGCCAGAGTACTCCTTCGAGCCAAGGATGGCAAGACTCCGTTCTTACACACGCTGCACATGCTGTCAGGAGAGACCAGTCCCTGCAGAAGGACATCATGTTTAGCAAATTAGAGGGGCAGTGGGAAAAGGGGACATTCCTCTATGAAATCGAATGCACGAGTTGCAGTGGCTGCAACAATGCGCTCAAACATAAGAACAACCGTGAGGATGGCTCAGGCATGGGCGGCGTTTCCTCCTGCTGTACTTGCAGTCACGAGCAGTCAGCTGCTAGCGACGAAAACAGAGAAATGCGGGACCGTGGTAGTTCAGTGGTAGAATCCCTCCCTTCCGTGCAAGAGGTCCAGATGTGGTTCCCTGCCACCATCTGTCACTGGAGACTTGTATAGTGCTGTGATATTGAACAGGTTCCTGTGGGACTTCTAGACTAAGACGGGCTAGAACGAAAGGCCTGGTCATCTGTTTCCCCAAACCAGCCATTTCAAACCCATGGGTCACAAAGTTCCAATCAACGATTGCCTGGGCTGTGTTCCGTTTGTTGTGCACGGGGTTACCACGATTCAGGGGTGATTCAGCAGCACTTAGGACCAAGCAGCACAGGGCCGGAGCGACGAGAACTTGTCGGGGCAATCAGCAGAGGCAAGCACAGGCTCAGGGGCTGTGTACAGATGAGCAGAAAGTGAGGGTAGGTACGAGGGAACATTCTCACGTCTGTAAAGTGGCTAGAAACATCTGGATCAAACTCGAAGGGGAAAGTGTTGTGCTGTCTTAATTCAGGGCAGAACATAGTATTTTTAAAAGCATGCATGCTAAAGTGAAAAACAGAGCCAAGAGGGGGAGAAACCTTAAAGGGAAGCCCAGGTAAAAGAGAAGCACCTACGTGATCTGGACAGCGAGGTTTCACAGTGGCAGCAGGTGTTAGCGAGGTGGAAGAAATGGAACCCCACCTGGCAATTTGGTAGAATTTGGTTCCCTCGCTTTAAGGCCACCAGCACCCAGGTTCCAAAGACTCTGTGCTTTCTTCAGCCCTTCCTCCTCCTCCCTACCGTCTCCTCTTTCTGCAACTCTAGTTGAAGTCTTGTTTCCAAGCCTCTTTCCTGTCGTCGGGAATCCGCAGTGGCTGTTGGGGTGACTTGCCAGAAGGCTGGCTGCTTCAGACTGGAACATGAAGGGGGACAAGCCACGCTCTGCTCTGCGCTGTGACTCTCTGCTTGACACCTGCTGCCAGCCTGCTACCTGGGCCTCAGGATTCTGGCTTGAATATCCCTGTCAACGGGCTTCCAGACTTTAGAGTTTGACCCATGGGCCTACTGTGCTTACCTGCCTCTCCGATGTTCTTATCCACTAACCCCACCCTTAGCTGTGCCTGCCTCTGGCCTTGGCCTCCTGGCTTCTCTGACTTGTTTGCTGGCCCAGCTTTATCCCGATATGTCCCACTTCCACGCCCTTGGTTATGCTGGTTTCTTCCAAGGGCTCCTGACTTGGGAGTGAGATATAATGAGGTTGAACCAGACGCTATGAGAACGTAGGGACATGTCTAGCATCTGAAGCCAAGGACAGTGAAAATGCCAATGAGCGGTGCCATGGGGTTCTTATCGGGCATGAGGTGAGAGTCACGTCACTGTCGTCAACCCGCGGAGTAGAAGGGACTGGAGAACATTAAAAATGCCCCTGCTCATGTCATGCTCATGTCAATTCAATGCACATCTCTTACCGATAACCTGGGCCTCAGTATTTCGTTACCTCTGGATGTTATTAAACCAGAGCTGGGAAGATCAGATGTCATGTTATCCAAGCCTGGGTTTAGGCTGCTATGAAATGGACCTCATTCGGAAGAGCAGTGACCCACGAACCAGCAGGAATCACTGGGCAAACCGAGTGGCCCAGGTAGTAGGTTGGCAGCAGGCATCCAGGAGTCTCAATAGGAATGAATTCCAACAACAGTCAGCCCTTCAGATCCTGGAACACCCGCTGCTGGGGGTAATTCCAGGCTTAAGTGCTCAATGTTAGAAAAGCATGAACTCACTCCTGTGGGGCTGCCCGGTTCTTCTTCACACAGCAGCTCCGCAGGAAGATGACAGAGGGGTCGCCATCCTGTCATTCTATGTAACCACCTGGAATTGTTATTGGTGTTTAAAATTCAAAGGAGTGAAACAGTACCAGGGACAATATTTTTGTTTTGTTCATTGCAAACTGCAAAATTGTTCCTACATGAAAGATTTCGCTGACCTTGAATGATAGCCATCAACCTGAAATGTTTGCCTTTAAAATTAATTTTGAAAATGAAAGGCAGTAAGAAAGTGAATCGCATTTATGAGCTATTTATTATCAAAACGATTGTGTCCAATAGAAGAACAGGAATCATAAACGAGTTGCTCTGGGGGTCAAATGCACTAGGGACAGCACTGGCTCAAAGGTGGCTGAAATGAGTGAGAGGAAGAAGTGAGAGAGGGCAGGCTCCCGGGAAGATACACTTGAGATATCCCAAAGTGACTTCAGGGTTGCCAACATGTGCCATCTTCCAGTCCTCACTAAGGGTGGACACCTGTCTATTGCCCAGATAAAAGCAACAACAACTCTTCTGCACTCAGCGCGAGACCACTCCTTAAAGGGCTACAGCATTCCCCACTCTCTTCAGAGGCATCATCGAGGCGGCCTCTAATGTGCTCACAATCCCTAGACAGAGAGCAGCTGGCCCAGGAGGTCCTAGAGACCAAGGGCTCTGTTTCTGCTCTCAAGGGTCCAGTCCTATCACAGTGTATGGGCCCACATAGGTGGCCCAAGCGCAGACCGAATAAAGCAAAGAACAGATTTCACACAAAGTCCAGCTCTTCCACCCTACTAAAATAATGAAGATATATTAACTTGTTCTACTCCCTGTCTTGATCCTTAGGTAAATTATCTTCTTGATCATCCATTTAAAACACATTTATCAGAGATCTGCCCTGGGGTGGCCCGATTTTAAGCATTGAGAATAATAACTGCCGAACAAGGCAAAATGATTGCCCTCATGAGTTAACTATTTCTTGATCCCTGCATAACATTACTGTGTGTGTGTGTGTGTGTGTGTGTGTGTGCGTGTGCCCGCCCGCCTAGACTTACCAAAGCAACCTCCTCAACAATTCAGTAAACACGGACCAAATGGAACTCCTGTTGAACGGTCAGTCTGAGTGACTTGAGTTTTATATCATGAGAGATAAGTCCATGCTGAACTTCTGTAGAACTTCTTCAGCGATTGATGGTTGAATCAACAGTTTGTCCTCCCAATTATAAGGGGCAGTCCCACTGGGTTGGGGCTCAGAGTTTTACTTCTCAGAAATATTGCAGATTAGGTTCTGAACCCCGCGCCCCCAACAAGAAAGCAATTGCCGTAACAAAGGGAATTGCTCATTTTGGGGGGTTCCCAGTGTACATCAGCTCTGCTTACACTACACCTCAGTTTATTGAGGGTACAATAACATCATGAGAAAGACTCTGAGAATTACCCACATGTGACAGTGGGACCTGAAATAAACACATGCTCTTGGAATGAAATGGTACCAGTAAACTTGCTCGACAGGACTAGCCACAAAACTACAATTAAATAAAAAATGCAGTGTCTGTGAAGCTCAGCTAAGCGAAGCACAATAAAACAAGGTGTGCCGGTGCTGCCTGGCACACCATAGCCTCTCAACAAACATGCGTGAGAAACAGTGCCCACAATGGCTCATCTGTGACCTACTAATAACACATGAATCTTCTGTAATGTGTGGGTGTGCTCTATTGTCATTTGATTTCTCTTAAACTCTTAAGTTAGTCTCAAATGGTTTGTGTTTCTTTCCTGTCCAAGTTCACTGCACTGAAACGCAACATTCTTCCCCCAAGCTTGTGACTTCAACGCTTGTAGAAATGTCTATTCATTCCATTTGAAGCATTTGCCCAGATCTGATCCGTCACAGCCATCTGCTAATGACGTAGCTGACATTTTATTGACGCCCCTAAGCAGCTCTATTCTCTGTTCTAATGAAGAGACAAAGTTGGTATTGTCAGCTGATGAACTGACATTGGGGGGCTTTTGTTCTAACGTAAAAGACAACCCATTATGACGCTAAAACAGAAACTCAGGACGTTACCAGAAAAGCCCACTATGACAAAAAGTAGTTACATGTACAATTTGAATTAAGCTAGTTATAAGTCGAATAGGATTACCATATTTTGAGTTCTAAGGGAGGAAATACACACTTGTGGCAAACGATAGGCAAAGATCAGTGCTGTTTACTATACTAACTGACCAAGCAAAGTAGCCTCATGAGCTCACCGGGTAATGAAAAACTACAAGGCAAAAATAAACAAACAACCCCTAAAACTGAAACAATCTATTTAATGCTGACCAAAATGGTTCACGAAATAGATGCCAGCATAGAAGTAGCAGTAATATAACAAAATAATTGCTAAATAAGAAGTACAAGTTATCACAGGAAAATCCACAGAAATAAGGGCTTAAAAATGATTTCTTAACGATTATATTAGCAAATTGTGAGAAAAATGACAATTAGGTACAAGCCCGGGACTAACAGCTCACTGAAACGTTCTTGAGCAACCGAGGAGGGCAGGTTGTAAAAGCTCTATCGCCATCACATTAAAAATCTCATCTAAAATCATCGCATGTCAGAAAATTAAGGATTCATCAAAATAGTCCCAAAGGTTATGTGCTGAAAGGAATGCATAAGAAGCGCCGGCTCCTCGACTTCTTCGCATAAGAACGGGTCTGGTAGTCCGCGTCTCAAAATGAGTTAAATATCAAATCTGTTTTGCCAAATGGGGCCACCACAACATTGAAGGCACTTAGCTTTGCTTTCGGGGCACAGTAAATGTTAGCTGCACTTACTGTCATTTGTGTGTTGTGTCAGAAACAGCTCAATGCTTGTCATGGTTTGGACCCAAGGTTAAAAGAATCCCCTGAAGGATTCAGTCTGGCTAACCAAGCAACCAGTTGCCAGTGAGTTTGTTCCAATGCCTCCTGATCCCATGTGTGTCAGAGGAGAACTAGCCTCCGTAGACTTTTCAATTGCTGAGTTTTCAGAAGCAGACTGCCACACTGTTCTCCCAAGAATCAAACCCCTTACCTTTCAGTTACCAGCTGAGCATGCTAACCATTTGCACTCACCTGGCGAATGACTCTATTCAGGATAAAGAACAGATGAGGCTAAGTAAACGTTTATAGATGAATGACCAAGACCTTTCTAAGTGCCTATTAGTGGAGGATCAATCAATACCCAGAGAAAGACGGGGGGGGGGGGGGGGGGCTCTCTACCCTTATAAAGAGTCACAGTCTCAGAAATCCACAGGAGCAGTTCTAAACCTGCCCTCTAGGGTCACCATGAGTCAGAATTGACTAGAATGGCAGTTGGTTAGGGCAGGAAAAAAAAAACAACAACAGTGGAAACTCAACGGTGTTAGTCCAGGTTGACTAGAGAAGCAAATCCATAGACATTTATAGGTATAAGAGAGTATTTTATATCCAAGAGTAATTGTACATTAAGAAAACATCGGGGCCCAATACAGATCAAGTCCATAAGTCTGATGTTAACCCATACGTCCAATATTATCCCATATGTCTGATGCTAGTCCATACATTCTTCTACAGACTCACACAGCACATGCAAAGATGCCAGAAACAGGAAGATCACAGGCCAGTGGGTGAAACGTCTGTGGCAGCATTTCAGCACTGGCACAGCTCTCCACATGACTCTCAGCTCCAGGGCTCTGGCTGCCATCAGCATTGCTTCATGTGGCTTGTCAATAGAATAAGTAGCAGAGAGGGTGTGTGTTCCACCTCCAGGGAGGAAGACAGGCATTCCCAGAATCATCAGGAGAAGGCCATGCCCACACACAGAGGCATCACTGGCTATGACCTCATTGACAGGTTACACTCCACCCCTTCGCTCAAGTTGACAGGAGATTATGTAACTGCCACATCAACCAAGATGATACATGCAGACAGCTGGTCTAGTGAAGTGATCTTCACTTATACTCAGACTTCACTCTGATGAGGCAGGGAGTAGAACATGAGTCCGGTGAGTTGTGTGGTAGACTTTGCTTAGAGTACTTGATACAGAGGGTGATACAAAAGGCAAAATCAAGGGTGAAATGGTGAAGAGGAGCAAGACACAGAGGTCACCTGAAACCTCAATCCTAAGCACGTAGGCAGAAAAGCAGACATTGGTTAAGACAAGAAGTTGGAAATATAGTGCCAAAGCAGAACAAGCACAATTAAATGGAGGAAAGAAACAGAATCTGGACCTCACCTAGTGTCCTGAGCCCCACAAACTAAGCAAGGGTCCTTCTTTGGTTTGTATCCTATAGATAAAATCGAGATACATTCTTAAAATATTACCTTATCTTTAAAAATATTTTTCGCCCATCAGATACATAAGATTCTTAAACGAACCGACCTAGGATGCTGTATGGGCAGTTCTATTGAATTGACTCAAAGGCATGAAACAGCTGAGCTACAGAGAAAGCCAACATTGATCTGTTGTTGAACGATAATTGGAATTTCTCTTAGTGAAAAAACCCCCCCAAAAAACATAGCATCATTAGATTTAAAACACTGAAGAAACTTTTCAAGGCAAGCTTACACTTCTCTTGTCTTCACTGAGGCATATGGAATCCCCAGGCATTCATTTTCTGCCAGGACATTTTTGTGTGGTTTAAACATGCATAGATGCAATTTGCTTCATGTCTGCCAGTAAGATCTGTAACCAAGTACTCATGGGCAAGGAATTGCACATGTGTCCCTGTGTACAGAATTCTCCATGCCCCAACCCCCACCCCGAGCTGTATGGACTACGTAGAGCTACCACCTTGTAGGAATGAAACTCCGGAGCATAAAGGTTGTTCTGGGTTGGGGATTCGGGCAGTGTAACAACTGTTATGCAGACTTTTACAAATGGTTTAAGTAATATTTAAACATTCCACAGCAACATTAAAAAGTGTAAATTTACAGCAACATTTATCAAAATGGTATACTTCCAAAGGGGCTGATTTCCTTGGTCAATCGACAGGAAGTTGTCATGGCTAAGTGCTATCAAGTTGGTCTGGCTCATAGCAACCCTATGAATAAGGGAAGGGAACACTGCCCAGACTGGATCACCCCCACCACTGCCTTAATGTCTGCGTCCACTGCTGCAGCCACTGTGCCAACGTGGACAGCCTGCTCCTGTGTCAGAGTGTGTTCTACGTCTGGAAACTCTGCTGAAACCGACTCACTTAGGGGGACCCTGCAGGTATTGCCAATCCCACTGACAAAACTTCCAGCATCACAGCAACACCCAAGCCACCGCAGTTCTACAAACTGACAGGGAACTGGTGGATCAACAGAACAGCATAATACCATTTTATGGTCTGGCCTCATCTGTCAGTTTGTCATACTGTGGTGGCTGGCATGTTGCTGTTAGGTTGGAAGCTATGGCAACAGCAAGCAGTCTTTCACGTACAAGCAGGTCCACTTATAGAGACAGATTTCAGCAGAGCGAAGGTTGGAAACAAGAAGTGACAAACAGGGTCTGGATGTCCAAAAGTGCAATCAGAAATCACATGAACTTTACCAGACCAATGGTCTGTCTATTCAAAGTGAATATGTTTTTTCAAATGGTGACTATACACAGAGTACTATACACAGGAATACACAGAAACCGAACCTCTGTGGAAAGAGAAAAAGGGGAAGCTCGGCATGCTCAGTCAGAACTTGATCATGGCCAGGGGCTGACTATGAAACAGATCATCAGTTGATGATGATTGATGCGAGTTCAAGCTGAAGCTAAAGAAAATTAAAACAATTCGATGAAAGACAAATTATGACATCAAGTATATCCACTTGAATTTAGAGGCCATCTCAAGAAGAGCTTTGACACACGGAACACTAATGATTAGACAGGACCAGACAAGTTGTGGGATGACATCAAGAACATCCTATATGGAGAAAGCAAAAGGCCACTTAAAAAATAAAAATGTCAGAAGAAACTCTGAAACTTGTTCTTCAATGCTGCATTGCTAACTTGCTGAATGAAATGATTTAATAAAAGAGCCCAACAGAAATTTCAAATACCAGCTTGAGGAGCCAAAGTAAAATATTGTAATGCAATGTTCAAAGTTAGAAAATGTTCTGAAGTTAGAAAAAAATGTTCTGAAGTTTGAAAAAGGAAAGGAAAGAACATTCTTAGCATTTTCAAGCTAAAAGGACTACAGAAAATAAATCAAGCCTTGAGTTGAAATACCAAAGAATTCTATAAGCAAAATATTAAACACAGGAAGCATCGAGGGATGTTGGAACACACAGAATCACAGTATCTGAAAGGGCTGATCTAAGTCCAACCATCCGAAAAAGGAGCGTAAATGATGAAGATCTGTTGGTACCAAAGGACTAAATCCAAGCTGCACTACACGCACAGGTGAAAAACTAAGACTTCAAAAATCAATGAAATGTCCCATGTGATGCTACAACAAATGGATGAAGTCCTGGATGAACTTACTCACGTAGGCCAAGAATTTTGGAGAGCGTTATCTGGCCAACTGACTAGAAGAGAACCATCCCGGGGCCTTCCAAGTAAACAGAGGTGAATATGCAAATGCAGAAATTATTCTTAAAATAGCATTAACATCACATTCAAATAAAGCTCTGCTTAAGTTGACTGAAAAATGGTTACTGGCATTAAGCCAAGTTCAAAAAAGGACACAGAATGAGGAATAGCATTGCTGGTGTTAGATGTGCCCTGGCTGAAAGCAGAGCCTACCAGAAAGATGTCTGCATCTTCTGTGGATCATAGTAAATTACAGATGAGATTGCCGAGCACAAGGGTCCCAGAACACAGAATTGTGAATGTGCAGAAATCGTGCTCATGAAGAGGCAGTTGCTTGATCAGAACAAGGGGATGTGGCACAGTTTTAAATCAGGAAAGAGCTGTATGGATTATGCTTCAACATAAAGAAAAATAAATCTCACAATTGGACCACTAAGCAGTATCACAAAGACTAGAGAAGAAGAGATAAATGAGCAATGATTTCATTTTACTTTGATCTGTAATCAAAGTTGATGGAACCAACAGTCAAGAAAACAAGCTAAGATATTATCTTGGGCAAATCAGCTGCAAATAGCCCTTTCAAGTGCTAAAAAGGAAAGCTGTCACTTGGAGGGTGAAGGTGCCTCTGGCCAGCCGTGATGTTTCCACACACCTCCTATGTATGCAGAAGCTGGACAGCGAGGAAGGAAGGCCCGAGAGGAGCCCAGGTATGTGAATTACGGGCTTTGTGATGGGATTTAGCATACCATGGATTGCCACAAGAAGGGAGGACTCTGTCTTGGACGAAATGCAGTCAGCGTGCTGCCTGGAAGTGAGGATGGCGAGCGTGCCCCGCATACTTTAGTCATCGTATCAGAAGGCTCTGGAGAAGGACATCATGCTCGCTGAGGAGGGTGAGGGGGAAAAAAAGAGCGAGTTCTTCCATGAGATGGGTTGGCGCCAGGGCTGCACCAAGGAGCTCCTACATCGGAAGAATGGTGAGCCTGGTGCAGAAGGGGGAAGTGTTTCATTCTGTGTACACTGGATCATGGTGCATGAGAACTGACCTGCCAGGACCTAGTAACAAAGCAAAACATAGCTCAGGGATTTGTAGCTGTCTTTCAAAGCCACAGTCGAAAGTGCATTACCGCTTAGAAATGCTCTGAAACGAAAAAAGATGCTAAGCTGATGTCTACCTCCATCTGCTTGACTCTTGCCCATCACGAGAGGATGAAGACTGCCAGAAAGGCGGGCATCCTACTAATGCGGGTATGCACCATGCACACTGACAGGTACAAACACAAGCACACGGTTATAGTGACAAATGATGTGTAGGAGGGGACAGGTAGAAGTGGCCTGCCAATGACCTCTAAAGTTTTTTCCAGCTCTAGATGCGAGAGGCTCTTTTAGGCTCTCCATGGCATCACAAGTGTTGGAGATGTAGCTGGTATGTGAAAAGATACATTCAGTGGCATGCTAGTGACATAAGCACTTCACCCTTCAATGGGGGCCGACCAACCAACAAGCCTGCCGTTAGCTCAACAGTGGGGCTCCAAGGAAAACACAGGCAGCATGGTCCTTAGGGCTCACTCAGACTTGACCCAACTCCTTGTTTGCTAGAGAATTGAGACAGTGCAGCCTCAAGGTGCTCTCTGAGTCAGTGCAAGATCAGCCTCCGGTCGCTTAGGTTGGTCCCCTTGCCCACTTGTGGCTCCTCAATACCTTACTGGAAACATCCAATACGTAGTCCTTTCTGACATTACCACGGTGTGTTTATATGAGGAGGTTCAGATAGCCAGATTCAGATTCACAAGATTATCATCAGTTAGCATTTACTGAGGGTCCTCTGCGGGCAAAACAGTGCCATAAAACAAACACCGAGAAGAGAAAGGATCGCAAAAGTGAGCACAAAATATATGGGGAAAGGAAATCCTGAAGATATTCATCATCACGTGTAAGCGAGGCGGATCCCAGTGGGGGCTGACCAGAGGCGTGTCAGGAATGTACAAGCACAGGTCAACCACCATTAAAAAAAAATCTATCTATCACTTGTATCTTTTGATTTATTTACCCACGCAATTCCCTGCCAAAATGTTTGCCATTTCCAGTTTTCTAAGGATGCTTTTTGCTATATTTTACGAAAGATCTGCCCTCCCGTATGGTTAATGTTTGTCGTAATGGCATCAGCTCTGACTCACAATGACGCTCATGTAATTACTAATAGAGCGCCTGCAGCCCTCGTACTTCAGTCCTGTATCTTACACGATGCTTTATGCACTGACAAATGGCCAAAGGACAAGCCAGCTTCCTTCCTGCTCAAAGACCCTCAGCCTACAGCTCTGGCGTATGTTCTACGTTCTGCTGCTTCTTTTACCGACACCTGTCCACCCAGTGCCTGAGATGACACACTTTACACCCTGTGAATGGCAACATGACCAATCCTCACCTGACAGTCTCCAACACCTTTACGCATGCCCCCTTTAGTCATTTGGTGGGAGTTACAGAGACTCGTTAGAAAGAGGGCCATGTAATTCCATTTGCTTCTACAAAATATTCAGGTGACTATTTCTTCTATGACTGATCTTCCTTTTTAAGAGTTACTGGATCTTTTTTTAATGGCAAATATGTAGATAGTTGTACTACTTCTCAGCAAAGTCTGCATTTTTTCCCTAAAGATGTTTTAGCCTTTAGCAGAGCAACATGTAACTCATGAAGTTACCAGGCCAGAAAAGCCAGATATTAGAGAAACTCGTTGCCCTGCAAAGCCTCTCTAAGGGTCACAGAAAATGACGAAGGCATGTTGCAAAGCATCTTAATGGAGCAGGGGGAATAGAAGTCTGACCACAGTGGACTGAGGATCCCAACATTGTATAAGGGAACAAATAAACTCAAGCTAGCCATCAACATCTTTCTCTGACTTTTATCCACACTGAAGACATAAAGACAGCGGAAGAGGAACAAACACTCCTGAAGCAATTCCCTCACCCCACTGTGTACTATAATTATCTGTAGTTTTCGTAAGAACAGAGACCTGTGCCATTTATTCTTAGCCTCTGTCTACTCAGCACTAAGCACTGAATCTGGTCCTCAAGAAATACTTAAATAAATGACTTGAGGTTCTATACTTCTTCCAACCTGTCCTGAAGCCACACATGACTCTTCTGGGGGGCTAATCCAGGCCTTTACCAGTTTACTAGGTTTACAAAACACTTTTTGATTTTCACATTTTCCAAATGTCAACTTTAGAGCCAGACTCCTCAGTGATTGAAGTCAGATTAGGACTACACCGTGCCAAGTCTCACAGCAATGAGGCCACCTGCTTCTTTGCTCTCAGGGCAATGACCTTGTGGTCTCATTTGCAATCATTGTTCTGCAAAGGAAGCCTAGCTATGGCCATTTGCCAAAAGAGTTCAGAAACTGCAGGCCTGATTGAATATGGTTTTAGGGAGATAGCTGATTGTCATGATCGTGTGCACTCATGTGTGCACATGTATGTGCATGGTTCTGCACGCACATGGGTGGGAGATCTGGGACTTGGATTTTCAGAAGGATGCCTTTTAAGCTGGATCTCCAAGCTCAGTACCCTAGCACTGCTTAGCATCCCTGTGCAAGTGATGCTAAACCTTGGAGATGGTATTTATATGACTTTATTCTCTACCTTTTAAAAGAAGAGCAGCAATAATTAGGTAGTTAAATTTATGGGTGGGTTGAGATCAGGGTAAGAAATGATTATAAAAGATATATGAAATGCATTAATGAATGTACATGAATGATAAAATAGGTGGAATGTGTTAACTTAGAATATATACTTTAAGGGTTCAATAAAACAAATATGCGATTAAGAATAAAACAAAGGTCACACACAGAAACATTTGCACACATAGGTATGTGTGGTATCTATATCTCACTGCCATTGAGTCAATGTCAAAGCATAGTGACCCTACATGACCTAGAACTACCAGAGAGTTCCCAAGCCTATAACTCTTTACAGGAGTAGAAAGCATCCTCTTTCTCCCAAGGAGTGGCTGGTGGTCTCAAACTACTGACCTTGTGGATTCCAGCCCAAGGTGCAACCACTGTGCAACCAGGCCTCCTTTACCCATCATCCACACACATATGTAAACTGCCTGGTGTGCTCCAAAGCACTTTGGCTAAATGACATGATCCTTGAGCAACCTTGTGAGATAACAGTTTCCTCATTTTAGGAAGATAAAATGAAGGTCTAAGGTGATTTGTTGAAGGCCAGATGGCTAGTGAGTAATGACTAGCTGATAAGTCGGGAGGCTCTTAATTCCCACACCAGGGTGTCTGTTCAACTCATCTGTCCTCGACGGGGGTGAAGGCTTGGAAGACACAATCCTCATCAGCTCTATTTCAAAAGGGCAACTACAAAGAGAGACAAGTGAGGCAATGTGTTCAGTCTGTTATTTCCCCAAGTTCTCCACATTCTTTAACGATTGAATATTTC
The DNA here is from genome assembly GCF_050624435.1 of Tenrec ecaudatus. Taxonomy (NCBI): domain Eukaryota; kingdom Metazoa; phylum Chordata; class Mammalia; order Afrosoricida; family Tenrecidae; genus Tenrec; species Tenrec ecaudatus. Next base: position 74,569,239 of record NC_134534.1, on the reverse strand, counting down.
GTGAATAGGAAGAACCACCCCCCCAAAAAAAGCCTTCGTTCCTGCCCCAAATTTATAAGGAAAAAAAGTTCAAGATCAAACCTTTTGTAGTGTGAGGCAATTAGCAAAGATCATCTGCAATCAACGTTTAATTACATGCTCGGGGTCAACCTGCGAGAGCTTATTGTAATTAAGCGGACACGGCTTCCAACACCACACTTTCACTCCGATTCCAGCTCCATCCACACTTATCCTACCCACTCCTATCGCCAGCTCTGGGAGCAAAACCTTGCTTTCGATGATGGGGTGTTTGGGAACTCAAATAGATTTGGGGTTCCACAGTTGTGTGAAGGGCAATTTATCCCCTGATTGGATCGCTCCAAAGTTGTGGAGAGGGGGCCAAACAATGGGAATGCTAGTACCAGTTGCGGGGGAGTCAGTTCTGGTCCATGTATATCAGAATCAAACTGTGCACGCAGGGTTCTCGATGGCCAATTTTTAAAAAGTAGCTCGCTGGGACTTCCTTCACAAGTGAGACCCTCTCTGTCTAAAGTTCCCCCCAAAGCTCTTCCGTTGTCACAGCAACACACAAGCAACAAAACAAGTGTAGAGCTAGGAAAGGGTTTCTAAGCGGTTTCAATTCAATCCACTGCCGCCGAGTCCATATCGATGCACAAGGGACACTACAGAACTGCCGCAGAGGGTTTCAGAGACCGCAACCCTTGACGGGAGAATAAAGACTCTCTTACTCCCATGGTGCTCTCGAACTGCTGCCTTCAGGGGTAGCGGCCCGGCGTGGAACCACGACGCCACCAAGGCTGCAGGGGTCGTGCCTCCAAATGTGGGCACTGGCCGGATTCTGACCTGATCTCCCACGCGCAAGGTGGGGGAGTCAATGCCCGAACCACAAGCACACCCTAGAATGCTACTTAGAAAACACAACACAACGCTACACAATGGCAAACAATAAAAGCAACTGCTGCCCAGTCGATTCTGACCTCACGGGCAGAGTAGGACTGTGCCTGAGGTCTAGGGTTCTCACGGCTGTGACCTTTGGGAAAGTAGATCACCAGGCCTTCCTTCTGAGGCTCCTATGGGAGAGCCTGAACTGCCAACCTTCAGTAGGAAAGCACTTAGCCTTCACACCGCCGCCTGTGGTCTCTAGAGCACTGGAAGGCCAGCGTAGTTCAACCTGATCAGACGAAGTGCACTGCATCTTCACTGAGATGCAGAAGAGCAAGCATTGGTGATAGAAGCTTTTCTTCTTTTTTTTAAATTTAATAAATCTTTTTATTGGGGCGCATACAACTTTTATCACAATCCATACATACATCAATTGAGTAAAGCACCCTTATACATTCGTTGCCCTCGTCATTCTCAGAATTCGCCTTCCACTTGGGTTCCTGGAATCAACTCGTTTTCCTTTTTTTCCCTCCCCCTTCCCTTCCCGCTCCCCCCTTCCCCCTGCACCCTTAATAGTTTATAAATAATTATTTTATCTTATCTTACACTCCCTGCGTCTCCCCTCACCCACCTTCCCATTGCCTATCTCCCAGAGAGGAGGTTACACATAGATCTCCAAGATCGGTTCTCCCTTTTTGTACCCCCTTCCCTCCCGGTGTCGCCACTCCCACTGCTGGTCCTGAGGGGTTCATCCGTCCTAGATTCCCTGTGTTTCCAGTTCCCTACTGCACCGCTGTGCATCCTCTGGTCTAACCAGGTCCGCTAGGCAGAATTGGGATCATGATAATTGGGAGGGGTGATAGACGCTTTTCAAGGAATAATTTTTGACTTGTGCAAAAACAATTGGCGGGGCTGTAGTAGTTTCATGGGTTTCTATTTTATTGTTCTCATGATCATTTCTATTGTAGTTTAGAGGAAACTGGATCCACAATAAAGTGGGAGAATAAACGAAAGAAGGGCTGCTTGCCACTGATAGTTTGGTCAGCGCGGGGCTAGGGGCATTCTGTGAGCCACCTAAGACAGGGAGGAAAAGAAAAGCTTTTTAGCCTATGGAAGACACTTAGATCACGACGTTTCCCGTTATTACTCACCGTGTCGTGGCCCGTTCCTGTGCTACAGGGGGAACGAGAGGCTGACTCGACAGAAACGCACCAGGTTTCATGCCAAAGAGGTGGAAAGCAAGACGTGTCCGCAAAACCCCAGGGTCTTGGCACCGAGGCACAATCAGAAGTGTCACCAGTACACACCGTGAACTCTTCATCTACAGGCTGCCGGGAGGGGGGGGGGAACCCATCGCGCCGTGAAAGGGCTGGTACTGCCCGCGAGCTGCGCTGGGGTAGCTGAGGCGACAGGAGCAGGTGGCTCCAGGGCAGGTCCTCATTTATAAAGCACTCAGGAGCCGCACGTGCGCGCGTGCAGAGCCACTTGTTCGGCGGTCTCAGCAGAGGGGCGACGGGCTGACTGGACATGAGACGTAATTACCCTCTCACCCGCGAAGGACGTCCCTGCAGGTTAGGGGTGATGGACAGCAGTAGGTCAGGCTGACGAACGGCAGCCCAGCTGTTGCTGAGGTGGGAGCATGGGAGGGATGAAGAGAGACAGTCTTATGTCTGGTCACTTCGTTCACCAGCACAGCGGTGACAGGGTTCTTGAACTCCACTCTCCTTAATGCCTCGTTTCTTCACAGCGTCAATGTTGTTGCAGATGAAAATCCAGGCCGTTTTACAGACGCGTTTTAAGTTCTCATAACCTTGTGAAAGCTGCATAATTTTTGAAAAGGCAAAATATGACAGCAATGGTCTCTCTCTTCCTCACATTGGGAAAACAACAGACCTAGGAAATTAAAATTGAACACCATGGCATTTTGCATGTGTACTGTTGGTGGTCGACAACGGCTGCATTGTCATCAGAACCCCACGGGGCCACTTTCCAGTTCTCATGGGGTTTTTTAGACATTTATGACAAGGCACACTCCCTCTAGTGGCCAAAGTAACACATGCAAATTCACAGGTTTGCTACCCAAAAATAAAAAGGATCATCTTTGGTAATGTTTTTGAAATAAAAGGTTTTTGTTTTTTTCCATCTTTGTTTCTTTTGTGCTGTTGTTGTTCTTGTTGTAACATCTCTTTGTGGAGCATTTCAAACAATTATATGTAAAATCAAAGAGAATTCAAATGGTAGCTTAGATACATCATCTAAATGTGTCTGGTGAACCTTATGTTGAATTGTGCTTTTTATGACTGATATGACACTAACAATTCCTTACAGGTTTGTATGTCAAAATGTTCAGACCACAGAAAATCAGATGAAATGACTATTCTACCATGGAACCTTCAGCCCTTTTACAATAAATGGGATAAAAACCAACCAACCCCTGAGAACCATCAATGACTTTCTGCGGAGGGAACAGCATGCTAGGTACCTCGACTCTCGTTCTTTTGATTTAATTTTGTTATATTTTTAGACTCTCATTGGTTTAAAACGATATTATGACCGAGGAGAAATAGTCCTCGTGTAGTCAGCATTCTTGCTTTAAGTTTGCACCTTAGCACCTACTGGTGACCCAAAAAAAAAAAAAAAATGGCTGTGGACTAATCTTCAGTGTAGAAATCTCATCCTTTACTCCACATCACTTACATCCTTTTACATTTATCATCTGTGTAAGCACTTCCTGGAGCATTTGTTAAATAAAGAAGCCGTTTCCTAGGGCTTTCCCAATATGGAATGAAAAATGAATAATTGATACTAAGAAAATATGCAGGTTTCTGTTCCTAAAGCTCTCCTGAGTATAGTAGATGTGATAATCAATTTCAGAATTTCTTATCTAGCTCCAGAATTTGGTGAATTATAAATGAGACCAAATTATTAAAAATGCTTTGGGGATTGTGGCAAGTATAAAAACACAGCAACAAATTCTTTTGGTGAGCCCATGTTAAATCGCACGTGAATTTGGATAAACTGCTTGCTTCCTGGAGAGTGGAGTTGGGTAACAGCAGGGGACTGTTGTTGTGTCTAGAGGGTGAATGGAAGTAGAGGAAAATCATACGTTCTTTTCATCCATGTGGCGCGCGTGGCAGATCTGTGTTGAAAAGGCACTAGCATGACCCTTTGGGAGTCTTTGGCATTTGGATTTGGACTAGAAGGAAAACTTGTTACATCGTGGGGTGTGAAGGATCGCAATTATGTACATATGTAATAAAAGAGGTATCTGGGAGGGACTGCACTGAGCCCCCTTCAAAAGAGTTACATTGAAGTCCTAAACCCGTGCAGGGTGAAGGTGACCTTGTGGGAAGGAGAGTTGGTCTCTGAGACACTATCAAGTGGATCGACAATGTCACATTGCAGTAGGATGGGGGTGCTCATCCGAAACCCTTCAAGTGCATCTTATAAAAGAGGAGAGAATGGAAATAAAGTCCCCGGGGGGAGACTAACGCCTATGACAATGGAGGCAGATGCCTCTCAAAGGAGCAAGGGGACGTCAAGGGTAACCCGCAGTCACCAGACATGAGCAGAAAAGTCGGGCGCAGATCCTCTCTCAAAACCCTGAAAAAGAGTCCATCTGTCCGAGATGCGTTTGGAGTTCTAGCCTCTGGGACCAGGGAATTGCTACCCGCTCCTCAAGAGCACCTACTTGGAGACATTTTTTTTTATATGGCATCCCTAACTCAGACACTTGCCAGTTTTTGAGGATGGCCAACCACATCTTGAATAACTGAATCTTCTCATGACAAGTGTCCTTACCCGGTACCAGCAGATGCCAAATTGTGAGAGAAACGGGGCTGACATCTGTCTGGTACAAGTTCGGTCTACTCAGCACTGAGAATTATGTCAGGCACTGAGCAGGAGTTCACTGAGGGTTTGCTGGACTTGAACCCTGGACCGGGGCTCACAGAGTTGACCCGGAGAGAGAAGGTTTGGGGGAAATGAATGAGGCAAGATGTTCAAGGACCTCAAGGCTGTTTGGCAGGGGGGGCGGGGGCCTAGCCTAGGAGTTATGTGGCCTCTGTAAACAGTTGGCTATCTGACCCCCAACAGATAGGGTGATACTTATCCAGAGATGGCATAAGTGTCCCCAACTGGAATTCAAGTTGGAGCAATGGTTGTAAACACAGAGAGAAACGTCGGAAAAGCAGAGAGCAGATGCCTCTTCTGAGTTAACAGGAGATAAAAAAAAAAACAAGAGGAGTTTGTACTCTGGCCCAGGCAGCCAATACAGGGTTATCCTACACAAGCATGTTCACGTGTCGGACTGACTGCTGGCAATGGTGTATTTGAAAATCAAGATTGGAACCGCCTTGCCTCACACCCTTGTTTCAAGCAGAGTGTTCAACTCAGACAATAAAAGTATAGAAAAGACATCATCAGAAATTCCTCCAATTTTCCAACGTCCGCCCTTGTGATTTAAAAACAAACAACAATAACAATAACCACACAAAAATGTCCTAACACATTATGGGTAATAGAAGCTTCTCCCTGCTGTCAGAGAGATCACAGAGCATCTGAGAAAGAACCAGCAGATGCTGCCCAGTGACAAACCTGCAAGATGCAGACAGTGAGGCCAGATGTTGACGTGACCTTTGGTTGGGAGAGTGTCTTGGCATGGTGTTGATTTAGATGGCTGCTGGCAGAGGCTTCAGATCCAGCAGTAGGGAAAAAGGAAAACACACACACACACACACACACACACACACAAGCCCAAACCTAAACTATGAAATCCTTTTCCTACTCAGCCCCATCACTCGCAAACCCCAAACCACCGGTCAGTCTCCGTGACGGCTGTCAAAGGCGTTGAATTGCCCGCACAGAACTGCCACTCAGCATCTCATCACACGGGAGAGAACGGACTTAACAAGAACATCTCCAGGCTGTGCCATTTTGCATCCCACTCAACTCTCAACAGCTGTTTCTTGAGTGAATACAGACCCAAAATAATGATATGAAAAGAACAACATATCCAGTATGTGGGACAATGTTTACATTTATTACATAGTCATTCCTTTACCAGCTTTAACCATTTGCCGTCTGGTTCACGCCAACTCATGGGTGTCAGAGGAAGACTGTGCACTATGGGCCTTTCCGTGGCTGAATTTGGGGGAAGACGTTACCAGGCCATTCCTCTGAGTAGCCTCCCTGGTTGGCATCAGACCTACAACTTTGGGGGTAGCAGTCAAGTGTGACAACATCTGTACCACTGAGGGGCTCTGAGCCACTCCGAGGGAATAATGCGCTGCAACGTTGGAAAATGATTTGTCCATAGGTCTAAAGAGGGGCAAGTGGAACTAGTTCTCCTAATTTCAACTCGAACTGTGACTTGTGAAGATAACACAAAAAGTTGTTGGTTTTGTGTTTAATCAGGCAAAACTAATCAAGTCAGTATTCCCAAAGCAACCACACTCACTGCCATCCAGTCACATCGATCCGATTGATTCTGATTCATACTGATCCCATAGGACAGGGAAGACCTGCCCCTGTGAGCTTCCTAGGCTGAAACTCTCTATGGGAATAGAAAGCCTCCTCTTTCTCCCACAGAATGCCTGGTGGTTTCGAACGAGTGACCTTGCGGTTAGTGGCCCTATTTGTAACCCACTACACCATCACCAGGGCTCTTTAATCACACATGTGTCATATTTTTAAAGACACCTAATCACATTATCTGACAATGATCAGCATTCACTTGCTAAGAATTAAAAAAAATCTTTTTGAGTACCTCAAATGTTCCTATTGTCTTAGCATTCATAAATAAGGCAAAAAGATCACTAAACTCAGATTCAGAGAGAATTTTACATCTTAGCCACCCTGCAATGCTAAAACAAATACAGAATGTAAATAGCTGCTTGCTTTATAATATTAGACATGATGGAAGACTACATAGCTCCTCTGACACGTTTAGACAATTTGTCACATTACCTGGAGAAATCTACACTGCTTATTCTGAATCGCTGCTGATGTCCAGCACTTGTCGAAACCTGTATCTGTCAAGGCCTGCACAAAGAGTTGCAAAATGACAGACCAGGACGTCTGAGTAGATGGAGCCTCGGGAAAAATAGAACAGAGAGAAAATTCATGACTCTAAACTACATCAAAGTGACTTCTGTCAACATCATGTCACAAGAACTGTTCATTTTGAGAGTTTTTTTAATTATATAAACACTTTTTTTTAGTATGAGCTAAGTGTAATGAAAAAATTTCTTGGTGTACAGTATGATCCTCCAAATGTTCCAAATATATACTTTAGATCATCCAGGAATAAGAAAAATTCTAATAGTAGATACTGTCTGCCAGTTAAAACCAATGACATTCAAAAGAGATGTATGAAGATACTATCAGCTTAAAATAGGACAACCATCTGGCTATAAAGGAACAAAAGTATGTATGTGTATATATATATATATATATATATATATATATTTACATTTGCATCTTTTTTGGACACATCTTATTTATACAACTGGAATAATGTTTTATCCTTCCACAATCCATTTCAATCCACCCCCCCACCCTTTGCTTAGTGCGACAATTATACAACACTTATTCAGTGCTTTTTTCCCCCCTAAGCAGGTTTCCTAAAATATCGGGCATTATTTTAATTTTTACAAGTCGCTGGAAAAGCTTCCTAATGCATAATTTCCTTAAATCATATTTTCCCAAAGGGAATTTAAAAAATGAAATGGCTGTGATATCCGTGGCTGCAGACACAGAACCGCTTGCGATCACATTCCAAGAGTCATTCACCGCGTGACATATGAGTGCCATACATCCGGAAATGACCCCTCTCCTGTTTGCATCCATGTCAGCACCTCCCAGAGAGGATGCTCGAACCCAGGCAACTCGATCCCCACCGACCACATGTCAGTGAAATAAATCCTCAGGGTAAGTGACCTTGTAAAGTAAGGACCATGGATTCTGCTGTGAGTGTATCTATACAGAGCAGACAGGAGGGGGAAAGCTTATAAGAATACACCGTCTTCTGAGACAGACAGACAGACAGACAGACACTTGCCTACACTTGCGTCCCCTCTCCTCTGAGCACATGCACACACATACACCATATAAACATAGGAGTTTCAACACATGTGTGAGGAATCAAACACGGGCTGCTTCCTCGGGGACTGTAGAATCATTTACCCTGTCAATCACTTACCCTAGTCCATTTAACTATGATGTCACTATCTTTCCTTCAGTTCATTCTAGCCACCACCCTCACAGGGCTCATGTCCAATCCCGTGATCAGGGCCCCTGATTCAGCCACGGTGGCCAGGGGCATCAAAGGCCCATTGTCTGTGTCCGGAGGAGTTTGCTGGCCTCTACCAGGAAGAAAGCCTTTCCAAACACCAGTGCCGCGTCTAGCGCTGAGAAAAGCGGCTAGCCTGAAAGCCAGCCCACCACGTTGTCTGAGTGTGCCTGGGCACGGCCTCCGCTCACAGGAAAGTCGGAGAGGCTAGCCGTTTCTTACTCGAGGCAGAACTCAATATAGCTGTGTCCTACATACAAAAAGATGCTTATTACCTGTTAGTGTACAGAGGTGTAGGCTTCACCGCAGCCGTGATTGGTAATAAGCCCCCCTTTCTCATTTACATTGATAGCAAGCATTAGTGAAGATATATGCATTTCATTTCATGGTTCAGAAGAACAAAGTCTATGGATATGGGCTAGCAGTGGGTGGTTAATGAAATGGTCTGACAAACATAAGCTAATACATAATCATACCAGAATGTGAACTGGAACACCTGTTCCCGCTTCACAGACTTCCAGTTCTTAGGGAAAAGTTACCAAGCGCCGAAATTGAGAACGCTCCGATTCAGACATCAATATGCTCTCAGGAAATTTTAGCCGCTTTTCTGTTGCTGTTGCAATCACCAAAGGGTGGCTATTTTAATGACATCAACTCTCTTTCGCTGGTGTCCTAAGAGGAATGGAAACTTCACACATGCATGACGCTCCTGTAATTATTTTAAACTGCCTTCTGTTGTCCCCCTGAGGAACACGGTGGTATTTGTTTGATGCAGTTTAATTAGTGTCAGGGTAATTAATGCTATGCTATCTACATGAGATCAAAACCCTTTCTTTGTAACACTCTGGTAACTAAGCACGAAGAAAAGGAATCGACCTGAAAACGTGGCGGCCTGGTGTTAACCTGAATTCACGGCAGAGCCGAATCACTCACATTTGCTCCACGCCTGGCCCTGAAGGTGATTTGCGGCCTGCCCAGGACGATTTCAGACACCGCCAGGGGATGATCCTGCTAAGCAATGAAATTCTTCTTCGTCTTTTTTTTGTTAAATGGTATAATCAAATTAACTAATACCCCCAGGGTCACCAGACACCTTTTCCTACAGTTTAATCCTTTAATAACCATATAACCAACTTTTGTCCTGGCAGAGAACTAGAGTCCCTTTTAAGCGCGGTGTGATATGTGCTGAAATGTGTTTGATTTCTTTTTCCAATAAAAGGATCATTTGGTTTAATGAATGAGCACAATTCTGCTTAAATGCTTGAATAATATTTGCATTTAATTGTAGGTGTAGCTATGCTCTCTATTTGACAATAATGTTGAGAGGAAAAACAGAGATAGGCCAAGAGAGAAGTGAAGTGCACACACATTCCAGACACACATATAACGTGCACCACCATAAATCCTTTTTAACTGTTTCTTTGGTAATAAGCAGCGGCAGTATAAATCTCCCCACACACAAACTGAAGCTGATCACAGGCTTAAGGAAATAGCTCCAGTTATCTTGACTGGATAAATTATTATATCCCAGAGGTTATTCCAGTGTCTAATAAAGCGCCTGTGACTAACAAACAAAAATAAAAAAGAGGTGCCATTTTCTTTATTTTATAACAGATCAAATTGCAGGCTGCACAGGAAAACACAGTGGCTCTGAATTCATTTTTACTCTCAAAGCTGCACTATGCGATGCTCATCTTGGAAGAAGGCTGGTGCTTTCAGACAATGATGATAACCCGCATTAGACTGATAATAGGCTTTATGGGAAGGGGAGGCTTATTTGCTCCTAGCTAAAAACTAGACACAACTGGTTTAAAGTCAAGCCAAATGGCTTCAGCAGTGTTATCCAGAACCTGAACATGGAAATGACCTCTGTGACGCACAAGAAATGAACAAAGAAGACTACTTCCAGAGAGTGCAAATGCCACGTCCGTCGCACTCATGACATTGTGTCGGAATCCGGCAGCAGCTGAAATGAAGGTGGATGCCACACAGTGAGAGTTCACGAGCGTTTCCAGCGGCAGATCACCGTCCAGGAGGATCCACAGTGATGCGTCTTCCCAAGGTCTTGCAGTACGGGAGACCTACCCACCGGGATCAGCTGACTAGCAAAATGTGGTTTGTTTGGGGGCTTTTTTTTTTAGATCTTCCCTTTGGCTTGCTGTGCTTTCGTTGTCTATCAATTAAAGTGATAAATACAAATGACTTTGATAACACAAGAAAACACATTATGGAGCCAAGTAACCTCCAGGAACCCAGCCGTAAGAACGGCGTGCAAAGTTCAACAACTGTGAAGGAACTATTCAAGAGGACGCACAAACAAGTGACCTTGACTGACAAGCGCACTTCATTCCAGCAATAAACAGCGGTGGTGCTGATAACTGTTCATTGGCGCAGAGAGTAATTACCTATCTGTCAGCGTTGCTGGTGTGTGCGAAACAGCATAAATGAAACATACATAATGTACGGCTATAATATCGGCATACAGAACCTAATGCATTACCATCATTCTCGGGTCCCAGGTTTATGTGGCTGCCACCACTGAGTAAATGCCTTCTAGCCATGATAATTTCATTCTAATCTCTGTTCCATATTATAATTTTCATAGCTAAAAGATACTGAGGAGCAATACGTTTCAATCAGGGGCTAAATAGGACACAACCTGTAACTGGGTATTTGATATACCTATATATATTTTTTTTTTCTTTCAAAAAATTCCGTCCATTTATGAAGAGACTGGAATAAGCTGTAAATTTATGGGTGACAAACCCTGTCTGTACCAATGTCACCATGTCTGGAGATGGGCTGGAAGGGGCTTGTGAAAGGGAGTGGGGGTGGGGGCAGGGCTTTGTCTCTTATTTCTTCCCACAATTCAACATTCTATTTCTTTTCAAAGCGGTTTCTGTTCTGTTCCCGAATATAGTAAGAGCGCATTTTAAAATGAAACAAAAAAGGCAAAAGGAGAAAAATAATGATGCTGATTGGCTTGAATATTTCAAGTACATAACACAATCCTAGAATAACTTCCACAACCATGATATTCTACTCTTTAAAAACTGTCTCTTACATGCATACTTTCATTTCCCCCTCTAATGCAGTGCAGTTTGATGACACCTTTAAATCAGATTTAATATCATATAAAAGATGCCAGGAAAATATAAGTAGCATCTCTTCTAGGACCTCAAAACCACCCTTGTCCCAAGGATGAACCAGTAGAAACCGTCACTGTGAACCAGGTGAAACAGATTATGCCAAGGGAAATACCAGCAACAGATGCTGACTGACCAGCTCTGTCATTCAGAAAGGGAAGAGTACATGAATACTGAGAAAACAAATTGAAGGAGCAGTTAATGTAGTAGTCTGCATTTTAACAAAGCATTTGCATTGATTGTTCAATGTGACATTTCAACAGCCATATATAATGGGCGATTTTAACTATGGGAGGACCGCATGTCAGTCTTAAGCTTTTTATATGCTGGTTTGTCAAAGTGGTTTTCTAAATGAATATCGTGGATGATTAATTATTTTTTCTGGCCTAAGTCAAAGCGGAGTTCAGATACAAGATCAGGGAAGCCATGGAAAGTCAGCTTTCCTTTGGTGTTATCTTTCTGGGTACTTTGATCTTTTCTTTCTAACTTCCTCCAATATACAATCTAGTTAGCACTAGCTGTTAGAGACATGATATGTTAACTCTTGAAAAAGAATTTCTATTTTAAACAAGAGGCTTGGTAGAGCTCATCCTCATGAAAAAAAAAATTTTATATTACTGAGTTCCTCAAATCATGACACTAAGTCTGTGCTTCACAAGTGTATGGCCACAGTAGTGTGTGGCTAACCCAATGTAATTTAGGATTTTACACATTTCCAGTTAACTGAACCAGACACAGTCCTTCAGGGTATGCATCAGGATGCAAGCGTCCTTGGATAAAGTTCCTCAGCTTCCGAGTGAAAGGTTGGAGATTCAAGTCAACTTAAAGATACCTCTAAAGAAAAGCCTGGAAACCTACTTTCAAAAAACCAGTGACTGGAAACCATAGGGTGCACAGCTCCACTCTGACACACATGTGATTGTAAGGAGCCAGAATCCTTTCTGCAGCAATATCAGAAGCTAGTCTCTGATCGAATGAATAGGAAAGTCTACAAATCTACAGGCATGTCTTACCATCTCAATGGATTCCCCGTTTGGTTCATATAATGCGGCATATCTAAATAATGGATGTCTTTTTTTTGATCTATAGAATTATATGTGTTTTACATGCAAGTTTAGAAATACCAGTATGTATGAGAACATAGATCCAAACAAAAAAGCCACCGTCACTGAGCTGATTGCAACTCACAGTGACTCTGCGGAGCAGAGTAGGACTGCCCCCTAGAGTCCCCGACTCTGTGGAAGCATATTTCCCCCATGGAGTGGCAGGCTGATTGGAACCCTTAGGTTCGCAGCCTAACGCTTAACACTCTGGGAGCCAGGCTCTGTTTCCTTACTTCTAAGATACAGAGCACCTTTTGCACATCTTAATCTCCTTGAAACACTTTCTCATAATCACTGCCAGCCAGTAGACCACTCCTGACACCTTCCATAAGATCAAGAATGCCCCCGTACCAACGCTCCTTCGACTTAATCCTGGACTCTTGCAACATGTCCAGTAGTTCAAGCTCTTTGAACTTTAAGAAGCATCTGCTACGTGCTACTCATCAGAATCGCTTCCCAATCAAGGAGCCAGTCACACAGTGACATGGTGTCAGGATGGCCTCTAAATTATATCTGTAGGACACCACCAACCAGGTAAGCTAAGCAAGTGGATTTAGTGGGGAAAACATCAACAAAATGACCCAGATAGTTCACCTGACCTCGCTTTGGCTGTCGTGAGCTATTTATCTCTGAGCTCCTCAGTCAGTCAACAGGGTGCACTGCCTGGTGATTCTCCACAGGGGGATGGAGGGAAGTGCCAAGAGAGTCTCGCCGGCCCTGCTTCAAGGAAAGGACAGGCGGCCTTCTCGTCCCAGTCACACACACTTCGTAGGCCCAGTCTGTCTGGTGGGGAGAGCCGAAGCACTGTGTTGGGTTAGAATGGCAAAAATGTGGAGCGAGCGAATAGTCTCATCTGCATAGTTCAAAACACATCCAAAGAAAGGCCACCTTCCCGGACCAGACTTCAACCCAGTGTCGCAAGGTGTGAATGCAATATCCCGGCGTGGAGGAGGGAACCGGTGGAGAGGTCTGGGAGGCTGGCCCCAGCACCATAAATTAAGTGGATTCCTGCCCCTCCCCCGAAAAGAATTTGTTCCAAAGGACGACATTGACTCTGCAGCTATGGGAGATGGACATATTTGATCAGAGCACACGGGAGCAGATGAAGGGGCAGGAGGACAGAGTGGAGCACAGCCTGGCCCACCAGGCCGTGATGATGATGTTCCTGAGTAGAGCAGCCAGTCCACAGAGAGAACAACATGGCTGGCCCTACTATGAGACATGATGCCCCTCAGTGACTAAGGGCGATACAGGGGACAGCACCGGAGACACAGTGTGGGAATTGCACCTGACCTGATCCCACCACACCGAGGCAAATCACTGGGGGAGTGCAGCGGAACAGCAAGGGAATGGAGTGGCAAGGTCCCCAGGGAATGCTGAAAGTGGACTTTGGGGCCAGGGCGTGGTGCCCCAACAGACTGGACTGGAAAACGCTCCTAAGGGCCAGCAAACGATCCCTGAACTAACTACAAGCTTTTCTCTTGTGAACTGTTTTGTTCTGTTCTTTGTCAGTGGTTTGTTTTGGTTGTTTTGTTGTCTGGTTGTATACTGTTGCTTTGTTTTCCTCTGTCTAGTTTTCGTGCATGTTAGTGACTCCACAGGTCTGTCTGAATAGGACAGGCTGGATGAACTATCTGGATGAAAAACAACGGGACCGACAGTTCCGGGGGGACTTGGGGTGGGGGGGTAGGGGAGGTAAGGAAGTGGTATTAACAAACCCAGGGACAAGGGAAAAACATGGGACCCCAAATGGTAGAGAAGGGGGAGTGGCAGGCCTGGTGGGAAATGATCAAGGGTAAGGTTGCTTAGAGAAGAGGTATACTCTAGCCCAGGTGGTGATGAAGCATGGTAGTAGGGCAGGAGGAAAGGTCAAGGGAGATGGAGGAAAGAGCTAGGAGTCAAAGGGCATTCATGGAGGTCTAGACAAAGACATGTACATGCAAATATATATAGGAGGATGGGGAAATAGATCTATGTGTCTATATTTATAGGTCAAGTATTAAGGTGGCAGAAGGACCTTGGGCCTCTACTCAAACACTCCCTCAATGCATGAATACCTTCTTTTATTAAATTGGAACTCTATGATGCTCACTCTCCCAACACAACGGCTGGAGCCAAAGGGGGTGAACAAGTAAATGTGGTGAAGAAAGCGGATGGTGCCCGGCTATCAAAAGAGATAGTGACTGGGGTCTTAAAGGCTTGAAGATAAACAAGCGGCCATCTAGCTCAGAAGCAACAAAGTCCACATGGAAGAACACACCAGCCTGTGTGATCGAGTGGTCCCAAAGGGATCAGTTACCAGGCATCAAAGAACAAAAAAATCATACCATTGACTGCACACCTCCATGATAGGATCGCTGAAGACAAATGGGTGCATGAGCAAATGTGGTGAAGAAGGCTGATGGTGCCCGGCTGTCAAAAGAGATAGTGTCTGGGGTCTTGAAGGCTTGGGGGTGAACGGGCGGCCGTCTAGCTCAGAGGCAAATAGGCCCACATGGAAGAAGCACACCGGCCAGTGTGATCACGAGGTGCCAAGGGACCAGGTATAAGGCATCATGCAAAAAAAAAAAGATATAAGTGTGTGTATGTATGTGTATATATGTATATATGTATATATATATCATGTTGAATGAAGGGGGAAGTGCAGAGTGGAGACCCAGGGCCCAAGTGTCGGCCAATGGAGATCCCCTCATGGAGGGGTTTGGGAGAGGAGATGGGTTGATTAGGGTGTGGGGTGGTGTCGATGAGGAGCGCAGCTTTCCCCCAGATCCTGGATGCTTCCTCCCCCCAACTACCATGATCCGAATTCTACCTTGCAGGGCTGGAAGACAGAGGCTGTGCACTGGTGCATATGAGGGTTGGAGGTACAGGGAATCCAGGGTGGATGATGCCTTCAGGACCAAGGGTGTGAGGGACGATGCTGGGAGAGTGGAGGGTGAGTGGGTTGGAAAGGGGGAACTGATTACAAGGATCCACATGTGACCTCTTCCCTGGGAGAGGGACAGCAGAGAAGGGGGGAAGGGAGACTCCGGATAGGGCAAGATATGACAAAATAACGAGGTATAAATTACCAAGGGCATATGAGGGAGGGGGGAATGGGGAGGGAGGGGGGTGGAAAAAAGAGGACCTGATGCAAGGGGCTTAAGTGAAGAGCAGATGCCTTGAGAATGATTGGGGCAGGGAATGTATGGATGTGCTTTGTACAATTGATATATGTATGTGTGTGGATTGTGGTAGGAGTTGTTTTAGTCCCTGATGAAATGTGAGAGAAGAAAAGAGAAAAAAATGATTAGGGCAAAGACTGTACAGATGTGCTTTATACAATTGATGTATGTATATGTATGAACTGTGAAAAGAATTGTATCAGCCCCAATATATTGTTAAAATAAAAAAAAAATTAAAAAAAAAAAAAAGAAAGGCCACCTTCCCATAATACTTTTCTCAGCGAATCTCCAGTGATTAGAACTGAAATTGTTTATTACCCATTTATGTAACAGAAAAATGCTATGGCAACTCCTGGTCCTTATTCCCAATACCTGGTGAATATGGGCTGACTGGCAGGAATGGTGCTATCCAAATTCGGTTAGTAATTTTATGAAAATACACACCAGTAATTGGGTGCTATGAAGCCCTTGCAGAGCAAAATAAATAAACCTCAAAGCATTAAGCGCAAAACACTTTCTATTATGCCTTTTGAAATTATAAGGGGTTTTTTTGGTAATGGAATTATTTAGGATTGATGACTTTGCAGTTAAAGTACACTTTTAAATCAGAAATTAACTTTTAATATATGGCTTGGTGATAATAATACTGATATATGTAAAGTGTACTTGCCTTCTTAAAGGCAATATACTTGATTAATTTTGACCAATTTAACAATGAAAGATTAATTAAAAATTTCTTTCAGTACAAGCCATCTTTCTTTCCCAATTAGATTCCTCTAGAGCAACCATGACTGGTTTAATAGTTGTACTGAAAATGCTGGAATGCACTAGTAACATACCGATTCTGGGAGAACAATACAATTCAAGAACAAAGTACTTTGATGTGCAAAGCATTTAAAGTTATATATAACTTGACACACACACATTTTTCTATCTTCAACAGTTTGCTGTTATCTAGGAGGTCTAAATTTAACCTTAACATTTGTATTTATATACAAACTTCTTTCATTAGACATTTATTTAAAATAAGTGATTGGAAAAAGAAGATACTAAGAAACCCTCTAATGAGATATTAATAGACTCTATGCTTGTGCTATATTTCTCTGTTAAAACCCATTCAGAACAATTTCATTGAAATAAAAGTTTGATCTACCTAGGGGTAAATTGGATACCCACCCAAGGGAATGTTAGAGTACCAAAGGAAGTACAAGTTAGCATTCAATGATGAAAGTGATGATTAGACACCAAGAACAATGTGCATAACCGAGTACACTCTCAGTCATTGACAAATTCATACCTACTCTGGGAAACCCCTCATGTGCAGAGTAGAACTTCTCTACTGGGCGTTCACAGCTGGGACCTTTCAGAAGTAGATCACCATGCTGTCTTCTGTGGTACCTCTGGATGGGTGTGAATCATCAACCTGTTAGCTAATTGTCAAGTGCTTAATTGGTTGTGCGACCCAAGGACTCTAACAAGGAGTATGGGGGGGGGGGGAGAAAGATGCTGTTCTTTAGTTGTAGTTCTAATGATCTTCACTAGGAAGATGAGATCGCCATTCTTGAAACAATCTTCTCACGCACCAACTGGGTTTTGTTAAGCATGTGTTTAACTACACAACTTCTCTTCCTTTTCGCTTTAGGAATTAGGATCTTGCTCCTAATGAGGCCGAAACAGCCGCCAACAGTTTAGCAAGGACTGTGAAAGTGTCCTTTGCTTCTGTTTGCTGATATGCAAGTGACCACAAAAATCCTGGGTTGCTTCAGGACAATAGAAAGAGTTCTTGCTCTAAATAGGCGGCTTCATATTCTTATCATTTGGAATTAACTGTCTCCATTTCATCTCCTATAAAAAACACTGCAAGGGTCACCATGCGCAATGATGTTAGTTGGTAACAAGGCTGACAGGCATCCCAACCAAGAGCAGGTTTCAAAGTAAGACTTAGGTTTGAAACTTTCAAAACGATTTGATTTAACACTGTTGTTGCTTGATTTCTTCTTGGATGTTAGGACTCATGACTACCATATGCACAGCAAAGCACAATCCGCCCTGTCCTGGGCCTCCGGACACCAAATGTTAGTGTCCTGCCCATTTGTTGTAGCCACATGTCAATCTATCTCCTTGAGGATCTTACTCTTTTTCGCCGACTCTCTTCTCTACCAACATAACGTACTTTTCCAGGGACCAGTCTCTCCTGATAACATGCCCAAAGTGTCTGAAAATGAAGTCTTGCCATCCTTGCTTCCAAGGAACTTTCTGGTTGTCCTTATTTCAAGACAGATTTGTTTGTCCTTCTAATGGTCCACGGCCTTTTCAATAGTCTTCATAAAGACCATAATTCAATGCATCAATTCTTCCGTGGTCCTCTTTATTCATTGTCCAACTTTCACAGGCATATAAGGTGATCAAAAATCCCCAGCGTAGATCAGGCGGATCTTAGTCCTCAAATTGACACCTTTTGCTCAACACTTTAAAGGATCTTGTGCAGCAGGTTTTCCCAAACAATGCAATGCAGTGTTTGAATTCTTGGCTGCTGTTACCATGAACATTGATTATGGATTTGGCATTAGGCACACGTCTTACCTCTTTTAATCTCATTCTTAAAATAAGAACAAAGCCATTAATCCTTCTTTGGTACATAGTAAGACCTTTGCACATGGGTGTAAAGGGTTATTGTCATTTTGGAAACATGTTTTTTTATTTTTTACATATACTTAGCTCACTATAAAAAACTGCATCTGAATTATGATCCTGTAATGAGAGTTGAACAACTCACCCACAAAATGTAATCCAGTAGTTCATAGAATCAGAATTTGGATTCCAAATTTTGGATGATTCAATTAAAACAACAATACATTAGTATGCACTATACGCTCTCCAACATGTGTGTGTATGACAAAAGCCTCCAAGAGAGAAAATGAAAGCCTTGAGAGTTCTAGTAATATAAGACTTTCTTCCTTAATGGAGTTCATTTTCATTGAGTTCCAAAGGTCTCGGGAGGCCAACTGAAGGAATATTGAAGACAACATTATTTCCCAAATTTCAGAGTCTACTATGGACTTCAATCTGTTTGTCTGATTCAAGGTCTTGTCCCGTGCTAGCTCTAGTCAATCAGCTTGCTGCCATCATCTCCAGGTAGAGACCCTTTCTCAATCAGAGTATGGGCCAAATGTGCCTGAGGGCCCTATTTGGTTCTAAAGCGGTCACAATAGGTTCCTCCTCTCTGTTGAATGAACAGAGACCTCATACAGTTAATCAGTCTACAGCTTTTTCAACACTCAACTATATTCACTCTAAACATAGTTTACCCTTTGCTAGTACCTTAAAGTTAGGTGTTACACAAAATGAAAGTTTCCACTGACTAACATATTGGTCAGTTAACCTTCTAGTAATACCAGTAAATTATTTCATTAAAATACTGCCATTTCATTCTTCCTGGACTCTAACTTAGTGCTCTGAAGACCTAAAATCTGTTCAAACGTATTCTTCCTGCTATGACCAATCATAAACTGGAGTTCTGAAGGGATATTTTAAAAAAATATACATAGGAAATTTAGAGGAGACCATTTTTAACAATGCAAAATCACAGCCTTTGGAGAGATAGAGAGGTGCACACTGGTCTATGGAGTCCCTGGGTAGTGAAATGGTTAAGTGCTCAGCTGTTCATCAAAAGGTTGATAGTTCTACTACATGCAGAGGAAGAAAGCTCTGGCAATCTGCTTCCAAAAAATTAGCCATTGAACACCTGGGGTTCACCATGAGTCAGAACTGAAACCGCAGCAACTGGTTTGGTTTTGTGGTTTTTACACCGGCATGTGGTGGGCAGTAGGAGCAGGCAAGAGGCGAAGGACAACTATGGTGGAAATCAGAAGTCACAATTACACGTCTACTCCTCTCCGGTTTGCAGGTATGTCTTTTTGCATTATCAGACGACAGCAAATCCCTGAATTATGAACATCCTGTTTACAGACAACTCTTCCAAATATCTTTAAAGCACCCCCCACTGCCATTGAGCTAACTCTGATTCAGAGCAACCCTGTAGGACAGGACAGAACTCCTTAAGTTCCATAAATCTTTATGGAGCAGACAGCCTCCACTTTCTCTCACAGAACCGCTGGGGGATGCGAACCATTAATCTTGTGGTTAGCAGCAAAATGGCTAATGTTCAGTGCCACCTGGGCTCCTTAGATAATTCTCACTTGTCCTTTCATAATGTATCAATTTGCCCTCACCTTGAAAGGACTGAACCAACCACGTCTTCCCTTGCAGTGTGTGTAGCATTTAAAGCATTAAAAAGACGGCCCCCTTTCCTGTCCTAACGCAACCCCACAGCCAATGCAGCATCATAGGCTCATATAGGACAGAGCAGAGCTTATCCTTTGGGTCTTGGAGACTGCACACCTTTTGGGGAGCAGGTGACCTCTAGCTGGGAGGAC
Source organism: Tenrec ecaudatus (assembly GCF_050624435.1). Taxonomy (NCBI): domain Eukaryota; kingdom Metazoa; phylum Chordata; class Mammalia; order Afrosoricida; family Tenrecidae; genus Tenrec; species Tenrec ecaudatus. The sequence continues at coordinate 74,549,217 of NC_134534.1, read as the reverse complement.
TGAACTGCTAAACTTGCAGCCCCACATGGAACCCACTAAGTCACCAGGCCAGAAGAAATGCACCTCTTTTGACTTAGCTACATATTCGACTTACACATGTATTTACAAATGGATGTCATTTGTAACTCAAGCACACAGTCTCTGGTGACCCAGAATCCAAAGTCCTTGTTGTCTAATGATATGCCAGTGTGACCCAAAACCAGGTCACCTGGATCTCAGAAACAGATATCAGGCAGCAGGGCAACAAAGTACCAAGAGCAGATCTCACCTACTCTAAATACCTGACATACAATTGTAACAGACTTGTTCTCCTAAGTGTACTGAGTTGGGAGACCCTATGATATCCTATGCTTTCTACTTTCTCCCCTAAAGCTGTCAGCCCCCCTTCTCGACATGCTACTCATTGCTTTTAAAGCCTGTTAGCATCGCCCTACTTCCCTTTTATTCATGGATTCCATTAGAGCGCTGCTGTTTCAAACTCACTATTTTGTTGTACATGGAAGCCCTGAGGATGAAAAAGTCTGATGAAATATCCCTAAGAAATGTATTGTCAATATCAAGGTTACAGGAAATTATGGATATTTCCTCCTATATTCCCAGTTGACAACACAGAGCACTTTCTAGATGGTCAGAGAGAGCAGAGCTCCAACAAGAGACGACAAGAGGAAAATAACAACTAAACGTGTAAACGAAATTAGGAGGACTAAAGTACTTAGCGATTATTGCCGTGAAATGATACCCTCACGCTGAACATCAGGAGCTCAGCTTACGTTCCTAAATCCATACTTATTTTCATGCTCAACACTTCAGTGAGAACTTTTGAATTAAACTGCCTACTTTTCTGAGTTGATATTTTATTAGAAATTCATTATTTTCTTTAAAAATGGTTTGAGAATGTTTTTCTGAAATGAGGGTTAGCTGTGCATGTATTCATTAGGATTCTGCCAACATTGAAAACTCTAGCGATCGAAATCACAGTCAAACATTTACATGAACTTGCCCTGAGTGGAAAAACACAAATGAAGTTTGAAGACATTTGTGAGAGTGGAAATGTGTATGTGTTTGTGTATGTCTACTTTGGTCTTTTGATAACTCCGAGTGATTAGGCTTAGGATCCACCCTATATTGGTATGACTTCAACCTACATTGACTGACAAGTCTTTGGAGCTTGTTCTTTGTCCCATAGGGTTGATATGATCAAAATCAACTCACTGGTGATGGGATTTTCTTGTTTTTGATTCTAGTAACATAAAACAATGGATGTCAAACCATTGTCATTCACAATTAAATATATTACATGTGAAAGACAATTTTAGGTATCAACTTTGGTAGGCTATGGTTCCCAGTTTGACCAAACACTAGTTACTAACCCGGTAGATACAGACATTAAATCGGTTGACATTCTTCAATAGAGCAAATTACCTTTTATAACATAATGTATTTAATACTGCTGAGTGGTTAAGAGGATGGACTGCTAACCCACTGTGCTCTGCATGTTAGAATCCCACCCTCATCGATCTGTGAAGCTTTAGGAGCTCTGGTAGCACAGGTGTTACGAGATGGGGGCCGTTGTTTTAAACCAGTGGCCACTCCTTAGGAGAAAGATGGGCCTTCTATTCCCATAGAGAGGGACAGTCTTAGAGACTCACTGGGCAGTTCTACCCTGTCCTATAGGGTCGTTATGAGTCAGAATTGACTTGATGGTAATGAGTTGTTTGGTTTTTTAATTCAAGATCTAGTACTTTACATAATGCAACCTAACGTAGTATAATCAACCAGCTTTTATTATTGTTAAGGGCCCTGGTGTCAACTGGTGGGTGTGAACCACCACCCCTTGGCTAGCAGCTGAGCCCTTAACCACTGCTCTTCCAGGTCTCTTTGCTACTGCAGTATATGGAGCTAATGTTGAAAAAAAGGGAGAAGCAATGACGGATTCTCTTTCTTCTTTTCTGTCTGTTCCAGAACTCTTCCTGGGTAGGTGTGTGTGGTCTGTATTAGTCTGGGTATTTTAGAGAAACAAATCCACAGAAACTCATATGTATAAGAGAAAATTTTATATAAAGGCTAAGTGTACATCAAGAAAACATCCCAACCCAGTGCTGACCAAGCCCACAAGTCCAACATTAGCCCATATGTCCAACACCAATTCACAAAGTCCTCCTCCATCTCACAAAACACACACTATGGTGCCGACTGCAGGAGGAAAGCTGAGTCAGTGAATGTGTAAGCATCTCAGCACTGGCAGGGGTCTCCACACAGCTGCTCCAGCACCTGGGGCTGCATCGGGGTAGGTACATGTGGTTTCTCCTCAGGGATGTCTTGCAGAAAGTGAGCCTTGCCAGCTAAAGAAGGGAACTGGCTAAGGCAGCTGCACCCTGATCCAACCACCAGAAAACAAGAGACCCAAGAACTCAAAAGGCAAGACTCACTGAGCCATTTATCCCTCTGCCTTTCAATTAACTCCGCATGTATTTATCGGCCAGGTTGGCACAATAAACTAATTACCTCATGGTCTGAAGATACAAATATTTCCTTGGATGGCCAAACCTCTGTGCATTGGTAAACAAGTACAAAATGGGGGATATTAGCCAGCCCGTCAGCAACAGATATTTCATTCTCCAATCCATTTGAGTAATCATAAATCTAATATTATTATTATTATTTTAATCTTTCTCATGTATTATTTATGCTTTTACCATAATTGGTAGAGAGAGGGAAAAACTGGGAGTTATACATTATTTCCTTACTTTTTCTAAAAATCCCAGAGGTATGTATACATGTTTGGATTTATGTAAAATTTAAAGTGTTTTTAAATATTGCCTTCACTACTTCATTACATTTATTTTCAGAGAATATAGTACATACATATATATTCACAGGATATTAGAGGGATGATAAAAATGATTAAGTAACTAGAATTCTTGAAATTATAAGGCTGTTCACTTAAAAAATGCAACTGATAAGACCACTTGATCTTAGCCATAATGGTAAGAAATATTTAGAAACTGTGGCAGCAAATGCACAATTCTGATGACAGGATTGAACTATGGAATGATATATATATATATGAATGATATATGTATTAATTTCCCATTAATAAAAATAACTTTTCCAAAGCCAATGAAATTGAAAACATTTCCTTTAATTATTATTTCAATGTTTATTTTACAAAGAATGAAACAGTTTTTAAGGGCATTAAAAGAAAGATACTTTGGAAATGAACTGGTTAGACCCACAATTTAAGTTGCAAACACAAGAAAAAGAATAAAGGATAAAAACAAGTCATACCCTTTTCAAATAGAAAAAAAAAGAGAGATGAATTGAGAATTTATTGTCCCCAGATACTCTTAGTTATCAACAATGAAGCACAATAGCTAGGAAAGGATTCGATTTCTGAGTTAGTTTCCTTGCGTTGTTTTTTATTTCTGTAAAGAGATTTCATCTCATATTTTACCATTTGGGGGCAAGTTATTTTAGTCTGATTAGATGACTGGGTATACCAGGTCAAAGAATTGGGGTGACATTTTCTGTAGGCCATACCGTACATGGCAACAAAAACGAGGCTCAGCTCATGGTTTGGAGGTCAGTGTTCAAGCAACCGACAATTACAATAGGCTTGATGTCACAGGTCACATTAGTTTCCATGACTGGGAGTCACTCCAGTCCCTTCTAGTCTACCAATTGTCTGGTCTACCAATCCGTCTTTCTAACACACGACCATCCAGGTCAGCAACCAACTCTTAATGGATTCCCCTGGCACACATACATTCAAGTTCTCTAAAATGAAATATGACACCATCTACTACTTGGCTTTAAATGATCTTAAAGTAAGTCCTGTGATTGCTATTGACCATCTGCTCACAATTTGCTAAATATGCTTTGGATTTTCTTTACTCTCTTTTTTTGCTCACCTGGTTGCCTCTAGTCTAGAATGTGTGTTGAGTTCAAATGACTCATTTTTCAAGGTCAAATGGGACTTTATTTTCATATGTTCATGTATCCTCCAAGGAGTCAATATTATGGAAGCAGCCTGGATACACCAAGCAGGTGTCCCGGACTTGAATCCACTCAGAGGCAACTCGGGAGAAAAGGTTTGGCTATCTGCTTCTTAAAAGTCCCAGTCTTAAAATCCCCACTGGGCAAAGTTCATTCCACCAAGAATGAACATGAACTTGACAGCAACTAGTTTTACATGGTAGGTGCTATGCTAAGCATTTTCCCTCTTAAACTTCCCTTGTATTCTGAATTCTGTGCACCTTAGTTAGATGCACTATTTCTTTTCTCTGCAGTCAACTCTCACTTGGTACCTCAATAAGGACATTTACCCTATTGAGATTAAGAAATGCGCATCATGTGTCACGAGAGGTCCCACAGTACCTGATATATGTCAAAAACTCAATATATTTAAAGAATGGATCAATTAATGGTTGAATAAGAGATCAATATGTAAACACAAAGTCCCAATATAAATGTATTATTTTAAAAGCAAACTTGGTGTTTAAAATTACATTTATATTCAAGCAACCGCATTTTAAGAGGAAAATTCCTCCAACATCTTAGAGAATACAACAATACATAACTTCTGTAGTTTAATAATACATCATCCCCTACCCTAACAAATGTTACATATTGAAATACTATACATTTTGCATCGCCAAGGTCTGCTCTTTTTAGAGAGGAAAGGGAAGATGGCAGGAGAGAGTATAAAAACTTCATTTTTCAAATATTTAAAAATTGTAATCCACCAGAAGGAGAAAGTCCTCAAGGTGCTCAGAACACTTGGCTGTAAGCATGTCTGTCCTTTCAGCGCAAAGAGCCCTGCTCTGATTCTCACTGCAGAGTCGCGGCAAATCCATTCTCTCAGTTTGCACAACTCATGGCTGAGTGGAAATGATTTCACAGCTGCAAGGGTAGCCCAGTGGCCTCGCTCCTTCCCTGCAACCCCGCTGCTCTGGGCACAGACTAGCGCAATGAAAACAGAGAGCTGTCACTGCTGCGTTATGAATGGGGACAACTGTTATAAAGAGGACAAAATGCCCAGGAGAGCTGCCTGTCCACGGTCAGAGTTGTCACCTGCTACTCTCAGAAACATGCCCCTGCCATGGAGAAGATGGTCCAGGTCTGCAGAACAGGAGCCCCTGTGCGTGTGTTCTGGCTATTCATATCATGTCTGCCCTGATTCAACTACTGGTTAATTCTCTGAAAAGCTAGATGAATGGACATTTGCCACTGGGAGGCTAACCACTGGCCGATTCTTGGGAGAATGATGGGGCTTTCTACTCCCAGAAAGAATTCCAGTCTTAGAAACACACAGGGGAAGTTCTACCCTGTTCTATAAAGTCACTATGAAATGGCATCAACTCGATGGCAGTGTGTTTGTTTTTGGTTTTTTTTGGAAGACAGGTCTAGTGACACTATAGGTTAAGACTGCAAGGTTGGGTTGCTCATTGTTAGGCTGGAGGTTCCAAATCACCAGTCAACTGGAGGAAGAGGCGGCAGTCTGCTCCTGAAAAGATGTGCAGTCTTAGAAAAGATGTGCCCTAAGGAGCAGTGCTGCTCTGCCTTACAGGGCCGCTACGTGGTGGAATGGGTGGGATGGTAATGAGTTTGCTTTTGTGTTTTCTCTTGAAGGCAGACTTACAGAAGGGGCATTTTTGTGAAGGTTATTTAAATTCTAAGTATCCTCATGATCTACTTTCCTTCTTGAAAACAATGTAGAATTTGATTTGAATCTTTCAAATAAGCCTTGCTCAGAAAACCATCTATTCAGTCATCAAATCAACAATGCTAATTGCAATTTACAATGTGCAATGTAGCATGAGCTAATAGTCTTATTATAGCACTTTTCAATATAGATTTAGAAATTCATTTCTGTCTTCATGACTACATCTCATTTTCATAAATACTTTTAAAAGTGATTTTACAGCCGGTCCTCACTTTTCTCCTCTGTACTGTTATTATCATAAAAATTTTTGAGGATAAAAAGGCACAAATTAAGTATTTACTTTAAATAAAGGCTTTACCACAGTACAAGCAAATACTGTGAATCCTGTTTGCCATCGCCGCAGCAGCAGCCGCTGCAATAGCAAGAGTAGTAGCAGTGTTTGTGTGACAGTCCCTCTCCTGGTTTCTCTCTTACCATTAAGACTCTTCTTGAAATTCAACATCTGAAATACTGAAGAAAAAAAAGAAAGAAAAAAAAAGGAGAGAGGGAAAAAAGAATTCAATTTGTATCTACAAAAATAGGACCCTCGCAGGCAAAAATAGAACTACGCCAGCACTCCTTTTTAAAAGCATATATGTATCTGGGACTAGCTATTATCTGCAGCATTCATAAGCGGGTCTGGCCAGCAACAATTGTTTTAAGTAGATACAAGAATCATCATGTCACTTTAGAAGTGGAATGACAAATAAAAAGTCATGATTTTATGGTATTGTATATATTACCATAACTTGATTTTGCATTTTGAAAAGACTTTTGTCTACTTCATAGTTGTAACTTCAGTTGTGAAACTGGAACATTCCAGACAATCAATATATATTTGTTAAGTAACTGAATGAAGGAAACAAAGGAGGAAAAGTGAGGAAGTAGAATATCAGTCATTTGGGGGACAGTACAAAATAGCCCACATCTTTAAAGTCCCAGAAAAGCCAAGAAAGAAAGGGAATTGAAATATTTTTGTCAAATGTTCTAAGGCAGTAAGACCCCAAGTTCAAACAGATCCTACATAAAACAAAAAAACTCAGTGCTATCGAGCCAATTCCTACTCATAGAGACACTGTATGACAGGGTTAACTGTCCCTTTTAGTTTCTGAGACTATAACGCTTGACAGGAGTGGAAAGCCCTGTCTTTCTACTGCCGAGCGGCTGGTGGTTTCAAACTGCTGACTTTGTCATTAGCAGCCCCACTCAGAACCACTATGAAACCAGGACTCTTTTTATTGAGTCTGAGATTTCAGGACAGGACAAAAATGGGGTCACGGGCTAGTCAAAGATAAATCATTTGGATGAGGAAAACCATTAGCATGAGGTGAAAATGTGGACCTGGGGCCTAATCATACTAACAAGCTCATTGCCATGGAGTTGAGACTGACTCAGCCACACTAGAGACAGACTACACCTGCCCCTGTGGGTCTCCAGTCCGCAGTTCTTTACAGGAGTAGTGTATTAGAGCTTACATTCCGAGCACCCCAAGTGGAGAAGGCTACGCAGGACAGTGAAAGCCCAAGCGACATTTGCATTCTCTCTGTAGATTCCGTCTACACAGAATGCCTTCTATTGACCAGGAATGGGAACAGTCTTGCCCTCAGGCAGAGCGCATTGGAAAGCGGATTACCTCCACATTCTCTCCAGCCAGCCCAGGTCAGGTAGTCTCCCTTAGGGGCTTGCCTGAGTGTGTCCTTTAATGGAGCTCTCAGTACTGGGGGTCTCACAGTCATGAGTGTGCTCTCTTAGGCATACCCCAAATACCTGGACCAATCCTATAAACCCTTCTGTCTAACAATAATGTCCATGTCCCAATCATGGTTCTGTTCCCACTTCTATAGTCACATCTAGAACGGTGATGTATCGATCTGCCACCAATCATGCATTCATCATGGGCTCCTTTGTCTTCTATCCCCCTGGGTTCTACGAGTCTCTATGCAATTGTAACTCTTTGGAGTTACAACTCAGTTGGCCTCCCTCACCTGGAGGAAGTGTGTTTATCTTGACTGAACTGTTTTAGGCTTAATAAAAGTTCTCCTTAAATTATATGTGAGATTTGGGATCTCTTTCTTACCCTAAAACAGCCAGAAGCCTCAAGTTTCTCCTGCAGAGTAGCTGGTGAGTTCAACCTCTTGACCTTGTAGTTAGCAGCCCAACCTGTAACCCCCCACTCCATTTATGAATGATTTATGAATGAAAAGAAAGGACCTCATCACAAAATCATTATTGGCGGCAGATCAATTGATCATTTTTGCAGGTGGGAGTACCGAATCAGGGAAAACACCAGGCAAGGGATACATACACAACTGCTGACTTACAAGGTAGAAGATTGGTCCTGGGGTTTGACTGACTGACTGCATGAGGGCGGACATATGACTCCTGATGCTGTTGCCCTGAATCTTAGCCACCAGCACCATAACCTTCCCATAACTTGTATTTGTACATCATTAAGGACATGCTCAGACAAGGTTCCCGAGAGCAAGTCTGCTCCTCCAAGGGCTGAATTAGGGATTTTTACTCTATTTTTTTTTCATTCCATTAAATCATTTTATTGGGGGCTTTTGCAGATATTATAGTAATCCATAAAGCATTTCTATCGAGCAAACTTGTACATATGTTGCCATGATCAATTTCGAAACATTATCTTTCTACTTCAGCTCTTTGATATCAGCTCCTGCTTTTTCCCTCTTCCGCCCTACCACCTTCATTACCTTTTAATAAATTATATATTGTTATGATTTTTCATATCTTATACTGAATACTGTATCCCTTCACCCACGTCTTCTTCTCCCCACCTCCCTCTCGCTCCCCATCATGGAATTGCTATCCCCATTACTACTTGTGAGGGGTTAATCTGTCCTGGATTCCATGTGTCCACAGCTCTTATCTGTACCAATGTACTTTCAAAAATACTCTGCCTGAGGGCAAATCTACCACATTCCTAGTTACTGGTCAGAACTCAAGTGGACTCTGAAGTGGGGTCTAAATTTATATGAAGATTCAAAGTGGATTTAGGAATCTCACTATAAACCACAGCGCCCCACAAACCAAGTGCGATTTTTGACTTGAAGCTCTAATACAAAAGGAATGATGATCATTTTTCCAACTGTTGAAAGCAATAAGCCCATGGACTAAGACTCTCAGAATTGCCGTAAACACAAAGCCTGAAAGAAAGATAAAGGAAAGTTGCTACCTCAGATGGCCCTCCTCAGAGAACCTGTAATGCTGATCCAAGTTTCCAAAACATTTGCCCCAATCACACCTTAGCTTCTGTTTTATTTTCTGTCACAACACTACTCAAAACATGAAAGGATAGAGGTGACGATATTTTTATATGCCCGTCTTCTCCGCTGGGAGCCCTGGTGGTGTAGTGTTTATGCGCTGGGCTGCCAACTGCAAAGGCCAGTCGTTCAAAGCCACCATTTGATCTGTGGGAGAAAGTTGAGGCTTTTTACTCCTGTAAAGAGTTACAGTCTTGGAAACCCACAGGGACAGTTCTAGCCTGTCTAACAGTGTTGCTATGAGTAGGAATTAGTTTAGTGGTGGAGAATTTGGATTTTTGTTTTTTTTATTTCTTTGTTTGCTTTCTTCTCTCTACTGCAAACCCCACCAGAACCGGCACTTTGATGGCCTTGTTTGCTGGTAAGTCTCTAGCATCTACTCCGGGCCAAGCCCGGCAAGGAGCAGGGAGTCAAGCTAATTGAATACAACCTGCAGGTCCAACTTAGATACAAGAAGACTGGAGTCCCAGAGTTAAAAGCTGTCACAGTAAATGTGACCAATGGCACTGTGGTTGTGAGGTACCCTCCGGTTGGTCCTGTCTTACATGATCCGAGGTTTCGGTCTGCACAACAGCACAAAAGACAGCCGGTTTGCTCCATCCTTGCCCTTGCTGTCTGAGCCCCCTGCAGTATCCACTGTGCCTGTCTCCCTAAGGGGCTTCTCTTTCACCAACCTGCTATGTTAGAAGCGTGATGGAGCTCTCCAGGGACCGCTTTCTCTGGATAACATATCAGAAGTGCATGACAGGAAGTCCCACGTACACATCAAAGGCACATAAGAGGGAGGAGGTTTCTAAGGAACATCTGGCTGTACTTCTTCCAAGAGAGATTTGCTTGTTTTGGGCAGTCAATGGCAGGTAAACCTGATTTGTCCCCAGAAGATAACTGAATTCAATAGGTACCTTTTCAGGTGTAACCACAGCAGGTATATGGCCTGTCCCTGAGACTAAGTACACAGGTAACTAAAATCCAGGCTCCACCTCCTCCTGCTATGTAACCGTGGACAGGGAATCAGACCCTCAAATGGCTGTAAGAGCTCCGACCTCACAGGTTTTCATGACGTAGCGAGCTGATGCAATTTCTGTGTGGATATTTTCCATGATAAGAGTACATAGCACATAGCAAGCTCTAAAGTGTTGACTTATTAATCTCCCTCACACATGTACACACACACTTCCAAAACCAGGCACTTTGCAGATAAGCCCCTCTCAAAGGAGTTCTCGCGGTGTCCTGGCGTAGGCCTTGGCTGCTAATGGCAATGACGGTCATTCAAAGCCACCAGCCATTCCGTGTTTGTTTCAGGAAGCGGCAGAGTTTCAGAAACGCTATGCAGGGCCACTCAGAGGCAGAATAGACTTGTTGACAGTGGGTTTTAGCACGTCTCACAATGTTTCTCTTCCCATAAGAAATGGAAAGCCCTCTGTCCAATCAAAACCTCACATCACAGTCCGCTCAAGGAGGATTCACTATCGCCAAAGGGGAAACAGTCCAAGTCTCCATCAACAGATAACTGAGTAAACAGATGGGGTCCATGCATGCTGGACCATGAGTCCGCGGTAAAGAGAAAGGCAAGTTTTGATATACGCTATGCCATGAATCACCAGACACAAAAGGACAGATACTGCATGGTCCCACACTGACTACATTTAAACTCGCTGCCATCGAGTTGAGTCGGACTCACAGTAACCCTATAGGTCAGGGAGAACTGCCCTATGGGCATACTTATAGAAGAGAAGACTCATCGTGCTCTCATGGGTGGCAGGTGGTTTCAAACTGCTGGCTTTAGCAGCCCAATGTGCAACCCACGACACCACCAGGGCTCTCGCAGCTAATATTAGAATAGGCGATGCATAGATAAAAGTTTATTAATGTTTATCATGGGCTAAGTGGAAGAGTTATTACTCAAATGGTGGTGAGTGTCTGTGTGGAATGATGAAAAATATTGGAACTAGAAGTAGTGGTGGTTGCACACATGGTACACATCATTAATCTTACTGAAGTGCACACTTAAAAGTGGTTAAATAACAAAATGTTCCTTATATACGTTTTACAATACATTTTTAGAGTCAGTAGATGCCAGTGTAAGAAATCCACAACATAAAAGACAAAGGTTTATGTTCAAATCAAGTCATCCAACATATTTTATTATGAATGATTTTCCCTTATTGAAAAATGAGCTATATTTTCTTTGGAAATTTTCCTAATTTGGTGCATAATCTTCTGCATTCCCTGAGTGGGATGTGAGCTCAGCTTAGTTCGATCAGGTAGGTGTGGGGGCGTGGGGTGTGGGGAGCACTGGGAGGACGAAGAGAAACAGAGCCAGCATCCATTCTCCTTAGGATGAGTCCTCTGTGCGGCCGCACTGTTGGCAGCTACATCAGCTTTACTCTTGTCCACACACCCTTTCTTGGTCCTGCCACATGAGGGATAGATGTGCCTCAAGAGGAGCAAAGGCCACAATGATTCTGGAGGTGAACACATTTCACTTCTGTTTGCTGAGCAAATATTAAGTATTATCCTCACAGGGAATACAAGCCATCGTCTCACTATGGTGTGTATAGCCAGATCCACTGCCATTAAGTCAATTCTCACTCATAGTAACCCTACATAGTTTGGGGACTTAAATCTTTATAAGTACAGACAGTCTCATCTGTCTCTAGATGCAGCTGGTGGGTTTGAGCCACTGGCCTCATGTTAGCATCCCAGCACCCAACCTATAGACCACACGAGGGCTACATGATCGGACCCTTCTCCTCTCTGCCTCTCTCCAGCCACACATCTCCTTCCTTCCACAATCCACACGCATTAGCGACCTTTAGTAAGACTCAGTAAAATTCCCGTCCACACCTCACCACAATTACTTCCTTCCTAAAAACAATACATAAACATTGCTATCATCCCATTCTTCTTGATATAATTTGAAAAATTTGATTCCTCGTCCCACAAACTTTGCCTCAGGTTATTTCAAGAATTAAAACCCAAAAGAGCATTTTAATAATATCAAATCATGACCTGAGCGAAGAGCATACATTAATTTAGTTAATTTAAATATTTTCAATATACTAATTTTAATTTTCATTAAATTTGAATGTTTTCATCTATTTTCAGCCTCCTCCCACCCCCACAATATCATATCTTAAACAGACTATATCTTGAATACATTAGAAACAGAGTGTAATAATAATCACACTTAACATGACACATCCAGTATGTCAGGATTTGCTCTAAATCACACAAGTAAATTCATATCATCCTCACAGCTTGAAGTGATAGATGGTCTTACTATCTAGTTTACATGTAAATTTACACCGACTTCCAGAAAGATAAGGTGACTTACACAGGCCAGCCTTTCAGGGAAATCAGGATTTGAACTCATAAAGTTTAGCTTCAGCGTCTATGCTAGTAACCACTCTGCTATACAGCTCCTAAAGCATCACTGCAATGGACAGCCACTAACACTTGAACAAACCAACTTGATCCAGGAGTACCCAATTTTACGTTAATGTGATAATAACACAATTGTAGTCCATTGTCATTTAAAAACAAATGATATCAATTTACCTCTTCACTCAGAATTCAGAATTGAGTCGATAAATGTGTGAAAATTCATAATCACTTTGGAAAAAGAACAAAAGCATGTCAGCTTTCCAATCAGTGTCACCTACCATTTAGTCACTTGCAGAAGGTAGACCTGGATTTTCTGAAGCCATATTTAAAAACAGAAACCAGAATATCAGAGTTTTCAGCAAATTCTCCTTCTAGTCAAAACAGCCAGGTTCTTGCTGACACATGTAGCCTCTGCTTGTCTTTGTGCTCCCCCTGCAAACTGTCAGAATTGATAAGGAAGTCGAAGGTCGTTGCCAAGGGATGGACAAGTCTGGGCACGCCAGCATCCCATTTCCGGTTCTGTGTCATATTTCATATGAAAACTGATGTCCCCATCACTCGATTCAGATGAGTGCCTACACAGAGATGATGCGCTTTGTAAAGAAAAACGAAACTAAACACTGTTCATGTAATACATACTCATGCAATCTAAAAAATAGAAAAAGCAGGGATGTCTTTTCGCAACATGGAGAATCCCTTCTCCTTATGTGAGAATGAAACTGCCCATGCTTCTTGTTTGGAAATCCAAGTCATTGAACAACCAAATCCAGAACTAAGGAGACGTCAGTAAATTACCCAAGGTCCCCAATGCCTCGGGATCACAGGCTGGCCATCTGACATTTACCAGTGTTGCTTTGAAAAGTATCTACCTCGAAAATTAACAGCCATTCATGCCCGGAAACAATGGTCCAGGAAAGCCTGTCACTGTTCAAAGAAATAGACCATGTTGATTAGAGAACTTCTGAGTTCATTTCTGCAAGTTTTGGCAGAAGCAAACAGTGGGGTTTGCTACCTACAAGCTGCTTCAAAAGTCCAGTGAAAGGCAAGCAAGTTACCTACCTAAAACTGTGTGACAGAAGTAAGTTTTTACAATGTCACAGGATACAATTAATATTCCAAGAAGGCAGACTTGACAATGATCATGAAGAAATTACCGATGACCCACATTTTTCCAGGGGCACTAGACCACCATCTCCTGAAGCTTCATGTGGTCACCCTTCACTAAATCAGACCTGCCTAACTTTATCAGACTACCACTCCTGAGGCCTCACAAGGCAGGGGCTTCACACCTACTACTTCTCTTCATGACCTTGCTAGACGCCTGCTTGAGTTAGGGCATTCCTATTGAATAGGGTTAGGAGGACTGTTTATTAAAAAGGAGAGAGCTGTTATATTTTGGGTTTTTAACAAACTAAAACTTGAATTTATATCTCTAGAATTCTCATTCACAGTGAGCTCTTTCACCCCTGCCCCCTATCAAAATCAGGATTTATGCCATTATTCCAGGTATTAATTTTAAATGATTGTTATTAAACTAAAGTATTTTTTCAAGGAGGAAAATGATTTTTTAAAGTTTAATATTTTAAAAAATTCTAATAGCATTAAATGAAAATTAAAATAAAGTGCAAAATTCTAATATTTGGGGGATTAGAGATGGAACATCGTCTCTGTGAACATGGGTCTAAATTTTATAATGCGCTGATACAAGGGAAAAGAGAGATAAAAGACCTGCCTATTCTGACACAGATGAACAAACAAGTAGCTTGTCCTCTCCTGCCAATACCTTCCTTGGTTCATTTTCTCTTTGCCCCTGGTATCTCTCTCCTTTATCTTTCTTGCTAGCCATGAATTCTCCCTCAAATTTCCTGTCACAAAACGCAGAGGAAAGACTACTCCATTTTCCAGCCCTCCTGCCTTCAAAACCTTAGCTTCACCTTAGGAACACTTGGCAGCAGGGAAGGGAAGGCAAACGCAAGAAAAGGACCAGATTCCTGGGAGAGAGGCCGATGTGAAAGCAGAGCGCGGCGGTACAGTAACGTGAGCACTCATTTCAATATCGGAAGCTTCCACAGACACAGCCTGTGAGCAGGCTTTTGGGATGAACACCTCTTCCAGTGATTTCTTTCCCGTACAAAGAAGAGGAAGAGGGTGTGATTTCAATTGGGTGTTCAGGGTACAGGAGATGTCAAAAAAATAACGTTTATTCCTCTCTTCCTGTGCCTAAATTTTCCCTCGTTGTAATGGGAACGCGGGACAAACAGCACAGAGAGTCCAAGTTCTCGCTGCTAAGCGTCATGTATAATTTTCTGACAATTTTGGCTGAACATTTCAGAATGTTGTGAAAATTGCCCAAATGTTTATTGACTTGCTAGCTCTTTACAATTCATGAGAACCATCCAGATCTATTTATTTAATGAGACAAAAGTTTGCAATTTCCCTCAATTATATTTGTCTAGCCTATCTTTTAAGGAAGCCTGAAAAATATAAGATGACATCTGAAGAGCCATAATGGACACCTTACGATGTCCATTCTGATGCGCATCTCTAGCAATTTTTTTCTGTTTAGGAAAGTAATCCACAATAAAAATCTCTAGAAAATCAATGTATACTATGAAACAGGTAAAAATAAGTTGATATATTTATTAAGTAAATAGTACTATGAATTGTTATATGGACACAAAGCTCACATACTCAATTCTTAACAAACCTAATTGTCTAAGAACAATCGAAAGGCAGAACGTAGGCCATTTAAACACTAATGCTCGCATATCCAGGATTCCGAAGGTCCCAGTCAAGTAAAAAGCATGGAGCTCATGAGGTTCCACTGGTGTTCAACTGTGTAGGAATTTACATTCTTCTGTAGATGAATGCTCCCTCTGGACTACAATAGTACATAAGTACTTTCCACCACTCGGAGTTCCAAAGAGGAGCTGGTAACTGCTCTTTGGGTTACCAAGGGGCCAAGAGTAAAAGCCAATCAATCAACTCTGAGATCATCCTCAGAGTCCTTCAATGGCACCCCTTCTCAGGCCTAAACACTTGGGTTTCTACCTTGGGTGTTTCCTCTGCCCACACCCTTTTGCTCCTAAGCAGGGAGCCTCGTGACCAAGAGAACATATTTACTGCAGCCTAAACTGATTTATGCATACACCCTCCATCCTGAGAACCTGGAATTAGGTGCCTCAAAACTTGGGTGGACACATCTACCGCCTACCTTGCTTTCCTTTTGGGTCGCTCCTCCCAAGGGTACCTCCTGCAGTCAGTACTTCACAGTCCGGGCGAGAGTTAGCCCTGAGCAGCTGCTCACAGTGGTTGTGGAGGGCTGATCGGCATGGAGCCAAGGGCAGGAGGAGATGCCCATTCCAGGCACACAGGCCTTTAGAGCACAGCAGCTAAAGGGGCAGCCTGCGACCTCCATCTGCATCCCTACCTATCCATGTGCGAGATGGATCTGTTTCAGATTAACTGAAAAGCTGAAGATCAGGTGGATTCCTGAAAGGCGCATTACTGTCTCCAGGCTACCCAAATTCCTTTTATCGTGCCACAAAAATTACGACTTCAATGATCACGGGAGTGTTGTGGTTTCTACAGGGCTAAGTAACTATCAATCATGTTGAGGTCACTGGGGCAGATTTTAAAAGAACGTCACTTCTTAACACAGGGTTTTGATAGGTCTCGGCATGACTGGAGGTGTGGTGCTGGGTGTTAGGAGTATGGCTGTTAACCCGAAGATCAGCAGTTCTACACTCCCCGCTGTCCGTGAGGAAGGATAAGATCAGCTGGCTGCTCCCATAAAAGGTGTCGCAAACAAGACAGGGTCAAATATGATTTGGAACAGACGTGATAAGAATGAGTATAGGTAAATAGCATATCTTGTTTATCCACTACCCAAACTAGATAAATGCGGTTTGTAATGTCAGAATTTAGAAAGAGGTTCAGAATGTAGTTTGGGTGAACATCACCATTTATGACACTTGAGAGGACGCAGTGACAATAATTGTTTGTAAAGTGCTTTCCTGTCCGCCAGATACTCGTATAATGACCACTTCAAACGTATTGAACCGCTGATTCCAGAGTCTACGTCAACACACCCCAAAACAAATCACAAACCACTTCCTTCTTCAACGGCTATTGAGGTAAATCAATAATGCAGCAAATTCACATATCATTAAGGTAATTGTCTGTCAAGATATGAACAGTGTTGATTTCCAAAAGGAAGTCCGGAATGCAAAGAGCCAAGCTGACTTCATCAGACAGGACAGGTTGCTGCTTGTCTGAGTGACTTAGCTTGTGTGACAGTGCTACATGCTGCCTTTGGGTTCACAAGTCCTTCAGAACCAAAGATCCATGCTAATAGAACCTTTTCGGCATAAAGCATCCAACAAGCAGAGTTAACGTTTTATTTATTGGCTTTGACCATCTTCTTCTGTTATTAGCCATAAGGGCCCGTACACTTCATCAACCCCGAACAATGGCCGCAAGCTTGGACAATCTGTCTTGTGTCTTCATCGGGGAAGACTTCAATGGAACGGCCGCCATTAAAGAGCAGCCCACGCATAAAATGGAAACTCATTAAAATGAAGTTTTTCAAAGGGGGGAATTTCGGTTCCAATTGAACTGAGCTGTTTTTATTTCAGAGATGAAAGGTCCATTACCCAGCCATACATTCATGTGCTCTTGGCCCAACTGCTTTCTATTGGACTATTTTCACTGTGGGTTCCTTCCCATGTCTTCCTGGAGACTTTAGAAACATAATAGGAATTTAGGCCTTATTGAGGATGATTGGAATATGGGATCTGTGAAACCCCTTAATAAAACTTTAGACCTTTATGGTTTAATTTGCAATGGTGTCCCTTTTGTCTGATTTACTGGCCTTTAATCTAAGGGCCAGCACACCCATTTTACAATTGTTTGCAGAGAAGCACTGAATAGGGAAGGATTTTTAACTGTGTTCCTTAGAAATAATGAGTTTTTAAAAACACACACATAGGCATGGCAATGTATATGAAGACTCCATAGCCGAGTAAAAAGACGATTTCAGAGATGCTGGCTGTCAATTGTTTATATGAAAATAAACTTCTAGATTTAAACC
This sequence comes from Tenrec ecaudatus, assembly GCF_050624435.1. NCBI lineage: Eukaryota > Metazoa > Chordata > Mammalia > Afrosoricida > Tenrecidae > Tenrec > Tenrec ecaudatus. The sequence continues at coordinate 74,531,750 of NC_134534.1, read as the reverse complement.
TGGAAACTTCACCTTGAACTTATTTATTATGAAGGCAATTATCATGGGAAGCAGCAACACGATAAAATGGAAAAGAAAGTCAAGAGACGGGAAACTGTGTTATAATGGTATAACTGGTATCATTCGCTGAAGCAAAGAGCAATATTCTCACAGCCTTGATTTTATATGAAAGACTGTTGAGTGAAATGGACCACCATCATGGTTACTTAGATACACAAAATATTTAGAGAAAATGTTAATGCTTAAAGCAATGCAAAAATAGCCTCACAGTGGTTATACCAAAGGCCATCAGAAGAAAATTAAGCTCTTTAAGCCTGGCAAAATTACATTATATAATTTTATTCATACATTTGTTCTGAGGCCAAAATATATGCCATGTGCATATTTTTAAAGGCATATAAAACAATTCTTTTGTAACAAAAAGATTCTTTTAAATTCAGAAAAGGATCACATACACCATGTAGTTATTAGTCTATATGAAGACATAGTTTGAATTTCACAATAATGATCAGCCTGATGCATATGCAAAAAAAGAGAACCTTTTTCAGTGGCAGTCTAACGCGTCTCAATTACCATGCATTTTGTATTTAACCGATGGTATTTGTAGTCTAATTCTAAGTGTTTTATGCAAAAATCACATTGAAGAATAAATATATAAACCAGGCTCTTTTTTTTTTGCTTAACAAAATGGATCATTTAAAAGCAAAACAAAAGATCTACATTTAAAATACAGTAAAGTCAAATAATCATAAATAATAAATATTGTAAAGTCACACATACCCACACATATTAAACTATAAAAAAATGCATTCTCACATAGCTCTTTATCTGTAAAATCAACAGAAACTTTTTGGCATTTTTGTTTTGTTTTCATTTTTAAGAGAGCGTGTAATAATTTCACAGAACGGTGTTTAAAATTAGGAAAAGTATGCATCAGAGTTGTGTCCTTTCAGCATTTTTATTCTAAGCAAATAATCTGAGAAGCTGCATTACATAAAGAAGAAGGAGGCATCAGGATTGGAAAGCTTATTAATAATTTTAAACGATAATAATTTGATATGCAGATGACACAACTTCACTTGTTGAAATTGAAGAGGACTTGAAAGATTTGCTGTTGACGATCAAGGATTGCATCCTTCAATATGAATTAAAATGCAATATAAAGAGGAAAAAAATTCCTCACAATTGTACCAAGAGAAGCATCATGATAAAGGACAAATAATTAAAGTTGTTAAGAATTTCTTCTTGCTTATATCCACAGTCAGTGTTCATGGAAACAGCAGTCAATAAATCAAATGACATATCACCTTTCATAAACCTGCTTCAGAAGACATCTTTAAGGTGTTGTAAAGCAAGGATATTATGTTGAGGACTAAGTGCACCTGACCCAAACCATGGTATTGTCAATTACCTCATATGTATGAGGAAGTTGGACGCTGAATAAAGAAGACTGAGGAAGAATAGATGCATTTGATTTATTTAACTGTCAAAGATTATTAAAAGTATCATGGACTGCCAAAAGAACAAACAAATCTATCTTGAAGGAAGTACGGCCGGAATACTCCTTAGAGAAAAGGAGAGCAAGACTTCGTCTCCCACAGTTTGGGCTCTGGACAAGTACATCGTGCTTGGTCAGTGGAAAGGAGGACGACCCTCACGGAGATGGATCAACACCGTGGCTGCAACAATGGGCTGACATGACCATTGTGAAGATGGTGCAGGACCAGGAATTGTTTCGTTGTGCTGGACACAGGACTGCTACGGGATGAAACGGACTCAACGGCATCTAATGAAACAACACAGGTGTTGTCTTTAGAACTCCCACCAAATGACTAGGTAGGATTACATAAATAAGGCCATGGAACCTTTGGGGTGGGGCCATGCAAATAAGGTATATGGAACCTTACCATTGGGATTGGTCCGTTTTGCCATTCTGTGAGGTTTAAAATGAGCACTCTCAGAAGACAGAGAAAGGGGTGGCACGACTCTCAAGTAAGAAGAGCCAGGAGTGGACCTGAGATCATTGCACTGAACCTCCTCAATCTCCAAAAAAACAAAAACAGAGCATTGTGGCAATAGAGACACAGAGAAGCCATGGCAGAAAAACTAAGCTGGCGGGACCAGCAGTGTAGACATTAGAGAAAGTGGTGGGCTTCCCAGCCTACAGAGGGAGAAGGCTGAGTGTGCCTTCAGGAGGAGGCTTGCTGGTGGGTTTGCATGGCCCTGGTGATATGGGGGGAATGAAGGGGAGCTAAGTTCACCAACCCATGGAGCTACAGTTGGGCACACCAGAGCTGAAGCTTACGAGCAGAGTAGAATGTCTTTAAGCATGTAGTAGCAGAACTAAGAGCATTTTGTAACACGTGAATGACTGAGATGAGGCTGTTTTGATCAAAGAACTGTATACTGAATTTTCCTGAACCTGAACTGCAACCAATTGCTTCACTCACAAACCCCATAAATGTGAGCACCGTGGGTTCTGTATGGCCACTGTAACACACTATCGCACCCACTAGAGAACTAGAGAGCGCCAAGGGAAGGACGGGTGACAGAACTGGCTTACAGGTTGGATGGTGGAGGCATGTCTGATCTCCACCTCACAGGTGTCAGCCTGGGCTGATGCTGATTCTTCTCTCCCCACCTCTTGAAGTTAGAGCACCTGAGACACTGCCCCAGTGCCACGCTTACAAAGTTCAGCATGTATCTTTTAGAAAACATCAAACAATCAAACACATCCCTCCAAAAGGAAAGAAGCAAAGTCCACCTATTTTGAAATGAAAAGCAACACCATCGTTCACCAAGTTGTTCAACTAGCTCAAATACAAGCAAAGTAGTTCTGGCTGGTACAAAGCACGAAGTGAATTCTGAGTTCCATTTCTGTGCCTTGATAGCCAGAGTCATGTACACATAACTTTTCTCCATTCCCACTTAAACAAACAAATGATCAAAACCTTAGCTTCTGTACTTTATTTAATATTGCTTTTGGTTTTGTCACATTATTTTTATTTGGTGGCTTAAATTCATCAATATGTAAGAAATAAACTAAGGAGCGTAGCTCAGTAAAAGCTAAAACAAGTCAAAACAAGAACAAAAACCCTAAAACACATCTAACTCACTTAAGGCAAAGCCAACACATCAATATAGGAGAATTATTTAATGAATGTATTTATTATTTCTAGCCTGGTATGAGATTTTTTCAAAGTGCAAATTAGTTGCGAACTGTCTGGGGAAAGGCGCTTGGAGGGTAAACCTAGTCCACATAACCGTTCTTCCTCTGTATTTGAAAAACAAAACACAACAACCCAGCTGCCGTCCAAGCATGAAATCAACTCAGACGTCACACGATGTTTTCCACAACTGCATTTAAACAATAAATTGCCACGTCTTTTCTTCTCATAGTAGCTCTGGATGGATTTGAACCCCGCTCTTTGAGCTAGAAGCAAAGGTGCTGTCCATACCCCCCTATAGTCTACAGCAGTCCTTACCACCATTGTCTCCCATTTGAAAACAAGCGCACGCTTGTCAGGCCTTCCACGACCCATCAGAGCCCTTCCCCAAAGCACACCAGGGCTGAAAATCTGACTGCGCGTGGTAAGCAGACAAAGCACTCGAAGTTCCAACAAGTTATCTTTTGTTGTTTTTTTAATCATAAAAATAGCAGAAATGTTTACCAAAGACTCAGGAAATGCCATCTACACTGTGGCACGTAAAGGGGCTACTAAAGGAAACAACACAGTTACCCTGATTTTACTTTTGCATTGAAATGGTGTGAAGAATGATAAGCCGGTAGCACCCCCTTTCATTTACACATGCGAACGGTCACCTCAGGTGTTTGTGACTTGATTGTCATTTTAATGATTTCCTTTCCTGATGTTCTCAGAAAAGTGAGCAAATTTAGGATTACCAAGCAGCTGACTTAAAGGGTCTGTGGAATAGAGTGGATTTTGTTGGGAGGGGTAAGGGTGGGAGCTGGGGACTGGGGGGAGCGGAGAGCTTTGCCTTCTCTTTCTTGTTGCCTTAATCCTCTCATTTGGTTTAGAAACATAAGGCCCTGTTCACTTCATTGAAGCCCAACAATGGCTAGGAGCCTGATCAATCTGTCTTGTGTCTTCTTAGGGTGAAACTGCAATTGAGCGGAAGCAACAGATGAACAAAGCCCACATTCAAATCTGTAGCTTATTAAAATAACGTTAAAATAGAGTAAACTCTCAATTGTAAGTGAATTGTAGCTGATTTTTCCCCTCTGTGCTAAATACATTTGATTAATAAACTATGCAGTCATTAGCCCTGACTCAGTAGTTTTTAAAGTACATTTAAATAAATCCTGTTTTTTTAAATTGACCATTTTGGAAACAGGCTTTCGCCACATATTTGGGAAAATAACATGTGGCTGGCTTTAAGGACCCATCCTATCAAAAGGCACGATGCATGGATTCCATAGAGTATGTGAGCCATCAATGTAACAGCTCTGGTTCTAAATTTATGCTCGATAACAATATTTCATTGGGGGTGTCTATAACTAAATGGCCAAACTGCTTTCCTTTGCTACAACCAATCCATATGCCCAATACGTGGAAAGTTTGGGATTATTGTCTGAGTTACTTTGAAGTAACTCGGGAATTGGAAACATGTCTGACTATTCACTTTCCACTGGGTTCTATGGTTACCAGCATGCACGTACCCCAAGGCTGCAGAGTTTGCAAACACACTGACGAAAGAAGAGCCAGGCTTTGTGGGAATCAGATGGTAGCGGGGAGCACATGCATTCAATCTGATGGACTTTTAATAAACGCGTAACTGCTTAGGCAAGGCGCCATACCTATTAAAATTTAAAATGCACATTTTAATTAAAACTTAAAATTCCTTCAACCTCAACACCTCACCTTTCGGACATCTATCCCACAGAAGTAGAGCACCAATCTACCATGATATGTAAGCAGTGATATATACTGCAGATTTTTTTCCAGGGGGAAGAGCACAATCAAAGACAAAACAAGCAAACAAACAAAAACTGCAAGTAAGGTAGAAAACTGGTGTCCGGACAGCCATCAAAACTATACAAGAGGGTATTAGGGCCATACCTGGATGAAGGAAGATGCAGAGGAAGACATTTTTTGGAAAGATTGTCGTGTGCCATCAAATCAATTCCAACAGGTAGCAACATTATATGACTGAGCAGAAACCCCCCCACCCAGGGTCCCCGAGGCTGCAATCTTCATGGAAGCTGAGCGCCATATCTTTCTGAAGTGGAGCAGCACCAAGGCATCTCTTTGTAAGACAAAAAATATCAGCTCCACATGCACGTGCCTGCAGGTGAGTTCTGCATCCATAACCGCCGAGAAAGCTCTGCAGCATATGTCACAGGTGTTGATACGACTGTGCACGGAATGTGCTAAGGGTGGGGTGGGCAGCTGAGAGAGGGCAGAGGGTTGCAGTGGCTGATTGGCTGGTAACCAAAAGAATAATTTCATAAAGAGTCCTTAATGAAAGCAGTCTATGATTTTGAGACACCTGGTTTTACAATGAGCGTTGAATGGTAAGGCTAACCCACAGGCGCAGTTCTACCCTGCCCTGCAGGGCCACCATGAGCTGGCCAAAATCAACTGGATGCTTTTGGTTTGAGTTTAGAAGAGGGACTGATCACAGGAGGCCCCCAGTACATTTTGATTCTAAAACCCCTCCCGCAGCTCCTGGTGACTGCCTCACTAAGTTCAGGCAGAAGAATCTGCTAGAAAGTGCTCGCAGGCAGGTACACATGGCTGCCCTGCAGGGTCGGGGCCCAGCAGGCCAGAGGCCAGATGACAGGAAGAGCAGGGAGGGAAGAAGGCAAGGGAGAAGCGAGCAAGCAGGCAAGGAAGACAGAGTCACAGACTTGTTGAGTGTCTTTGCCGTGATGAGACTAGAAAGGACTGTGAGTCCCTGAACTCAACACCAACACAATCAAACACCCATCTCCACAGTCAGCTCTAACGCACAGAGGGCTTCGCTAAGGAAGGTCTCCAAGAGTGTAAATCTTTCTGGGAGTAGACAGCCTCTCTTTCTCTCACAGCGACTGGTGGGTGTGAGTTGCTGACGTTGCTAGAAGCTGCTCAATGCCTAAACCCACGTGGCCACCAGTGTTTCTTTTACACAATAACAAAGAAGACAATTTCTGGCTCTTCTACATCTGGATGCTGGTCATCTGCCTGATGCGTGCTGACCGTTATCACCTCCTGACCTGGCTTACGGGCCCACCCAAGGTCCATTCCTCCTGGCGCAGTGCGTCTGCGCACTCGGCTCTAAGCAACCGTCCAGTCTCCTGGTGGGTGCCAGGTCAGGGGTTTCTGGGTTTGCCACAAAGGGAACAGACGGTGTGCTTCATGGATAGCTGGTTCCCCTGTGAAAAGCTGACGGACATTTTTTAATTAAATTGCCCCACTGGAGTTTAATTAAGGTGTTGGCTTCCTGAGATGGAACTAAAGGAAAATATCTTCCTTGTTTGTCTCTAGTGGCATGGTGGTTTTGTGTTGAGCTACTAACTACAAGATTACCAGTTCAAAACCATCAGCCACTCTTCAGGAGAGAGAGGAGTTTACTCTCTGAAAGCCACCAGGGCACCTTGTCCTAATGGCTCGCTATGAGTTGGAATCAACTCAATGGCAATGAGTTTGTTTGTTTGTTTGTTTGTTTGTTTGTTTTTGCATGGAACAAGCATGTAGGATACAAAACCTACTTCTTCCAGTTTTCTGATCTTAGTGGGGAAACAGTCCCTCCATTGCTTCTCTCGTTCCTAAACCTTTATACCTTCTAATTGACAATGTTGGTTCAGAAGCAATTTTAAATGATGTGTAGGCCATCCCCATAAACGGAGATTGAATGTTACCTTGAAAGACTAGAAAATTCATCTTTTTAATTTCATATAATAAAACTCAGCTTAGGAATATGCACTGATGGCCCATTGGTAGAGCGCTCACCTCTCTGTGAGCTTAGTGTGTCTCTGTGATGCTAAACAGTCTTCGGCAGAACTTTCAGACTAAGGTGGCATAGGAAGAAAGGCCTGGTGATCCACTTCTGAAAACCAGCCAGTGAAACCCCTGTGGGTCACGGGGGATTGATGCACAATCCAACATGGGGATGGCATAGAACATCTGACTGGGCATTACTTAGGGTCACTGGAAGTGGGAAGATGATTGGCCAGCAGTGAGCCACAATCATAGGGTAATGGCACAAACTCTGAGATATTTTGAATTTCATGAGAAACCTCACAAACTCAAAATATAAAATATACACAAGCTAAATAGCTTCCTGTTTTAGAACAAGCACTAGATTGGAACCCGGAGAACCAGCTCTTGTTCTAGCCCTTTCACTTTCTGCCTCTGTGGCCACGAGCAAGTTACCTAACCTCTCTGAACATCAGCTGACTAATTTGTAAGGCTGGGTATTACTGCACCACTGAGTATTAGTAGCAATTGACTGGGGTGGAGCTTGTGAAAGTCCTTTGCGAATGGAAGGGAGTCGCCGTTATTATTTGGAGCATATAGGGTTAATTCTTGGTCGTTGGATTGATACTGGCATCATAGCAGCCTTATTGGACAGAGTAGAACTCTCCCATAGGGCAATAAAAAATTGTAACCTTTATGAGATTACATATCTTTCTCCCAAGGAGTGGGTGGTGTGTTTGAACCAATGACCTCACATCAGCAGCGACAGTGTTGCCAAATTAAAGGCAGTTGGAAAAAAGACTGGGCGCCCTGGAGCAGTGACATCGTTTTAGTTGGTGCTCCCTGGTGTGGTGATTTACGGTGCCCCTCCCCCATGACCTCCACCTACATTAAATCATAGAGAATCCGTAGAAATGTTTATTGGCAACGTTAATATAGAATAATGTGCCATGGATGCAAAGTGCTCCAATGTAACATTTTTTAAATTATATGAATAGTAACAACAAAAACAGTTTTCTAAAATACTCTACACTGAATTTATCATTTGTTATATTACTAGTAAATTATCAAAAGTTTGTCTGGGTTTTCTCCTATTTTTCTTTAATACTTCTTTCATACTCAAAAAGTCATTATTTTATCTTTCCCCCAACAGTTTCATTGGCACATATTTTACATACCATGCACTTCGACAGTTAAATCACTCAGTCATCTCAAGGTGCATTGCATAGGCACCACCACATCAATCTGAGAGCACCCCTCCCCCCCCCCAGGGTTACTCGCCATTAAACTGAGTTGTACAATCACAATCCATTCTATTGATCCCCCTGCCTCCCGAGTTCATTGTTTACTCCTGAAATCTCCTTATCCTCGCTATCACCCCCACCCCACATTCCCTAGAACCCCCTGTATCAGTTATTCCCATTATGTACCCATGCCTCCTGTGCTTCACAGCTGGGAGACCCAACAGAAAACTACAAAAAACAAACTAGCATTAAGGTGGTAATAGTCACACTAAATTCTACGTCCGACTTAAAAACAATTAGTTCTTACATCATGGTCTTGCTCGATACTCACCTTCACAAAGTGATCACTGAAGATAAGAGAGCTGCAGTAAAGTGTGGTGAAGAAAGTAAATGGTGCCTGGCTATCAATTGGAGTAGTGTCTGGGGTCTTCAAGACTGGTATTCAAACAAGCAGCCATCTAAGCGAGGAGTCAACCAAGTTCACACAGAAGAGACACACCAGCTTGTGTGGTCCAAAGATGACAATTACAAAATTCAAATATGTGAAGAAAAAAGTGTCAGACCTAAAATTATGAACACCCAATTTGTAGAAGGCTATTGAGAACAATCCCATCTGCAGAGTATCTAGTCAGAGTGAGCTGATGGCAGATCCGTTCTAGCCTTACAATCTGAGCAGGGTTTTTTTTACTATCAGGCAGAGACCTTTGTAACCCTGATTATATTCAATGGAACGCGCTACTTGGTCACTTGACCCCACTATAGACATGACCTGAATTTGTACTGACTTGTATCATGACAGAAATTTCCTCCCTGATGTTTTGAATGCTGAAGGGTGTCTTTTCCTTCATACGCATTATTTATATTTGTGTCTTTATATGATTTTTATTTTAACCTTACCACCTTTGTAATTTTGATTTTTATTGTTTTATTTCCCCCCAAAAGAGTTATTGATAAATGTTCACAAATACTACTTAACACAAATACTGACCCTAAAACACCAGGACATTTTGACTAAATCAGCAACTATGAAAACACTGATAACAACAAAAACACCACCACATGATTTGAAATGTCTTTATAATTGGTTAATGTGGCCATTATATAATCTCCTGTCAACTTGCAAAGGGGTGGAGTCTAGCATGTCAATCAGGTTGCAGCTTGATGATGATCTCATTTGGAGGAACGACAGAGATAATTGCTGGAGGAGGGACACACAGACTCTCTCTGAGATACATTCCTGTAGACAAGCCACATGGAGCTACGCTGATTCAGCCAGAGCCCTGGACCTGGAGGGACCACGTGGAGACCCACACCTGTGCTGAGATGCTTCCACTACCACTGGATCCACAAGACTTTTCACACATTGGCCTGTGATCTTCCTGCTTTCAATGTCATTGCATATGTTGCATGAGTCTGAAGAGGAATTTATAGTCTGGTGTCAGACATGACACATGGGCTAATATTGGACTTATGGACTTGGACTGATCTGGGATGTTTTCTTAATATACCATTACTCTTTTATATAAAGTTCTTTCTTATATACATGAGTCCCCCTGGATTTATTTCTCTAGTCTATCCGGACTAACACAGCTAATAACAACAGTGCTGAATGGAACTCATGAGAAGGAATGAAAAGTTAATTGGCATAGAGTTTTAGCCTTACAGGTAGCTTGATAGATATGAGATGGGATTACAAGCAAGGTTTCTGTTTTCACAACAATATCAGGCAAAGTTTATATATATATATATATATAAAGTTTATATATATATATATATATTCATACATTTTTGTTGAAACTCTGAAAAGTGGTTTATAGACAGTTATTTTACCGTCCCCCCCTTCTGAGAGTCATCAGCTGTGTTCCATACGCCCTTAGTGCCCTGGTGGAACAGATCTGATGCCCACAGCTGCCAACCCAAAGTTTATGGTTCCAAGAAGCAGGGCTCCACAGGACAAAGATCAGCCCTGTACAAATGACAGCCCAGAAAAACCCAAGGGAGCAATGTTACTGCATTGCCTGGGGTTCCTATGAGTCAGAATCAACTAGATAGCACTGACCACCAACCATGACTTGCGTTTGGACAATCAGTATGCAATAATAGATTAAGGCATTGTAGACTTTAGAGCGGTGGCTCTCAACCTTCCTCATGCTGCAACCCCTTAACACAGTTCCCCTTGTTGTAGTGACCCCCCCCCACCATGATATTCTTTTCATTGCTACTTCATAACTGTCATTTTGCTACTGTTATGAATCAGGCAAGCCCTGTGAAAGGGTCATTCGGCCCCCAAGGGGATCGCAACCCACAGGTTGAGAACCGCTGCTTTAGTGTCGTGTGTATTTGTGTTTTGAGTGAGCCACTTTGTTGTTGTGAGGTGCTATTGAATTTGGTTCAAGTCACAGTGACCCTATGCCCACAAGAACGTCTCACTGCCCACTGCCTAGTCCCGCACTATTCCCATGGTTGCTTGTGTGCTGACCCATTGTTGCCGCCACAGTGTCAGACCATCTTGTTGAAGGTCGTCCTCGTTTTTGCTTCTACAACTCCCCCCAAACAACAAACCGACTCCATAGAGTTGATTCTGACTCAGGAACCCTTCAGGACAAAGTAGAACTGCCTCCCGGTGGGTTTTCCAGACGTGAACTCTTTACGAGAGCCAAAAGCCCTGCAGTCAGCATTCCAATGGGTAACCCACTACACCATGAGGGCTCCTTTTTGCTTACCCTCCACAGTGTCCTTGAGCATATGTTGAAAGCAAGCAGGAGAAATCTCACTATCCTCACTTCTGAGGAACATTCTGACTACATCTTCCAAGGCAGATGCGCTCTCTCTTCTAGCAGTCCATGGTCTCAGACATTATCCTTTTGCCACACCATAATCCAAATGCATCAATTCTCCTTTGAACTCCCTTATTATTGATATGGCTGATTTGACTTGGTTTTTTTGTCTTCTAAGAGATTATAAAGATTTTTTTAAAATACTCATTGAATTTGAATATTTTGTGTGTGTTCCTTATTCTAGGGAACCCTGGTGGTATAGTGATTATGCATTGGGCTTCAATTCTCATGGTCAACAGTTTGAAACCACCAGCAGCTCTGTGGGAGAAATATAGGGCTTTCTACTCCCATAAATAGAAACAGTCTCGGAAACCCACAGGTGCTATGAGACAGCATTGATGCATGGCAGTGAGTTTGGTTTCTTTTTTTGAGTTTGGTTACATGTTCTTACTTGGCTCAGAATCACCGGTATTACATACAATGTTGTGGTAGTTACATGATTTTGTGTCAACTTGATGATATTAAGAGTGAAAGGGTGGAGTCTAACCTGTCAATCAGGTCACAATCTGATGCTTCCTTTAAGACATGCCCTTCTCATGAGGATTCTGGGAACTTCCTCTCTTCTTCCCTGGAGGCAGGACACATATTCTCTCTGCTTTACTTTCCTGTTGACAAGTCACATAGAGAGCCATGCTGATGGCAGCCAGAGCCCTGGAAATGCTTCCACTGTCATTGGATCCAAAGACTTTTCACCCACGGCCTGTAATCTTCCTGCATTTGGCATGATTGCATGTGCTGAGTGAGTCTAAAGAGGAATTTATGAACTAATATTGGACGTATGGGCTAATATCAGATTTATGGACTTGATGTGGATAAGGCTAGAATATTTTCTCAATATTCAATTGCTCTTTTATATAAAGCTCTCTCTTATACATGTGAGTGTCTCTGGAATTGTTTCTCATGTCAACCCAGACTAGCACAAATGCTAAAGGGCCCTCCCCACACAAAGATACCCCTGATTCCTTTATACTGAATTTTTGGGGTGTCCAGCCCACCACTGGAATGTCTGATCTCTTTGCTTCAGAGCACAGGACCTGAAGTTCTTTCCAGGCCACTCCCCGAGGCTGCACTGTGCTATGGGGGATATGCCCGAAGGTATATGATGCATCCTCTTCCTGTAACTGTTAACCAGAGATTCCCGGGAGGGGGAGTATGACCCTCCGACACATGTGAACATGATTTCTATTCCGGAGTCCTTGTGCAGGATCGGGCCTCTGTTTTCTCCCCTCCCTGTCTTGCACCCTCAGCTCCCCTGGAGCAATCTTCCCCTGGGAATTCTTAGCGCAGCAGTTTGTCTTCGTTGTTTGCTCCTGAAGAACCCAACCTAAGAGGATAGGCCACTATGCTTCACTTTAGTTCATCGCAGAGCTTCATCATATCATACACCTTCCTCCTCTAAACAGCGAGAGTCGGGAGTGATTCACCATTTCTCAGTTGCTCTCCATGGTGCCCTGGGCCATCTACTGAGCATGCACTGCCACCACCAAAAACTTTTTCCTTAACAAATTATTTTTTGTTCACTTATGAGCTTTTAATAGATATCTAACCAAGGAGCCAGTTTTCATAAAAATTCTCCTGGATTGATTAGGTCTTCACACAGTATATACATTGATCATAATAGCGAATGACACAAGGGATCTGAATTTTGAAGAGAATAATTATCATAAAGATTTCAGCATCAAAATGCCTGCAGCTGCCCTCCCCTCGCCCCAATTATTCTATAGGGAATAAATGACCAAGTAGAAATGTTTAGGGGAAAGTTGATAGTCCATCAAGAAAACCCAACTAGAACACTCTAACGTTGTTATTGTTTATTTATGCTGAAGCCACCTTCAAGGTCCATAGCCAGGCCACTGCATTTTGTCACTTAGCTTCAATTGCAAAACACAGAAAAGTCAGCCAAAAAGGTAATGTTTTACTCATACCTGGATTATACCCTTTGAAGAAATTTGATGAAATGGAAATGTATCCAAATATTTCATCAAAGTATGGAGCAAGGACATTTAAATGAGCCTCTTTCTTGTCATCTTCACCTCTTCCTCCTCTCATTCACCACTAACAAAGGAGAAGCTATGCCTGCCACTCATGTGGACAATGGGGTCATTGGTCTTGGCTTTAGCATGCAGTACCTGCTGTGGTACACATTCTTCTGTTAATGAGCATGCATAACTCTCCATCCCCCAAGGAACTGCCTGGACACATAAAAGGATACATAATTTTTATAATGCCAGAAAGAAGTAAATACAGCTCATTGAGTTTTCTATGGGAGGATATGAAGAGTGTAATTATCATGACCTGCTAGCATCCTTCAGGCAATTCAGGCTGGTTTCTTTTTCAAATTAGGACTGCATTTTTGTCTTATTGCTGTTGTTTAGTGTTCTACAGCCAAGTTATCAGGTGCATTTGTAACTAAGTATAAGACAAAAGCACTTGCATTCAGTGGCCTGTGCCTGGAGCCCTTCTCTCAAGGAGCAGTCCTGGAAGGCTGCGCCTACTTATTGCCCTCATATAGAGAGTGGGAAGTGCCGGAGCTTTTAGAATCCTTCCTTGCACTCTCAATTCAAGACCAAAACAAATCTACTGCCATCCAATTGATTCAGACTCACAGCGACCCTAGGGTTTCCAAGACTGCAAATCTTTGTAAAAGCAGGCAGCTGATCATGAGGTGAACAGCTCAAGGTTTGAAAGAACCAAGACCAAAATCTCTGCTATCAGTTGTTTCTGACTCACAGTGACCCTACAGGGTAGAACTGTCCCTTAGGATTTCCAAGACTTTAAAAATCTTTACAGGAGTAGACAACTTCATCTTTCTCCAGTGGAGCCACGAGTGAGCTTAAGTTATATGCCTGGTGGTTAACAGTTAATGCATGAGCCACTATGCCACCAGAGCTGGCCTGGGATCTTCTTGCATTCAGCTGCATTACATGTGCTTCATGAGTCTGAAGAGGACTTTATAGATTGGTATCAGACTTATGGGCTAATATTGGACTTGTGGACTTGATCTGGACTGGGCTGGGATGGTTTCTCGATATTCAGTTGCTCTTGTATATAAAGCTCTTTCTTATTTATTTAGTACATTGTCATTTAAAACATTAGATGCATTGCAATTAACATTACTTTGTAAAAACTTATCAAGAGTAGCTTAGTGCTTGAATTCTTCTCAGAAGGCTATCTTGGGATGAATCATAACATTCTCTGCTAAATTTGAATTCGATTCCAATATTTTCTCTTTGTATTTACATTATAGCAAAATCTTTCTTAGATTTATTTTCATGTGGTGTTATTTTTTTATACTTTCTGTGGGGACATAGTCCTGTTTGGCATAACCATTCATTAGACTTAGGCAAGTTCCAAAGACTCTTTATCAATGGTGATGTCAATATTCCCAAGAACAGATCTTTCTTCTATCATAGTCTAATTAGAAGTTCATTTCCAGAAGTATTGCTCTTTATTTTTTTGGCTGAATTTTCATCCCAATTGACCAATTTCCTCTTTGATTAATCACTTTACTAAGTGTCCCTGGGGCTTAGGTAACAGAACTTTAAGTTTTGCACAAACTGAATGACAGCTGCTCTATGACAAGTCATTGACAGGCTTTGAGTGACGTGAGTCATCCCTGACCAGGCGGTCTCTGTTATTTTCATTCTGGTCAGATCTAGCAGTAAAGTTTGTGTTCGATTCAATTACACTGAAAATTGTAAACCATTTTGTTGGAAAACTAGTATTATGATTAAACTAAACTGTTATAACTATAATACATCTATATTAGAACTGTGCAAAGCAAGGAGTGCCTACACACAAACACACACACACAGAGTGAGAAAAAGAGAGACTTGCTTATAAATATACCAAGAGTCACCTCTGATCATTTTTTTCTTTCAGAAAACAGTAAGCCTACCAAAGAAGGGAATCCAATACACTAAATCTGTTCATTTTCAGAGACATATTCCACTACTGAACTCATGGTGTGATGTGTTGCTAGTGATCATAAAGAGGCTTAGATTCCTGAAGGCTAGATTCTGGGGTTCATCTATTCAAAAAATTCAAAGAGATTTTTGATACCTGTGTAAGTGAAATGGAACACAGATCCTGGGGGATTGGGGCTTGGGGTGGGGGTAGGCGGGGGGGGGGGGGTAGAAGTGGAGGGCATGGGTAAGTGCCAGGCTGCTAAAGGAAAGGTTGGTGGTGGCTGGGAAAAGGATGAGGCCTTCTGGTTTTGTAAGGACTTAAGAACCCTGGAAACCAAAAGGGGTAATTCATTCTTTTCTTTTGAGTCATTTCATTTTCTGTGGCATCATTAGAAGTGGAATCAACTTGATGACAGTAGGTGGGTCTGATGTGAGCACCAGTGCTGAATGGCCATTCATTACCTCCCCTAAACAGTCGCAAAGTAAAAGGTTGGATTTTCAAAGAAGATTCTGCTCTGCGAACAATTTAACGCCCACATTTAAGTGCTTCTCTATTATGCTCTTGTGAGATCATCGCCACAAACAGCCAGGAGGTAAAAGCTGCCATCCAGCTGGTATTTGTGAAAGGTACCTGGAAATTCCCACTCGGCTTTTAGGACTCAGGTCAAAAAACATCTTCAAGGAACCTAATTCCAGGTGATCAGTGTCCAGTGTACACATTCTCTTTGTATTCTGTACTTTTGCTTTCCATTGTATGTATATGCATGCATCTGTTTCCTTATTCAATACATAGTTAATTATGCTTAAATTCAAAACTCACTGCCATCAAGTCAATTGTGACTCATAGGGATCCTAAGAGACAGGGTAAACCTGCCCCTGGGTTTCTGAGACTGCAACTCTTTATAGGAGTAGAAAGCCTCGTTTTTCTTCCACAGAGTAGCTGGTGGTTTCAAACTGCTGACTTCGTGGTTAGCAGCCCAATGAATAACCACTTACAACCTCTGGGTTCCCTTTACTGTCTGCTGGGGCAGTGTTCTGTGAGTTTAAAAAATAATAACAGATTTCATTCTCAGGATAATTTTCATTACAAATTGGCCGGTGTAATAAAGAAAGTAGGACCAGCCTGCATATACCATGAGGAAGGAGACCACTTCGGCCTTACTGACCACAGTGTCTCAGGGCCTCGGCACAAGGCCTGACGCATAGTCCGTTTTCAGAAATTCTGGATTGTACTTGTTCTACAGAAAAATAAGAAGCCTGTCAGTCTGTTTATTCGTGTATGTGTGTGGGTTTCACTTTTCTGTTACTTATTTTTCATATTTATTTCTACCAAAAGCAAAGGTATGCTAGTTACCTGAATGTATTTCAGACTAATAAAACAATGGAGTCATGTTTAAAAGGCAAGAATGCAGCCTAGATCATTACAGTGAGAGAAACCAAGTGCCCACAAGAGTGGACTCTCTGTTTTACGAATGAGACGTCATGGCTTCCTTTTGTAGCTTATGGGCAATGGCTTGTTCATGAGTCATTGGTCAAAAATGAGGTAAGGATCCCCGCCCTCTGTTTGTCACATGATCGTGACAGGCCAGCCCTTAGATAACCTGCAAGTTATTTTTACATGGGGAGGCGGGAACAGTATGGATACCTCTGTATCAGAGAAGCAGTTCTCTCAGTCAGTGACCTTTATAGTACAGACTCTATGGATCCGGCTTGTTCCTTCCAGCAATCAAACTGGCAGGATGTGACGGTGCTTAGGTTGGTCACCTAGAAATTATCACTGCTTTTTGTTCTTAATAACCTCAAGATGGAGACTTTCTGACATGTACAATATCCCCCTGTGCACTACGGGCAAATCTGTTGTCTCCTTGATCACAACTACCTGTGGACGTGATTGCCAACCCTGCCCCTCCTTGACTGTCCCCCTATTTTGGGAGACATTTCAGACCCTGTTTCATTGCAAGGGCTCCAGAGGGCAGTTTGGAGTCCTTTGTGTAGCTGGTCTGTCTGGAATGCAGCATTGTGGACAGCTGAGTGGTGTCCACTTACAGAATCTGTTATGCTTTCAGAAAAGAGAATTTGGCGAGCACACTTCCTTATGCATATCATTATGCATTTAACTATCATTAGTATTAGCAGTGTGATTACTAAAAGGACTAAAAGACCATGTTTTATCTCTTTACGCTAACATCTTATTCCATTTGGAAGTCAACCAAACAAATTGAGTAATCCATATGCATAATAGCACAGAACTCGGTGGCTTGGGGTCTAATTTCATGGACATCCTGTTCTACAGTTCCAGGGCCGTTAACCCATAAACAACAAGATGCGCTGCTGGTCATCACATGCGAAGTGTTTCGTGAATGTTCCTGATCTGCCATCCCCTTGGCAACCTCTGTGGAGATTGGAGCCCCAGTTATGGATGAGTTTCTGATAATAAAACTCTTTCACAGCTCTGGAGTCAATGTCTACTCTTAGTGACCCTACAGGACAGGGTAGAACTGCCCCCTGTGGGTCTCCAAGACTAAATAGTTACAGGAGTTGAAAACCCTGCCTTTCTCCCTCAGAGCGGCTGATGGTTCTGAACTGCTGATCTTTTGGATTGCAGCCCAATGTGTAACCACCACGCCTCTAATTCAGCTATTCCAAATAAAGGCATGGGAATTCTGAAAGGGGATCACCTCCAACCAAGGTGAATCTCTAATGGATTTCCATTAAGAGTTAAGGATCTTTGAACATTATGGAAATACTTAACATTGCTGGCCCAATAAGTAGCTGTCAGGGCACTGTGAACCCTAAAAGAACTCTTAAGAGAACATACAGTACATTGTCATCTCATTTTCTATCTGGTACAATTATTGGCCCAAGCTACAGTATTTTTAATAGGATGTTGAGTATGTAAACTAACAATTTCAAATTCAGATCCTCCGCATAAAAATACAATTATTGAGAATGATCACTCAGTCTATGAAAAATCAATATATAAAATCATGGTTCATTAGTAGCATCATTACAAACTATTAATAGCATAATCTAGCAAAATCACCTCAGTATAATTTTGGCTACAAGGAATGGGATATTGACTAAAATCTACCTGCTCCACACAATTTTGGTGATTTCTATCTAACATCGGGAAATTAACTGAATTGTACGGGGTTTTACCTCATAACAAATAACGTGTATATAGCTGTAGTCAAATAAAAACGAGAAGCTATTGAGAGGGCTTGAGAAGTCATATCTAGAGATGCCCAAAGCTGGTTTGCCTCCTGAGCCTAGTTACTGAATGGCTGAAGGAAGTAACAGAAGATGATGCCGCACAGGGCAGATATTCCCTGCACAAGCTCAGGCGTGTGGGGCACACCTAACAGTCAGTAAGAATATCGACCGTCGGAACTGATTGGGTTAAACTAACCAAAAAACCCTGCTCCCCTTAAGCACAAGAAACAAGGCCACACGAATTCTGTTCATTGGGAGCTGGTGAAAGTGGAGGGGAAGCCCACTGCCATCACGCAAATGCTGACTCACTGGGACAGAGCAGAACTGCTTCCGACGCTTTCGGACACAAAGAGCTTGACAGCCCAGGCAGCCTCATTTTTCTCTCACAAAGTGGTTGTTGGCTTTGAATCACACACATCTTGGTCAGCAGCCCAAGGCTATCCCGCCAGGGATTCTTGGCAGAGGAAAGTGTGATGTGGATATGGAGGTACACTGGGCACCCACTGCGGCAAAGGGAATTTCTTTAGTTGGGTAAGATTCGACACTTGGGAATTTTGCAGCACAAGAGTTGGTGCGTAGCCCAAGATAAGGCCTTTTCCATTTGACTACTAAACTATTCTTAATCTGGTATGTTTTTTTCCAAAATACACAATCACCAGGTTCAGGTCTTTAGACTCTGTAAAAACCTTGAATAAGAGTTATTGGTACATTAAATTTTTTCTTAAAATTTTTTACATCATAAAGCAAATCCTGACGATATTTTAATAAATTCTTTGTAGCAAATTTGAGTCAATGATTGGAGTGTCAAAAGGGAAACTTTAAGAGTAATCCCA
The DNA here is from genome assembly GCF_050624435.1 of Tenrec ecaudatus. Taxonomy (NCBI): domain Eukaryota; kingdom Metazoa; phylum Chordata; class Mammalia; order Afrosoricida; family Tenrecidae; genus Tenrec; species Tenrec ecaudatus. Next base: position 74,512,795 of record NC_134534.1, on the reverse strand, counting down.
CGATTATTTCATAAGGACTTAATTTATGAGGTCCAAAAGGCCCCTCGTCGTTTAATGAATACTGAAGTCAAGTTAAACCCATGTCTTATGTTAGTTTTGCCAGCAGCTTTTTGAAATTGTCCATTTGTGTCCCACCAGTCCTCAGGGCTGAGGATGAGAAAAGTCAGTCGTTGAGATTTAACAAATGATGAGCATAAATCCAGAAACACAAATGCACTATTATGGAGTTGATTTGACTCCAATGCATGATAACTCTTTAGGATTTATGGGGATGTAACTCTTTATAGGGGGCATTTTAGCCTCCACCTTCTCCCACGGAGCAGCTGCTAGGTTTGAACCACTGACTATGGTTAGCAATTCAACACTTACCCAACAGTGCCACCAGGGCGCCCTAATACTGAGCATAAATCAGAAATTACCTGGCAAGTAAACTAACAAAATGAGCTCCTTGATCACAACATGGGAGGACAGAAGCTCCTCCGGTAGAGCTAATGGTTCTGGCTGCTGTAGAGTCAAGGATGACTCAAAGCGACCCCCCGTGGGTTTCTGAGGCTGTCACTGTTTACAGAAGTAGAAAGCCCCGTCTCTTTCCCACAGAGCTGCTGGTGGCTTGGAACTGCCAACCATGAGGACCGCAAGCCCCGAAATGACATCATCAATATCCAAATTACCCTTAACAGAAAAAAAAAACCAAGACTCCTAACCCTGCTATAAAGTATTGTAGTCAGTCAACACTGAAATTTTGCCTTTGTGTTAAATGTTAAATTAGTCTTGAAGAATTTTGTCTACCTTTTGTCGGTGGTAGTAAATAGTAATATTCCTTTGTAATCTTCCATTAGAAATAGTCTTCTGTGTTCTTTGCTTATTTTATCATCTTTGATTATTTGAAAGGTTTCTTCTTTTAAGAAAGCAAAGATTCATCATCATGTATTTTCTTATTTTATTTTGCTTTAAAAGATTGTGCGAGTTACCTTGTTGTTAGGTGCCATCAGCTCTGACCCATAGCAACCCTGTGCACAACAGAACAAAACACTGCGCCGTCCTGCGCCATCCAGAACAAAACACTGCGCCATCCTGCGCCATCCAGAACAAAACACTGCGCCGTCCTGCGCCATCCAGAACAAAACACTGCACCGTCCTGCGCCATCCGCACAACCGTCCTTATGCCTGAGCTCATTGGTGCTCCCACTGCATCCATCTGTCTGGTTGGGGGCCTTCCTCTTTTGGGCAGTCCCTGCACTTTACCGAGCATGATATCCTTCTCCGACAACATGTCCAATGTATGTAAGACAAAATCTTGCAATCCTAGTCTCCAAGGAGCACTCTGGCCAGACTTCTTCCAAGACAGTTTGTCCAGGATCCTCTGGACGTTCTTCTTCAGCATCACAATTCAAAGGCATCTATTCTTCTTGAGCCAGCCCCCCCCCCCCTTAGTCCTCTAGGTAACACCCGTGCTTTGTAAAAGGTCTGTACAGCAGGCCCCCCTTAGTCCTCCAGGTAACATCTATGCTTTGTAAAAGGTCTGTACAGCAGGTTTACCTAATGCAACATGTCTTTTGAGCTCTTGACTGGTTGACATAGATAAGTAAGTAGTTAAAGCTGATTAGCATTCTTCCTTCTCAGGCACCTTTGATCTTTACTTAATCAAATGACCGTATTTCCACTACAATTCTTGATTTTGCCTTCCTAAGTTCAAACCCTAGAAGAATAAACTACTTTTTCAAGTTACTCTTTAGACTGAAACTGTCTCTGGGGTTTCCCAAGGGCCCCTGGACAATCACAAAAACTCATTCATCCCTTCTATAAGAAGGAAGAGGCTAGGAATAGTTGGGTTTATTTTGAACGCCGAACAATTTATTCCTTTAATTAACTTGAAGGTTGATGATTTCAAACATCCCAGTGGTAACTCAGAAGGTGCTCTTGGCAATTAGCTTCCATAAAGATTACCAAGAAAACCCTACGGGACAGTTCTACTCTGAAACACATAGGGTTGGACGAAGGAAAAAAAATGTTTTAAATTATTTTAACACTAGTTGTAAAAACATTCAGGAATGTGTTCAAAGGGGTTAAGACAGCCTTTCAGAAGTTAAAGTTTAAAAGTAGAATGTTAATAGAATTAGTTTTTCTCAATAACATTACTATTATTCTTTATCTCCGGAGCAAACAATCAAACCTGAAAATAATCATTGTGTTTTATTCCCGTAATGAAACTTTAACACTTTTGCCTTCTAGTATTACTGGCAATCTAATCATTGACCTGCCATTTAACACTGTCTGCTTTAGGCTACTTTTATTTTCCTCTCTGTGTGTCTTAAGGCTCTGCTCTGAAGTGCAGTCTAGAAATTGTATCTTGGACAAAGGAAGACAGTCTGAGAATTGTGGTGAAAATCCCCCAACACTATTCACTCTTGTTCTCTCGAGGGATAATTTCACGGGTTCACTTGGACAACTGGCAGTTGAGAGCCCAGTTAAGACATGGAGCTTGTTTAGCAGGCGCCAAACAGTTGGCACTCTTTTCTTAATCTAAAGGCTGGTGTCTTGGAAGAACGGTTCAAAAGCTAATCATTTAGTCAAAGTAGACCAAAGAAAGGATAATAAGAACTCCACAGGAACGGATGAGAAAATTCAACTTCAGTTTCTTATTTTCTGAAGAATACAGATGTAGCCTTTCCCCTTCTTCTTGATCGATCCTTAACTTTTAGTTTAAAGGACTGTACTTACGTATTCTTTCAATGTTTGAAAAAAATATCGAGCACGTCCATAATAAAACTTTACTAATGTCTTCCTTTTCGACAATTCATGGTGCTGTGTGGAACCTTGGTGGCATAGTGGTTACACTTTGGGCTATAATGTCCAAGTTTAGAAGTTCGAAACTACTAACCACTCCATGGGAGAAAGATGGGTCTTTCCACTCCAATAAAGAATTACAGTCTCAGAAACTCATAGGAGCAATTCTATCCTGTCCTATAGGGTCACTTTGAGTCAGTATCAACTCAATGGTAGTGAGGTTCTGTTTGTTTGTTTGTTTGGGGCAATATTGCTGAGTTGGAACTGACTTCATGGCCCCTAATAAGGTGTCAGGTGGATGACAGGATAGAAGAGGCTAAAAAGAAGCATTACCATTTTGTTCTTAAATTTTTATCAACCTTTGCTCTCCAAGAATAAATGAGCAACTGTCAAGTAAATGGCATTATTGCTTTCAACTTCTACCACTCCTTGAATCATGTTACTGCCCAAAAAAAGGAAAAGATCAGCGATTAACAACCAAACCCAACCCACTACCTTTGAGCTGATGCCAGTCGTTGGTGACCCCATAGAACAGAGGAGAACTACCCGCCTAGGATTTCCCAGGCTATACATCTTGAAAGTAGCAGACTCCACACCTTTCTCCCACCTATGGTGAACAATATAGGCTTCAGCCACTGAGCCACCAGGGCATGCTGTAAATAGCAAGAAGACCTCAAATACTAATGTCTTTTTATTGTATTAGTTTAGAGTAGTGGATTTTTGTTTCTTTCCATGTCAAGAAACTGAACTTCTCTATGAGCACATTTAGTCTGAATAAACTGTAGGGCAGTGAGTTTTGTTTGTTTCAAATGAACATATTCATTACATTGAAAGGATAATTTCCTGCCACTTATGTTATAATAGTCTGTGCTCATTGAAAGATCAGTGGTGCAAACCCTCGGGAGAATGATGACGCTATTTGCTCTGTAAAGATTTACAGCCTCAGAAACCCTATGTGTAGGCTTGCTAGGAATCGGAATCATCTCCACCACACGGATCATCTCAGTATGTTTTCTTATAAATTTAAGCTCTTTCTGTTAGCATTCCCTGGGGTAAATTTAAACAATTTACTTTGGCAAAGTTTTACATGTTAATAATCAATAACTACAATTTTCTTCCATATATTTGCTCATAGAAATAAAAGCATGAAGAGACGATACTTAATATGGAGTATGGTAAGCCTCAAATAAGAAAATTCTCAGTTCATAAACCATGGGTGTTAACTGGCATGTCTATTGATGATGGTTAAAAAGAGAATCACTTCATTACTATGTTACTACCTGAAATATTTTCTGAATGACATCGATCCACTGGTTGGAACAAGGAGCAGTTGGGTGATTATGAAAAGGACTTTGGAGACATCCACCCACCCATAGGTTACCATCAAGCTTTCCCAAGGATTAACTCTGGGACCCTTGGCAGTTCTGAACCTCTGTAAATAAGGGTTTCTTTCTCTGTACTAAAATACTAATACTTAGCTCAAAAGATGGCTGCTATGATTTTAAAGAAAAGAAAATTACACCATGGATTAGACATACTAAAATGATCTCATTAGTCTGGCGCCATACATTGCTTCTCTCCATCAATTGTTGATATGAGCGTTGAGTCAGTTCCTACTCAGAGAAACCCTATAGAAGAAGGTGGAACTGCCCCGTGGGATTTCCAAGGCTGTGACCTTTACCAAAGCTGACTGCCACGTCTTCCTCCTGTAGAGGGACTGGTGAGTTTGAACCACTGACTTTTCTGTTAGCAGGCAAACACTTTAGCCCCTATACTACCACAGCACTTTTCATATAAAAGAAGCTGAATTTCCTCTTAACATAATACAATTCAGTAATAAGTCCCTATGGTTAAGTAGATTATTATCGTAGTTAGATTTTATGTCAACTAGACACCTCTGGCTAGGAACGGAGTCCAACCTGTCAATCAAATGGTAGCTTGGTGACACCTCCTAGGGGGTGTAGCCTGTGTAAAGAGCCCGCTGAACACAGACCATTTCTCTAGCCAGTTAGCCTTCCTCCTCTGTGGGACTTCACTGGGACTCTACTTGTGCCTCCTGGGCCAGCCTCCAGAGGGCTATTGGTGCCCTACCATGTTTTCATCCACCATGGATGCAGGTGAGTCTGCGCTCATCGCATGTGGTCTCCCTGCTGCCCGCTTCATCTGTCTGTGTCATCAGGATGCAGCTATGTGAGTCAGAAGAGGGTCCGGCTGACATCAGAACTGTGGCTTGAGTTGGACGAGGCCAGCACACCTTCTTGATGTAAAGATGTTTCTTAATAGAACATTGTTTCTTTTACATAGGTGAGTGTCCCTGGTTTGTTTCTCTGGAAACCCAACCTAACACAAATACCATGAACATGAATATCATGAACATCACCTAATTAATTATCCTTGGGTGGTTGCCATGTCGACAACATGAAAACTCAGGTCAATCTTCAGAGTCTCACTTACCATGACTGTATTTCTTTCTACAGAGTAGAATGGGACTTTTGACTCAATGTTCAAAAGTGCTACGATAACCTGAAAACTGTTTTCTTCAATAAATACATTGGGTGTTAGTTATCATTGGGATTGGTTGTATTTTTCACAAGTAGTTAGAAGGTACAATCAACTATTGCCTTGTTTATTTGTAAAAAAATTTTTAAGTTGGAACCACTAGAGGACTATCACAGAGATGTAGCGTAGTTATTCCATGAACTATCAAATCATCCACACATAGCAGTCAATTAAAATGAAAGTTGAAAAAAGCTTTTAATCTTATTTTTTTCTTTCTTAATATATATATCTTGCAACCTAGTGATTGACTTAAATCAGCATGGTAATATTCTCAAGAGGCTCCCACTCCCACCACACTCAACAATGACACCAAGACAACCAAGCATATGCCTGTGAAGCAGGGTAGGCCACTGATTCATCTGTGACTTGGAAACAATTGCTTGGCCAATGGAAACGGTGTTTACCGAAGATAAGGCAGTTTTCTGTATTTTCTTTAAAACGGGCTCAGAGTCGTATGATGGCCCCTACATTTCTGTGGATTGCCACATAAGAGTGTTAAACCTTCTTTGAGACATTTCTACAACCCTCAGAATGGTCTTAGCTTTACCTTCAGTTATCTCTAGCTTTCTCCATGCTCCAAAAGCAGAATTTCATCTAGAACCTATTATCTCCACTTCAGAAAGTTGTCGTTTTTCTAACCCAAGCCACAGAGGACCTTTGAAAGACAAAATCTATCGATGGATGTCTTCTTTAGCAAGTACCGATGTTAGCCACGTTTTTATTAGAAATCCATAGTACAATTTAAATACGTTTCAGTGTAGGGATAGCACAAGTAAAACTAAATGTATGCATCTGTTACAACTGGCTGATCATACAAATAATTTTTAAATATAAACACATATGCTTTTGTAGATTTGTTGGAGAGATTCGTTAATTGCTTAATGAAAGATGTCTTTCAGATACTAATTCCTTCATTTAGTTCAACAGATTAAATTTTATATGAGAAGATATTAGCATGCATGCAATGAAGTGACAAGGACAACCAAAAAGCTTAAATGTTAATGGCTAAAATAGAATGATCAGATTATTTTAAAAAACGAAACAGTGTCATTTTCATGTTGTGTGCTCCCACGTGCTCTCTGCCCAGGCAAAGCGTCCCTTTTAATATTCATGCCACTATTGCAATATCAATATTGGTTCTACATTTGCCAAGTTCTAAATAAATTATAAAACTTTACAAAGTGTTTTGAATAATGTCAAGTCAGTGAAGACCGTGCGTTTTCCAATTTGCAGAACTAGACAAGACTAGACATTGGAACCCAAAGCAAATCACTTATGGAGCTATAGTTTTAAGCCGATATCTAATTTTATGGAACTTCTAAATGTATCATTTGTAGAGAGCTGTAATAGAAAAACAGCTTGCCACTACAGGGTTAATGTCAATAATTGTGTGTGTGTGAAAGTAAATTACCACTAATGCCAACAGACCTGTGTCTTCATTCCCCCCAAGCCCTCTTAAACTGCAGTTCAATCTGGTATAATCTTTTCTCCTCCCCCAGTAGGGTGCAGAGGAGCCCTCTAGCTTCCAAGCCTGTTTCCTACTGAGGTACATATTGGCTAGCATACAGCTGCTCAGAACAACTATTTGCATCTACAATGGGGTCATCCCACCACGTCCTTTTCAGATCAGTATGATTGGTACAAACAATAGTTTGATTTTGATTGCTCTGTAGTACGCTTGGGTAGAGCCTCTGAATGCCAGTGAATTGCTTAGAAACAATGGGCTGGTTCATCATCCAAAGCGTCCTTTTCCAAACAGCTGCCTCTGCCACACTCACCCTGACAACGTCCAGGAAAAGCAGATGGTTTCCGCATTCACGGCCGGTTCCGTGAAAGCCCCTGAGTCAAACATTCAAGGCATGGTTTTAATCTATTTGATAGGAAGGGATATTTTTCTCCACGACAATTTTCAAATATGTTTTGTAAAATGGTCTTGCTAAATCTCAGTTACATTTCAAAGAAAGAAAGAGGCAGGGGGTAAGAGTCAAAACTCCTTTCTTAACTCAACATAGCCAAATATTTTGTTAAATTTTTGGTGCAGACCCTCATGTATCATATGTACAGTAATTCTGCAACACAAAATGCTTAAATTAATCATGGAGCTTAGGTTCCCCAGCGTGATCTCAGCAGCCTCGGTCATCTTTTCAAACACAGGTCTGAAAGATGGCTTTCAAAGCAAAGTTCCGAAGCCTCTTCTCCTCTGTTGCACCCCCACCCCCCAGTTCTGGTCTACAAGAAAAATCAGTAACAAGATTGTATCAAAACACAGAAGGCTGGGCTATCCTGTGTATTGTCATCATTCATTTATAGAATATATTAAAATACATTTATCATTCAGTTGCTTCTAACGACAGTGAAGACTCAAATATTACTTCTAATAGCAGTATTATTTCGGTGCTTAAAAGGAAACTAAAATTAGATGTTAGATGGAGGTAGCTAGAGCCAGGACTATTCTACTTCTGCTCTTATATATAAACATTGAGAGCAAAAGAAGTTTAACTTCTCAGCCATGAGAAATATTTCTTCTTTCAGAATAATAGAAGCAGGGCACAAGCAATAATATCAAATAAGTTACAATTATCATTTGTATTACTATTACATAAGGTACAAACTTAGGAGCCCAAAAGCTTTGTATCTTTCTGAATATCGCGTGTTTATTTCCTAACAGTTCAACTCAAATCTGCATTTATAAATTCAAAATATCATATGTGCAAGGTCCCCCCTTGTCCAAAAATAGAGGTTCTTATGAAACCATTCATAAGCTGAAATGATTTAAGGTGAAGAAGAAATTACCAATAATTAATTTGGGGAAAATATTTGAGCTTCCCCAGTCCCCGAGAACCCACCTATCAAGTCATAACAAATAACACACGAAGAAGATGACGTCTCCATTCACAGAGCTCAGAGCTGGATGTCTTCAGAATTCGATGCTGAGCGGAGAGCCGGGGAAGGAGCATGGGGACGCCATGCTCACTGCTGCCTCTTGAAGGGCCTGCTGCAAAACCAGTGCAGAATGCCAGACAACACACATTCAGATTGCTTTGGGGTACTACAGACAGGTACTGATGTCGGCCTTTTGTAAAAGCAAGGCGACGTAAAGCAAACTTTTAAGTTCGGGGTAGACTTATACTCTCATTTCTTGGAAGATTTCATTCCTCAATTCTTTCAGTGGAAGAGATGCTCAAAGTAAGTAGTTCTCAACCTATGGGTTGCGACCCCTATGGGGTTTGAACGACCCTCTCATGGGTGTCACCTAAGACCATTGGAAAACACATAAATATCTCACAATGTGTAATTTCATATTGTATCGCTTCTCGGCCTTTTGGCTAAGATCAAGTGTAGTATCCGTTTAATAATTACATATTGTTTTGTGATTCATCACTATGCTTTATGTTCGATGTATACCAATGAAAATACATCCTGTGTATTAGATATTTACATGATGATTCATAACAGTAGCAAAATTACAGTTATGAAGTAGTAACAAAAATAATTTTATGGTTTGGGCGTCACCACAGCATGAGGAACTGTATTAAAGGGTCGCAGCATTAGGAAGGTTGAGAACTACTGCTCAAAGTTATCTTATTTCACAGATGATGAAACTGAAATAAACAATTAAATGATTTCCCCAGTCAGATATTGCACTAACTGCATTGAGATCCACTGGCAACACGAGAAAGATCTAGATCTACTCGCATGATCTAAATCTACTGGCAATACCAATTGTATCAAGAATATAGCGGCCACACCACAGGCACTCTGGATGGATCCAAATCTATTGACAACACCGATTGTGTTCCAAACACTGAATGTAGGCTTGACCTACTTTTTGAAAGTTCGCTTTGCACCACTTTGCTTTTACAAAAGACTGACGTGAGAGTCAGTTTTTGCGAGCAGGAAGAGATCGAAGGAGCATTGTTTTTGCTTTTATAGGAAGATAGACAGTGAAAATAGCATTCAACATTTGCTTGTGGGGAGCTGTGAAAGAGGCAGTAGGCACCTGTAGTGGTGGGGGAGGGGGGGAGAAAGAGAGAGAGAGAAAGTCCCCAACCCCCTTCCCCAGGAGCTGCCCTCAGCATGTCAGCATCAAGATGCATAGCCTTGCACTGTGTCTGTGATCACTAGATGTCTGCGCTCTCACAGGTTTTGTGTGTTATTTTGCACGAATTGGCAGGTTAGATTTAAGATCTGGAAGTGCTCAAAATGCTCCCATGCAAATGAATGCTAATTATTTCTTTGCCATTTTAGCCTACCAAAGTCTTTCCTAAAATTGCTCTGCTTTCGGAGAGTGGGGAAAATCTACAATATATGCATGCTCACTCTACTACAATATATTGTTTTTAAAAATATACAGTGGGAGTACACAAGAGTGTTCTTTGCTCTCCAAACCCTTGTCCGGTTAGTCTTTGTTGCCGTGTCTCAGAAACTAGGGCATGCTAACTCTTCACTAAAGGCAGGGTTTGCTTCCAGTCCTGCTTTCCCTTCCCCCGCCCGTGAGCTTGGGCATATTCAATCACTTACTTGTCTATGACTTGTGAGGACGTGTGAGAGAACACAGCACCTTGTGGGCAAACCGTCAATTCACAATGGAAGTAAGTTTGGTTCTTCCTTTAGATTACACGCCAGCCTGATGCAAAGGATCAGTTCTTGTTCGATTTTGTCAGCATTTCTTTTATGGATATGTTGGTTCGAAAACAAGCGAAAAACAAACAATAGCTCATTGCTTGCTTTCCAGGGATGTACTGTGGTGAAAAGCCAGACTCGCCTATAGAATTGAAAAGCAATATCATTCATTACCAGCAGATGCCACTACCTGATCCATGATATATATCAGGAAAAAATAGCTATTTAAGCTCCAGGTCTGAGAAGCAAATCGGTGCTCTAGCTCAATCAGAACTGTCACACACCTGAAAGTATGTAAAAAGCATATAAAAGAAGTTGACTTATAAACTGGGCCAGATACTTGGGAGTATTTTTCATAATCAAATGCTTCACTAACTTTCACTTAAAATAAATGATGTACACACACACTATGTATGCATCCATATAGACACACATACTCTGTATACACAGGCACACACGCACAAGCACACCCGTCAAGATAAACTCCAAAGTTTCGTTGGGAGGTTTATAATAATTATGAGCTGCTCTCCAATGTATCTCTGCCACCCACAGAGTTCTAATGACTTTAAAATATGCCGGTAATGAGGAGAGACATATGGGATATTGTGTAGAGCTGAGGTAGGTGGTAAGAGATACAGAATGGGACTCAAGGAGAGAATTTTTTCCCTAATGTTTTCTGAGTGAAATTACACAGTGCAGTGTTGGAAGGGAAACGGCAAAGCCTTATGTCTTTTCTATGTACGTAAGACCCCCCCCCCACACACACACACACATAGATGTTGAAATGTTGACCTCATAAACAAATGTACACATTTTTGTTAAAAAAATTCATAATATATAACCAAAATACAATCTGGATATACTTTAATGGTATCTACTGATGATGCATTGAGAAGTAACCTGCTGGGCTGCTTGCCAAAAGGTTGGAAATTCAAGACCACACAGAAGAACCTTGAAAGAAGGGCCTGGAGATCTACTTCTGAAAAATTTGTCACTGGGAACCCCATGGGTCACATTTTTATTCCCACACATGTGATCACCAAGAGTTAGAGATGACTCCAGGCAGCTGGTATATACAGGAGAAAACTTCTGTTACAAGTTGTAGAAACAAGAAATATTAGAAAACTTACTGGCTCCAGGCAGCTGGTACACACGTTATAAAACTTTTGTTACAAGTTGTAGGAACAGAAAGCATCAGAGAACTCACACAAAGCACGTGCACATACACAAGAGTGTATATAAGAAGTGAAGGTCCTATATGAATTACTAATTTATTTCAATGTTTGCAATGTCTTCCACCTAAGACATAAAGACTTTTTTCAAATGTACCCAAATACAATATTCCATAAGTGATTCTTTTAAAAACAAAAGCAAAAAGACTCAGATTTGGAAAAGAGAAGAGAGCTTTCACATAGATAAAAACATACAGGAATTTTTCAAGAGAACAAAATGCCAAATAGTGAACTACAGGGCCATCCTTGATTTCAACGTTCCTAATGATATTCACTCTGATGCACAGTAAAATGCCCGCTTTGTTTTGCTGACATCCAAAGCACTAGGCTGAGACTTTACATCTCATCAACTCACAAGCCTTCGGAATCAAACTGGACTTCCCAATGAATCGCCTATATGCCGAATGTCTTTGAAACCCACGCCTGTAACCATGTCACACCGATGAACAATGTCCGATCGGAGAGAAAGCAAACCATCGCTTGAGAAGAATGGGTGCACACATATGTGACAGGGCTACATAGGAGACACATGCGTGAAGCATGGACAAAGATCTTGCCCTTGTGGAGTTTAGCGTCCAGTCATTGAAGGCTGACAGGAACAAGCACACGAACATGTGAGCAAGAACACATCGCACCGGGGAAGACCTGGGACAACAGAGAAATGGCTTCCTTTGGGACACTAAGAAGAGGACTTTCGAGGGCAAGGCAAGGCCTCTCTGAGGAGATGACTCACGCTCAGTCTTGGATGAGAAGTGAGCGCTCCATGTCTTAGTCCTTTAATGTTGTGGAGACAGAAACACCGCAGCAAATGACTTAAACACCAACCAAACAAACAGAAGCTCTGGTGTCGGCCCTACAGTCCCCTCTGTGCATTAGCTGCCCCCCGCCCCCCACATACACCCAGAACCAGTGGGGAGACAGTCATAAAGGGCGGCGGGCAGAGTACAGGTTTCTGTTTTTGTCTTTCTTTTTTGAAAATTCAGGTCTACCAATGAGAAGAAGGGATTCGTTTGAGGCTTAACAAGTCACTTAACTTGATGTGTTAGTAGTCTGGGTAGACTAAAGAAACATATTCATAAACACGCATATGTATAGAAGGGAGAGGGTTATATACAAGAGGAATTGAACATTGAGAAAACATCCCAACCCACTCTAGTCCAAAGCCGTGTCCAATATTAGCCCATATGTCCAATACCAATCTATAAAGTCCTCTTCAGGCTCAGGAAACACATGCAATGAAGCCAAATGCAGGACGATCACAAGTCAGTGGGTAGAAAGTCTTTGGGTCCAGTGGCCTTGTAAGCATCTCAGTGCTGGCAAGGGTCTGTGAGTGGCTTCCCTGCCTTCCGAGGTCTGCTTGTGTCCATCTGGCTTGTCTTCTGCAATGGCTCCCAGGGAGTGGCAGAGAGAGAGGTGTCTCCAGCCTCCAAGGAGGAAGTACCAGATTTCGCAGAATTCTCAGAAGACCCTGCCCACAGAAGTCTCATCGGCTATCTGCAGATGGACAGCCTAGACTCCACCCCTACACTCTAAATCCTTAAATTAACACCAGATTAGGTGACCACCACACTCGACTTCATAGCTAGAGTTCTCCATCATCAAACCAGCCACCAATATTTTCCTGTGAAAACCCCTAAACTAGCAAATGTTCTCTGGTGCACGTTAAACAAACAATTCTTACCTTGCACTGTATATTAAAGAGCCATTGCCTTTGGGTGGAGTTTGGCCTGGAGGCTGTAGCTTGTTTGTTGACCTCTGATCTAAACATCTTGGTGGCATAGCGGGTTACCCATTGGACGTATCTGTTATGGTCAGCAGTTTGAATCCACCCGCTACTCCTCCAGAGAAAACTTTCTGCTCCTATCCAGATTTACATCCTTGGAAATCTTACAGAGGGGCACTATGTGAGTCAGAAATCGACCCGCAGCCGTGGGTTAGGTTGAGTTTTGAATCTAAATGCCTCTACCTCCAGGTGCTTTATAATGGCTGGATTGACAGTGAGTCACCAGAGGAAGGAGAGCCTGGCCCACAGAACTGCTGTTTCACTACAGTGGTCTTTCACTACACATCCAGCGTGGCGCTCTTTCCCCTCTTTTTATTCCCTGCTTACCTTGATGGAAAGCACTCTCTCCCAGCCTGCATTATTCTCCAAGCAGGAAATTTGGGTTTTCTGTCCACTGAGATGATTTTAGATTCTCAGAAGCACCCATCCTTTAGAAGTGAAGCTAGCTGATCACTGAAATTTATTTAATGAGCACATTTTTTAATCTATTAATTTCACTAGAAGATATAAATTTCAAAATGCTCACACATCCAGGAGGGAGAATATGCTGATCTAAGAGGCCCTCTAAGACACACCTATATGGCCAGTCATTGTGTAAGGTCTGTGTCAGGAGCAGAATTTATGGGTGCTGGGATTGGCTCATGGAGCCCTGGGTAGGTACTGGTTGGGCAGCAATCAGTAAAGTCAGTAGTTCAAAACCACCAGCTGCTCCGAGGGAGAAAGTTGGGTTTTCTACACTCATAAACAGTAACCACCTTGGTAATTCAGAGGGGCAGTTCTAACCTGTCCTTTCGGATGGCTATGAGTTGTCATTGACTGGGCGGCAGTGAGTTTGGTTGGTTGGTAGGTTTGGGGATTAGATGACGAGATATCACAAAGTAAAGTTTGCTCAGAGGGGACCATGACGGTCATGAAATCCACATCCTTATTTTAGAAAATGGAGATTCAGAGAGGTTGGGGCCAATGACTTAGATATGCTGGTTAAGCAGTCCGTTTTTGATTAGTAGGAAATTGTGGCTTTCCAACATGTCTGGGGCAAAACAAAGCAGTTCCTAAGAATGTTTACCTCCATTCATCCTTCTGCAGTCAGCTGAGAGCTGTGTGGGCTCTGAAGCTCTCTCGGACGGGGATGCAGTGGGGATTTCCAGCCTGGGTCTTGGCGACCACCCAGGTCTCCAGTTGACTCATTTGGGGTTGCTGACAAGCCAAATTCACTGTTTTGATTCCTGGAGTAAGAGCCAAAACAAGCACCAACCCCTCTCTGTTTTAGCCTCTTTCGGGCCACTGGTAGAGTGGAAAATTCATGGGCTTTGGATTCCACTACAGATGTGTTTTATTTCAGCTGAACCACTCAGTGGAAGTTTGATATTAAGTAATTGAGTTAGGCTCCCCATACTCACACCACAGGATAATTGTAGTCATAATACTCAACAGAGTGACCTCAGAGGCTTAAGAGGTTGAACTCACAGGCTGGAATATACTGTTGGTTGACCTTGGGTTGGTTCTGACTCACAGTGACAAAATGAAAGCAATGCATTTCAATGATTGTTGGAATATTGAGTCTTTTGTAGCAATTTTGTCCATTCATCTCATTAAGAGTCCCCCTTCTTTTCCTTGAATCAAATTTAATGTCTCTTTCTAGTGATTGCTCTCTCCTAAGTGAGCTGCAGTTTCACCAACAAAGGCACATTCTGTTTGTGTTGCTTGATGGATTTGTTCTCCTGGCCGTTTACAGTGCATCCAGTGTTCTTTGACAAAACCATAAAGCCAATGCATCAACTCTTAACCTACTAGGTAATAAACATGCTTACCCTTAATGACAGGGGAAAATGCATAAGCCCAGATTTCTGTGAGTCAAAAATAGAAGATGGTGAGAGGTAAAGGTCAGGGATCAGTTAGGACTAGCTGTCGATACAATTTCCTAACCTAGGTAGTATCCTTCACAAGCGTTAGGAGACTCCTTAGGAGGGGATACTGGACTGAGTACACAAACTGTCCAGCTCCCTATCATGGCCTTGAAATGACTTTCCCTCCTGCCCTGCCCTTTGCTCTTTTGCCCTAGATTCACTTTCCCAAATAGACTACGTGCACACAAGCCGATCGCAGGCTTTGCTCTCTGCAGAACACAGGATCTGGCAGAAAGCATTCCTATGCTTCCCTAGAAGAAGTGCCGGGGGACACTAGAGAGTATTCATTTCAAGGCTGGGAAAGAAGTCGCTTGGTGCTGGCTAGGTCTCCTTGACCTGGGACTGAAGTCACTGCCTTTTCCCAAGGAACCCAGGCACAGTCTTGGACTCTTTCACTGTACTTTTGCCAAGTGAGTAAAGCTGACACATGGAAAGTTATTTACCACCTCAGTTCCAACAGATTATTGTCCAAAACTCAGTTCCTCCACTATGTAGCTTTGAAGTATTTTTTAAATACTTTTCTGAATCCTAGATTTTTATTTCTAAAATGGGGATAATAATTTCTTTCTCAGTGTTATTAGGAATATCCAAACACATAGTAACATGTCTATCAAGCTATTAGGCACACCATACATATGCATAAAGTACATATATAATACTTGTGATTCTGTTTTCTCTCAATTTAAAATGCCAAGTGATTAGCAGACTAGTTATTCATCATGCCAACTCCAGAAGTCGAGCTCTATCTTCAGATTGCGTCTATCAAAAAGATACAGTCAATACTTCATAAGGTTGTAGGGGAGCCTAGGTGGCATACAAGCAAAATCAGCAGTTCAAAACCGCCATCCACTCCGTGGGAGAATGGCGTGGCTCTCTACTCCCGTAAAAAGTTACAGTCTCAGAAATCCACAGGGGGCAGTACTACCAGGTCCCTCAGCGTCACTGTGGGCCACAAATGATTCACTGGCAGGGAATTCCATGAGGCTGTCATGATAACGACATGCAATAAAGGCACCCGGTCGGTTCCGTTTCAGTGGTGGTCTTTGACCGAGTATTGTATTTCAAAAGAAAGATCCTCAAGCCTAAAGAGGTAAAAGAAAAGCAATCGGCATCATGCAGCCATTTAAAGTGCAGCACCCTTTCTATCATACTAAAGGGCAGTCCACTTTAGTCCACTCCAGGCGGCAGGACTGGCTGATGGACAAATGCTGGCTCAGGAGTTCTCCACGTGCAAAGAGGTCCAGCTGCATAGAGGGGCGTTGAAGGTGTGGTGCACGTCTACACCACCCTGAAGCACTGCCTTCCCAGTCTGTTCAATTGATGAGCTGAGGATGAAGGGAGGGGCTGGAAATACAGAAGGTGGCTCTGCTGGAATCTGACAATCAGGTATTGGTTTCTAAATGTCCCAAGCCAATCACTACACCAGAGTAGAAATGTTAAGGCTAATGCCATAACTAAAGAGCATGCGCTGTGAAATGTGGTCCTTCATCCACCTGAGTGACTTCGGAGTTCATAGGTCTCCTAGATGAACATCAAGTCCCTGAACAATTCTGGCCTCCGTTTTCCCATTCTTAAGGAACAGGTCTGAATAGCAAGGCTTCTTACATCAGTTAGGAAAATGTGTTCCCTTCTACCTATTTATTACACAAGAAATCTACCAGAAAAATCAAAGGAATGGTCAGCAACAAAGAACAGCCATATGTTAAACCTTAGGGATCACCAAGCAAGGAAGCAGACGATATATGATTTATAATAAAATATGTTTAAAATGATAACAATAAGATATGAATATGAGAAGTCAGGTCTTCCTGAAAATATAAATTTAAGCCTGGAGCAGGCTTCAAAAATCAGGAAAGATATTACAGGTATTTGTTATCTGCTCTGAGTGGTTAAACTATTTGCATTAAGGTGGAGCCGCTCATTATTAGAAAGGCAAGCACAGTTGGAAGTCTGGAGGCTTGAAACGTCTCCAAATTTTGTCTCCAAAATTCCTTTTCAATGTGGTTTCTATTGAATCATGCTTTATATCATGCACAAAATGAATTATTTGGGGGAAATATTAAAATCTCGCTAAAAATGTATCATTTAATTTTTAGTACTTAAGGCCCAAATCTAAATAGTTTACATAATATTTTGTAATATATTTTTTTTAATTGTCTGTTAGTCTGGGTAGACTAGAGAGACAAATTCATAGACACTCCCATGTGTATAGGAAAGAGCTTTATATACAAGAGCAATTGTACATTAAGAAAACATCCCAGCCCAGTCCAGTTCAAGTCCATAAGTTTGATATTATCCCATATGTCCAGTACCAGTCTGTAAATTCTTCTTCAGACTCACTCAACACATACAATGACGCTGGAGGCAGGAAGATCACAGACCCATGGGTGGAAAGTCTTGTAGATCCAGTGGCGGTGGAAAAAGCAACTTAGTGATGGTGTGGGTCTCCAATGTGACTCCTCCAGAACCAAGGCTCTGGCTGCCATCAGCATAGTTCCATAGGACTTGTCAACGGGAATATCTTGCAGAGAGTGTGTAATTTGGCCTCTAGTGAACTATTTATCACCTTTGTGCTTCTAAATGAGGTCACCAAGCTGTAACATGATTGACAGGCTAAGCTCCACCCCTTCACAAGTTGACAGATTATATAACTGCCACACGTTGGAATTAAGAATAAGATTTCTAAACTCATAATCCAAAATTAAAATGAATTTAAATGAACACTCATTTCTTCAGAGGGATTGATAATGTTAAGTGTGAGGGAGCTTCAGAGACTTCATTTTAAAACCCCTATCATCCCATTCCATATTCTACAAACTCTTTGGAGCCCCTCATATTTTATATACATACATACATACATACATATGTGTGTGCATACATATTTGTCACAGAGGTATAAAAGATTGGAAAGGATCGAAGTAGGAGGGAATATAATTGGTAACTATATCAAAATTACAGATAGAAAGTATGCCTGCCCTCTGCTGACCACCTAGGACACTACTTAATGACATGTGTTTCACACCAGAACACATATACACCAGAATGTATTTAGAACTTTTGTCTATTTCTAGACACACAAGATTTGTTTCCTAAATAAGATTTTAGATTACCATTTTGGTTTGTTCCCAAAAATTTCAGCACTCCATATGGTTGAAGATGTAGTTCCATCTTCTTAACAAGACCTTGTTTGAACTGTGTACAGTACTATCTTCAAACTGTTCGCTGCTATGCATATTCCATGGTGAGTGGAAATATAAGGTACATGAGGGAGGCAGGAAATGAGAAAGACAGGCAGGGCCTAAAGTTCACATTCTAAACAGTTTTCCAAACTTTCAAGTGTGAACACGTCTTTGGCTTACAAAAACTGTTATAAATGTGAGCATAGAAAATACACATTCAGTTTATGGAGAACGACATGGTATAATATTTAATGTATTTAGAGTTCAAAAACCAACTATAGTACTTTCAGTGCATGAGCAACTAATAATAGAGAGGCAGAATTGCCTTACTTAAAAGAATTATTTGCGTAACAATACAAATCAGAAGACATTTAATGAGAATGTATTTAAATTACTTCTGTTGTGAGGAAAGAAAAAAGGCTCAGGGTTGGCAGAGGTTTATTAACAGCCTTCAGTATACAGATGACACAGCCTAGCTTGCTGAAAGTCAGAAGGACTTGCAACACTTTCTGGTGGAGCTCAAGGACTGCAGCCTCCGTATAGATGAAAACAAAACCCTCACAGCCGGACCAAGAGGCGACATCATGAGAGGTGAACAAGAGACTGAGGTTGGCAATACTACGATGATCCTTGGTCTCACACTCAATGTTTCTAGAAGGAGCAGTGAAGAAATAAAATCACACATGCATTGGACAAACTGGCTGCAAACGCCTTCTTTAAAGTGATCAAGAGTCAAGATGTCCATTTGAGGACTAAAACATATAAGCCAAGCCATGATATTTTTGCTTCACATGCATGAGAAAGCTGAACAATGAACGAGGAAGACTGCAGAAGAGCTAATCATGTTGGTGAAGAACAGTGAACATGTCATGAACTGCAAGAAGAAAACCCTCTCTTGGAAGAAGTACAGCTTGAATGCTCCTCAGGAGTGACAGTGGTGAGACTTTCCCATACTTTGGCATGTCATCAGGAGAGACCAGCTCCTGGAGAAGGGCTACAACGTGGGCTCAACCCTTGCAAAGATAGCACAGAATTGAGCAGTGTTTGGGCCTGTTATGCACAGGACCACTATGTTGGAAAAGACTTGATAGCACCTAGCAACAATGATCTTTTACAGAGAAGAATGGAGTATAATAACAGGGCGCTAGGACTAGATTAAAGAGGCCTATAAAAATAGTTTCAATCTTCACTTTTTTTCCTTTCACCCTAGCAATTTTTGTAACCTGTGACAATCGTCAGTTTTTCTGAGTGAAAAGACTGTGAATGGAAGTAATGCACCAGCCTGTGTGATCTAAGGATTGTAAATAATATAATCCAAATTTGAAGGAGGGAATGGTATTAGAGCTTAAATTGTGTACCCCCAATTTAAAGAAGGCTATGCATGACAGCAGAAGCCCCAAATCCATTTGCAGGGTCCACACATAGATTCAATCTCTGGTGAGTCCCCTCTGACCCTAGTGGAGGGATGTGAATAGCCTGGTTATCAGAGAGCATTGTAGAAATGGATAGTGTAGATATCATTAGGTTAAAGTGTAATATCTTATTTGATCTCCCTCTTGACCTACTTACAGATTGTTTCCGTTAAAAAAAAGGGGGGGAGTTGAAATGCACAAGGATTAAACCTGCGGTGGATTCCCTCTGACCACAGAGATCAGGGATGTGAATCGTCCGGCTATCACGGAGAGCGCGTAATTTGAAAACAAAACTAAACCACCCCCTGTGACTTACGCCATAGCGCTTTAGAGCTTGAGCTTAAAGGCAAAGCGTACACATGTTATGAATAAGGGAGCGAGTCCCTGAGTTGCGGAGCCGGGAGACGATAGTACTGGGACTCAAGCACAGCTCTGTTGACCTAAGGCGTTCCCGTGTAGTCTACTTCCTTGTTCTAAACACCTGTTTAAAGCGGCATGTTTTACACATTAATTATTTAAATGACCTTAATTAGAAATATTACTAAGCCATAAATCTAAAAACTAATCTGCTCACCATAGCAAACCTGAAACAAACAATAACACAGATAAAAGCCCCAAGTGGTGTCCCAGGGGAGCAGCAAGTATGTCTGAGTGCTGAGCTTGGACTCCCTACAAGCCATCTGCTGGCCAACTGACGTCTTACACACAGCTGCTCTCCAGGGTTAGGAAAGCTACCCAGGGGAATGCTGCACCATTTTTCCCTCCCCAGACACAATCTATAAATTAACTAATCACTCGATTCAGAGATAATTTGAAACATCTAAAAAAATTTTAAGAAGGTCCTGCCAAAATTGGCCAAGTTTCTTTCAGCTTCAAGTGATAGACAACCAACCTAAGTAGGGTGAGGGGTAAAGCCATCCCAGGGAATGGCAGAGAGTGGCAGCTTGACACTTTTAGAACGCCGCACCTTCTGCTCCTTCCTCCTTACTCTGAATCCGCTCCCACTTGATGTGGTCAACCATTATCATCACATGATGCCAACAAGCAAAAGAATAATTTTGGTAATATGACTGTCTGCCTACTCCACACTTGAACGTCCCTGCTGAGCAGAGCTAGAGAAAAATCACCCAATCCCAACGGCATGTACATTTTCAAGCAATGGCCACAGAGTTTGGGTGATCCTAATTTCTGTCCAGTAATCACATCACATTCACAAAGTCCATTCTCTCCCCTGTTTTCCTGGACAAGTGATTCACACATTCCCTCCTTCCTTCAAACTCCTATTGTCGCCTCCCTTCCCTCTCACAATATATAAAATCCTCACAATATATAAAATCCCCCACAGATCACATCACATCTTGCTTTCTACTTTAAAAGACTCCTGAAGTGAGCAATTTCCACCACCACAGTCACTCACCAAATAGCAACTGCTCATACACCCTCCTGCCCTAATTCCTGTTTGTGTAGGGACAATCAGTGTGCCCATTTAATGCCAGTCCTTCTTGTACAGAAAATCCAACCCCTTTCATGAATGCAAGAAAGTCCCTCTGGCGATTCTCACCTCTCTCTCCGGTGTCATCATTGTTCCTTTTGTAAAGAAGCATCTCAATTTGCATTCGAATATTTTCTTATGTTCCTTATAATACACATCCACACACAAATTTGCTCTTGATCACATATTTCCTAGCAGCTACCATCCATTTAGCTGATTCCACTGAAATGTTTTCAACAATCTATCACCATTTGCAATGAACATGATTGCAAATTATATTACTACAGAACTCCTACAGAAGTTAAAAGATTGCCCCACTTCAATCTCCAGGATTATGTTCCACTAGAAGTTTAGCGGCGATCTATCAAGCTCCTCACAGCAGAGACAACCACCAGAGAACCGGGCAGCTGCACTCAAATTTCATCAACATCGTAGACTACGTTGTCTAGAGAAGCAAATCGAGAGGCACTCATCTATGTATCAGAAAGCGTTTTATCGCTAGAAGTAATCATTTTTTTTAAGCAAAAGGGAAGAAATTTATTGGAGCGCATATGGGAAACCCTAGGGGGGCCCAGCATTCCCTACTGTGTAGACATGCCCAGCAAAGGGTCACACCATTCACTGTACCCCCATGTCCCAGAGGGACTCCTCTTGAGCCAAGCCCCAAAGCCCCAGGACTGACTGGGGGTGGGGACGTAGAAGTAATCTTATATTAAGAAGGCATCTTAGTCCCTTCCAACGTAAGGCCAATGTGAGCCAGTCGGACTCACACAGCTACTGGCTGAAAAAAAGAAAGATGAAGCAGGAAGCAGGAAGATCACAGGCTGGTGGATGGAGGCAGAGCCTTTGAGATGCAAAGTCAGTGATCTTAGAGAGAAGAAAGCTTTCCTGTCAGCTGCATGTTGAAAACGTCCAAGTAGAGATCTTTGTTGCCCACAATCCAGCCAACTGGGTCGTCCGATCACATCTATATGCCAAAGGGGATGTTAGAGAAGACATGACCCCTTGTGTAATTATTCTGAGGGGCCCCTTCCTCAATTCCTTTCTAATCAACTATCAACTCTCTTCCAATTTTCCAAAAACAGTTTTTGAAAGTTTACATTTTAAAAAAGAAAAAGTCAGCTAACTGCTGGACATGATGCTCCAGGTTGTTACTCTACAGACATCACAGGGTCAGCTTGTCCAAATAAGTGAACTGCTCCTCTTGTCTCAAAATAACTTTTCTAAACAATCATGGGTGATCAGTCACTTACGTCAGAGATCAGAGAACTATCCTTTCTCCCTTCCTCTCTCTTTTCTCCTCCCCACGGCTAATCAAATACCAGGCCTCGTAGTTTCTAGTCTTTAACAACGTCCCTAATATCCACTAATACTTGTTTACCCACAGTGTTATGGAGTTGGTGAATTAGATTACATGTTGGGCTGCTAACTAGGGTTGGCAGTTTGAAACTACTACCTGCCTCGCAGGCAAAAGATGAGGCTTTCTAGTTCTGTCCAGAGTTAGAGTGTCATAACCCACAGGGGCAATTCTTCCCTGGCCTAGAGGGCAGCCCTGAGTCTGAATTAACCCTGGAGTCTTGAAGACAGATTCCGGAAGAAGCCCTCGTAGCACAGTGGGTCAGTGCTCAGGTGCCAACTGGAAGGTCAGTGTGAGCCCCTAGCTCTTCTGATGGTCTGCTTCAGTAAAGCCTCCAGGCGCGGACATCCCGTGGGGTGGTTCTGCACTGGCCAGTAAGGTTGCTATGAGCTGAAATCACTTCAACACAATGGGCTAACACGCTTACAGATTTGTGTTCCTTGAAAACAGAAATGAGCTCTCTTTTAAAATCCTTTTATTGGCATCTACTTCAAGTTCATGTGTTGTACACATGAATCATTCAATCGTATTAGGAAAAGCTGTGCAGTCGTCACCCCAAACTTCCAGAGCATCTTCCCTAGAACTCATTGCTCACACCCAGCTCTCCATTTCCCTCCGTCCGCCCCTGCCATGCCCTGGTTAATGATTAACTAGCTACTGTCTCTAGAGAGCTACCTAATCTCCCAGCAAGCAAGCAACAGCAAAAGCCAGCAATGACTAGGCAGAACCTCGGAAAGCCTCCATCAAAAAGAAACAGAAAATACTGAAAACTGAAATACTTTAAAATAGGTCAAAGGACAACCAAATGATAAGGTATGACATTTTAATCTCATTACATCTGCTATAATTGACTATACAATGTTCTCTGCGATTAAAAGGCTATTCACATCCTTCTGGTCAGAAGCGATTACTCGGGGGTTTAACCCATGTGGGGACCCTGAAAATAGGATTTTCGATTTCCACTATCAAACATAGACTTCTACAAGCCAGGTGTTCCTAATTTCAGCTCTGTTACCCTTTCCTCCTTTGTATTTGACTGTATCATTTGCAATCCTTGGATCACATAGGCTAGTGTGCTTCCTCCATGTGAACTTAGTTGACGCCGCAGTTAGATGGTCATTGATTTGAAGACAAACTTTTAAGATCCCAGATGCTATTCCTTTAATAGCTGAGCACCATCTGCTTTCTTCCCCACACTATGCTATGCCACCCATGCCTTCATTGATCGCTTCATGAGTCTGAGTATCAAGTAGCACCAAACCATCAGAACATATTGGACTTATATTGGGACTAGTGCAAGTCCAAGATTCACTCATATATCGCTGGTTTGTATGCCTCTGGTTCACTTTAGAGACATAATTATCATTTTATGGTTGAGAACATTATAAATCATCCCCCTGGTGATTAAGGAAATGCTAGCAACAGTGTCATAAATTTTAGCCAATGGTATGGAATTTAAAGTACTGTTGAGAAAATGAAATTATGCAAGGATAGACCGGCGTCTGACGGCACTGCATGAGTTGTTGACTTGCACGGATTAAACTCTTGTTGGACACTCTTTACAGGGACAAATGGTGTTGGTGATGGCAAAACTCTCACCAGCCCTCATTCACAAAGGCCGAACCATGTGAGCCAGACTAATATATATCCCAAGAAAGTGAGGAGGGCATTAAAATAATAAATAAGTGGTAACCCCAGGCCACCATCCATTGGGAACCCTGCAGCAAAGAATGGCCCGCGGTAGGTGGCCAATCAATACTCGATGAACTGCACTGAAAGGAGCATGCAAAAGGCAGAGGGATGCATGTGAGGAGGGTGGTGGCCGCACTGTGGTAGAATCCTCGTCTCCATACAGGAGAGCTAGCTTCAGTTTCGGGCCGGTGCACTATGCAAAGCCACCCCCTCACTGACCGTGGAAGTGTATGTGTCGCTTGATACTAAACCTGTTTCGTTGGAGCTCCCAGATGAAAATGAACAGAGAGGACGGCTTAGTGATCGATTTCTGAAAGCCTTGTGGCCCACAATGGTTCAAATCCATAACTGATCACATTGAAAGTGTGAAATATTCTGCCGTGCACAATGACACCTATTTGACATTGACTCGATGCCAGGTTACAGCAACCACAGTGGATCTGAGAGAAGGGGGTGGATGGAGAAGTCCATTTCTCGTGCTTTGTTGATAACTGGGAGACACAAGTCATGAAACACAGCTTATACGAGTAACCTCAACTCTGCTCCCAGTTCAAGTCACAGCTTATGGACTCATGCAAAAGAAGCTGGCTCCTAAGTCTGTAAACACATAGACAAGCACAACTCTGAAATAGTGAAATGCGGACATTTCAAGATCAACAGACTTCCTTAATTCAGTCACACGCTCCTTGAATCCAGCAAGAGTATTTCATTCTGCTGTCTACTGGCCTCAAGGTTTTCCATATAAAAGGCGTTCCACAAGTGTTGACGGAATAGTACATGTCTGCTTTCTCGCAAGGGTCCGAGTAAGGAAATCATCCCCCAATGACCCATCTGCTCGAAGCCATCTAACCGCAGTGGTAAAATAATGTCTGCAGGTCCATCCTCAAACATATAGTAGATCTCTAGTCCACCTCCTCCCTAACTCTGTAAGTCATTGCCCTTTCGCAGCCATTGGGCCATAAGTAGTCTGGAGTCAAAGATCTCACACTCTGGTGTTTTCGCACCAAGAATCTCATCCAATTTGCATCCGTGATGGCCCTCATGTCACTGCCTCCAGGTCCAAGGACAGACCCTGACCCCAAATGTCTTTAGTCAATGCCCTCAAAATAGCTCTTGCTCGGATTCTCAGAAACGGCTTTCCGTTTGCAGGAATGGGCCTTGAAGCTACGCTTGTCACTTAATAAACAACTAGTCGAATCAGAGCTCCCAGACCAAGGCGTGCCTGACTCACATTGGGCTGAGTCACATCCTGCCAGGTCTCGGCAGTTGGTGAACCAATGATGAGTACCAGGAAAATTGCTGACACCCAGGTTTCCATATTAGGATGAGCACACTTTATATTTAAGCACTAGCCTTTTCTTAACTCATAATGTAATTTTTTGCTTATGGCCAAGCCATTTATTTACTTGCTGAGGTACCCTGAGATGAATAAAACTCAGGTCTTGACTCAAGGTCATTGGAGACTGGCCAGAAAGCAAGATAAAGAGCACAGTGGGTTTGAAGACAGGGAAATATTAGGTAGTTGAAATATCCTTTGATTGGAGAGGTCAGTTTGGTAATGGCACAGTCCTTGGAGAATATTATTAGTTGCAAACTAATTATCTAGTCTCACCTCTTTATTTACTGAGGCTTACAGAAAAACAGCGATGAATAGCATTATGCATTGCCCTCTGCTGAATTTTGCTGATTTCAAAATTACCACAATCGTAGTTGCTTGTATTGATAAAGGTCAGTGTTTTTCATTCTTTTCTTGTCCAGGTGGTAACTGTAGCCCCACAACAAAACCGTGATCACTGCATATGGACTCCTGTGATTTCTTTTTTTTTCTTAATCTTACCAAGACTTCAGAGACTGCAAACATTACGTTTCTGGATAGAATCCAACTTCTGGTCATGTTCTGAAGTCATCCTGTGACAGACAGAACAAGTGCATGCATATTTCTTTTCCCTTCCAGTTATTGGTAATGCTCCTTTCTATGGAGAGTGCGAAGTTCACATATAAATTTATGAAAATCATAAACACGATTACGAAACTGTCATCATTTCAAGTTGTCAACTAATGAAAACTCATTCAAGGCATGAAGCATGCTGGCATTCCTCTACATTTGCTACACATGTCCTGAGATGGCCCACAAATCTGAGGATCAGCCTAAAACATAGGAAAGCCTTCTACTCTGTTGCAGAAAGACAGAGCTTGAGGTCTATGATGGTAAGGTTTTGTGTCAACTTGACTGAGATGGGATTCTAGTCAAAGATGTCACCTGCTTCCAAAAGAAACGGACCTTGTGGAAAGACTTACTTCTTATTGCTAGGTCTGGATCTTCCATCCGGTGTGTCAAACTCTGGTTCTTTGGACTCGAGCCAGAAGCTACCGTATTGCCTGCTGATCCTGGGAGACCTCGGCAGCCAGATAGCTTACCTGCCACTTTTGTATTCATTTCCTGCTGCAGCTCGAAGCCTGCCATCTATCTTGGGTTTATCAACCCGTGCAGCTAGGCAAGTTTGGAAAAGCCTCCAACCTGACATCTGATCCACGGATTAGGACTTTGCCTGCCTCTTCCTTGATATAAACCTCTCTATAGATGCATACATAATTTTCACTGATTTTGCTTCAAACCCAGTCTAAGACAAAGTCCTCCAATAAAAGCTTTCTTTTTATAAGAAATTAACCATATTTTAAGACTTAAAACACTCGAGGTAGTATTGTAGGCTTTGGTTGCATTCAACTTCTTGTATTCTGCCAGCAGCTCTGTTAAGGAAGACTGGTTTCAAAGGTGGTGAGGGCAGAGCTTCGAAGAAGATTGAGTTCTCGGAGTCCCTCTGAGGCACATGGAAGAGGTTGATAGACCAGACACTCCACCTTCCACAACATGAGACTACCCTAACCCTTCAATGATGCTAGATAGCTGCATATAAAGTGGAAAATAATTTGCATCTAGTCCAGGCATTTCTGACTGTTGTTAAAGGCTACCACATGCAGTTAACTGAGTCTGAGTCCACCCACGGGGACCTAGTAAGAAAGGCTTGGCAATCCACTTCCCAAAGTCTCAGCCATGGAAACCCTACAGAGCACAGTTCTGCTCCTACACACAGGGCGCGCCAGGAGTTGGCAATAACTCTACAACAGCTAATTTTTATCCTTCCCTAGAGTGAAACAGAGTCTTTTCATTAAGTTATATTTAGGACGAAATAACCTGTTGTGTAGCCAGTCTCTAAGGAACATAGGGAAAAACACAGGAACAAATTACATATATGAATGTTTCTAGGATTAAGTTTTTGCTTGAACATTTTTCAAACCTTGAATTTAGCTCATGGTGGAGCAGCTGCTACCTAAGAAACAATATAGCAATGGAAGAGAGAGGAGCCAGAAGACACGAAGAGCCCGGTGGGTCCACCCCGACACAGAGATCATCTATGTAGAGTATACAAGACCGTAAAACTTTATGGGACCAGTCAGCCTCATCTTCCTCCCACAGAGTGCCTGGTGGGTTTGATCTGCCAATATTCAGGATGCAGCCTAACACTTAACCCCCTCACCACAATGGTTCCCAACTCCTAGCATGAGGAGAGGCATTAATAAGTTCCACTCTAGCAAGAATTGCCTATTATAGACCCATTCTGTAAAAACCAGCCCCAGGTAGGTTCATTCTATAAATAAAACAAGTTTGAGGTAATTAAATACAGAGAAGGAGAATAATCCTCATCAGTCTAGAGGTAAACGTACGCAAGTAAGACTGTATGGATCTGTGCCGTTTAACATGAACACAACGTAGAAATTTCTCTAGTACGTAGTAGGGCTCATTCTGTGGTGTAAACAAATGTAACCCACGGCTAGGAAACTTTCCACCTTTGTTTAATCCAGTCATTGGAAAGTCACATTTCTTATTGTCGAAGGAAAACGGCCCCCGGCTGCATTGCTCTGATGGTTTTATTCCATGATCAGCTTGAGTACTGCGTTGTCAATTAATATGCCTTTCTAGTCATCGTTCCTTGCATGATGAACTGTAGTTCTGGGCTGTGTCTACCCTGGCTGGCTTCCTACGCTGGGAGGCCTTCCCTCCACAAGGCCTTTGCTTTGGAAACTCAAGCTGGATTGTTATTCTAGAGAAGCAAATGCAAGAGGAAAGTTTGAGACATTGATACAGTCAACTTTAGAAAGTATTTAAAAATACTGATTTGAATGAATTTCTGTAGGAAAATAAAATACACAATAACTTTATTTTTAATTCCTTCCCTTAAAACCTACGACCCACTTATCTTTAAAATGCATCCTATTTTTAGAACTCTGTGGATTAAGCTACTCACTATCCTACACAAATAAACGCATCGGAGTCACAAAGGCTGTGGTCAAATGTTTTTACCCTTTTTCAGTTGACTGGTGATTTCATATGTTCTAGGCGTATTTTTAACTTCTGGCATGATGCAAGATGCTCTACACCATATGGCACAACACACTGACAAGTAACGGGGGAAGAACTAGTTTGGCTTATACACATATATATGTGTGTGTTACGGATGGTGAAAGAAGTTGCATGCATGGCTGCAAATAAATATAAGGGCAAAGTTACACACAATCTGCACATAGTACTGAGATTCTTTGCCTGTGTTAAAAAAAAAAAGTCATTCAAACTCTAAAGCTAAACGAAAAATTCACTACTGGCAAGAAAGCATTCAAAAGCCAGATCCGGAACCACCATCCTTTTCTGCATCATGTTACTTGAACCGTGGGGCCCTGCTGGCACTGTGAGCTAAGCGTTAGAGGAAAAAGGGGAGCTGGCTCTTCCAGGAGCAATTCTACTCTGCCCTGTTGCTATGAGCCAGAATAGACTCAATGATGGTGAGTTTTTTATAACACTTTCTCATTCAAAATGTAAAGCCCTTCCTTAAGCGTATTAGTGGTTACGTGTTTGGACTGCCATCTACATGGTCAGCAGTTCAAAACTACCAGCAGCTCCATAGGAGAAAAACTGGGCTTTCTACTCCTGTAAACAGTGACAGTCTCAGAAACCCACAGTGGGTTGCTATGAATTAGCATCAATTCTGTAGCAGTTTGGTTTTCTGAGATTCCCCCATGCCCCTAATTGTAATAATAACCGAAGGAAAGATGCATGTAACAGCTTACATGCTCCACTTAGGAGAGTTTTAAAATAGACTCACATGAAATATTTTCAATTTTTTCCCCCAGTGGTCAAACTATCTTATCCTTTAACTCCAGCTTCCTTCCTTAAGGTTCTTCTTTGGAAAACAGTGAGCCTTGTCTGTCCTGTTCTCTATGACACCTGAAACACCTATGAGGGAAAACCAGACCCTTGGTGAATCCCAACTCCTCTGCTGAGCCAGAAAATAAGCAGGCGCAACAGCTGTAAGAGGGGTAAGGAAAGCGGGTACTTGTCCACATGATCCCAGAAGTCTGACTTTCACACAACCTGCTACAAGAGGAAGTTGTTAACTGCCCGCCATTGGGATCCCAACCCATAGCCACACCATACAAGAGTGAACACAATGCTGCCCAGTTTTGTGGCTTTCGTGACCAGTTTGGGATCGAACCATTGTGACCATGGGGTTTCATTAGCTGATGTTTTGGAAGTAGATCACAGACGATTATGGGCTGGGTTTGTTTTGTTTGTTTGGTATTTGTTTCAGGTGAGACATACTCTTCTGTGTTTAAATCCAACTGTATAAATTCATGTCATTGAAATGTCTACTGGAAATGCCTTCCAGTAGAAGTGGACCTCAGTGATTTCACTTTTTAGCAAATGACATAGTGAATATAGAAGGTCAGTACAGCAGAGGTTAAAAAGACGACACATACATACACACACCATGATCCAGACATTGGGCTTAAAGTCAAATACTGTGAGTTTGAATCTGAGCTCTGTTACATTCCAACCGCAGGACTTCAAAATAAGTAATTTAAACTCTCTATGACTTACCAATAAAATGAGGAAAGGTGCTATTAGGGAAAATCTAATACAATGGAACATAGGAAGCACTTGTTGTTATGTATAGTGGGCATAGGAGAAGTGCTCAGTAAGAGTGGTTTTATTGTTATTATGAGCTCTCTAGATGGTGAAAATGGTTAACACGCTGGGCTGCTAAAAATAAACGGTTGTTGGTTAAGTCCACACAGAAGTACCTCAGAAGAAAAGCCTGATACCCTGATACCAAACAGTCAGCCACTGACAATTCTATGAAGCACAGTGCTCCTCAGATATACTTGGAATCAGTACACGTCGGAGTCTACTGCACAACAACCATAAAAAAACAATTGGTTGGTTGATGGGTACTGTATACTCAATAAACAAAAAAACAGATCAATGAGTCAACAATATGAAAGTAGCTAAAGAAGTTAATTCCTTCACATTTTTTGTCCAAAATACCAGCACCACCAAAATACAATACCAGGACACTAAGTTCTCACTTTAAGCAACCAAAACAACAGACTCTCTGTCCTCATGGAATGAATTGCTTTCAGTGTTCATAGTTTTAAGGCACAATGAACACAAAATCAAAATTTTTACCAGGGCAATTTTAAATTTTCAAACGTAAACCTGGTCTCTTTAATGGCTTGTGATCAACTATTTTAACATGAATTGCTTTAGGTGTATTTCATTAGTTTCTTATTGTTTCAGGGACCATCAAGTTGGTTCCAGCTCAGAGCAAACCTATGTCCCACAGGTCAAACCCCGCCTGGGCCTGCACCACCCCCACAATCACTATTTACTTTGACCTTCACTGTTGCAGAAAGTGCCTCAAACTGGAAGGTTCAAATCAACAGAAATTCATTCTCACAATTCTGGAGGCTAGGAGCCAGGAAAACCAGGGTGTTAGTGGTGGTGATTCTACCTTAAAGCTGTAGGAGGAACCGGCTCCGTGGCTCTCTCCTGTTTTCTGGTAGTAGTTGGCAATTCTTGGCCATCTTCCTTCCGTGTACCTCTGTATCTCTTCTCCTCTATTATCAAGACACTACTCATAGACGATAGAGACCCATCCTGACTAGGTGAACGGGTAACATCTTCAAGGACCTGATTTTCAAGCACGGCCATGCTCATCATTATCAGATGTTGGCTGTTAAAATAGTATTTGAGGGGACACAGTCCAATCCATAGCCGGTACTAAAGATTAAAACTGTGTGTGATTAATGGAAATGTATGTGGATAATCAAAAACGGACTCAGCTCTTGTTCAATGGGGTTCTCTGATATGTTCTATAAAGCACAATGCCAAAAAATGGCACACAAAATGAAAGATATTTCCCTGTTAAGTTTAGCACCCCACTGAATAACTAACTATCCATATGCCGCCAATAGTTTTATAACATCAAAGATGACAAGATAAGGAGGCAGGGGAACTGAAGTACACGAAGTACAGTCTGAACACAAAGAGAGTGTTGACACATTGTGCCAAATAAAGCTAATGTCACCAAACAATTTATATCAAAATTTCAGATGGGAACCTCACTGTCTGTGTAAACTTTCCCTGGAAACTCACAACAGAGTTTTTTAAAAGCAAACAAAACACACTGCAAAGCTATACCAGGGAGGGGAGTCTTCAGCAGAGTTATGAAAACCCAGTACCTTCGCTTGGAAACGAACAATATGTATTTTTAACTGGGTTATTTGCAGAGAGAGGGGTACTGGCTGCATCTCCGTCATTATGTTTTCAGGTGGTTTACATTAAAGCATCCTTATTGGGCCAATATGGTCTCTATTTGCAAATATTAATGACAGGTAAGTACCTGCTTATGAAATCTTCACTTTTAAATTGAAACATAGGTGAAAAAAAAGATTATGCCTGGCATTTGCTTTCTCGTTTTTTATATGCAGTTTTGTATATTAAGAAATCAGTTTCTAGAACTGTCTGCTCATTCCTTCCTTCCTTCATCCTCAGTCTTTTAACGGATATTCACGGAAAGCCAATTTTAGTGTTTACATTAATTCAAGCAGTGTGGCATTTGTGGTTGGCTCCTGAGTGGCAACCCCAAACCTTGGAATACCCTGAGTAGTTATGGTAGCTTTGCCAGCTGTAGCTCATACCTGAGTGTTTTCACGAATGAAATGATTAGTGGGTGAAGGTTGGCCAGGCCAGCAAGACTTCCTGGTGATATCAGCTGGTGGGTGGGGGTAGATCCCAAATCCTTCACTCATGCCTGTATCGTGAAACCCCAGTAAAGCTCGTTTGGGAATGAGAACGGCACACACGGCACGGCAGCACATTCCTTTCGGGGACATGGAAGCTCTGCCTTGAAAACCCCCAGGCCTTGCCCTAGATGACTCTTTCGTTTTTAGTTGTACCTCTTTTTTTGGCTACAACACAGCTGGATTCATAAGTTTAGCACTATGTATGCGTTCGCGGGTGGTTTCAGCACATTATCAAACCCAAGAGAATTGTGGGAAGTAGCAGGTCAGAAGAGAAGGTGCCTGGAACCCCTGAGGTTGAGACTCGCCTTTCCAACGTTGAGACTGGCCTTTCTAAGGGGCAGTAGAGACCTTGGATTTGTAGCCAGCAAGTTGGAAATGGGGGAAGCCCTGGAGACCCTCAAACCAATGGCTCGGGTCTGAAGTTTGGGCTGACTTGGCAGTTTGGAGGGCTGCGTGAGAAGTGGCTGAGCTCTGGGTAACCAGGCACCGAGGAAGAGGGGCTGCATGGTAGAGCTGATGTTAGAAGTCCACTGAGAAGTAAAAAGTCAGGGCTTTGATTTATGTTGATTATTATCCTCATAGCTGATGTCAGAAAAAGTGGATTTGATTGATACTGGTTATACCCCTTACTACTCAGCACCAGCTATTATAATGGGCACTAGGACTGAAATAAATCTTCCAAGGTTTCTTCCTCATTAGTATCAACTATTTGGGATAAAGTTATGTAGAAAATGACAATGAATTTAAATCCTATATGGCTATACTTTTATTAAAATGTCTATTAGTTTTTGAATTAAGCAATTACAGATATAATTAATCCTTTCCACATTTCTATAGAGAAAAGAAACCATCCCATACCCAATACTTTCGTGTTGGGGGGTAAAAAAAAAGGCAAAGCCATAAAACTGAGCACTTCAGCATAAAAATGCTTGCTGCGATAGATGTCACCTTCTCTCGTTCAGCAGTGCAGCTGGCTGTCCCCGTGTCCTCTGCCTTTCACAGAACAGTAACTTGGCGTTGTTTCAATGGGGTTTTACTTTATTGAAGAAAGCTCAGAAACATTCTCCTAAAGAAACTGTTAATCTTGCGTCGGCAGCTGGAGGCTCTCTCCCCCCAAGGCCTGCGATCAGAGGTTCTCAACCCTCTGAATGGCACGTCCCTTTGATACAGTTCCTCATGTTTGTGACCACCCCCACCATAAAATGATTTAGGTTGTTACTTTATAACTGTGATGAATCAGGTGACCCCCGCTGCCTCAGAGCCTCATATTCAGCCCCCAGCTCCTGGATCTCATGCTGTGGGGGCAGTAATGCCCGGGTGTTTGTGATAGAAGAATCCTGGGCCTCTTTGCCTGAATACTACATCTTAGTTTCTGCATAGCTTGATGTCACATATACCTCAAATTCACTTGTGGATTGGTAACAGAGACAGGCATGTATAGTGTAAAACAAACTATGATCTTTGCACCAAAACCCAAACAATTACGTGTTTGCACAGCATTGACGGCGCTGAGTGTTGAGAGGTGTTTGCTTTTATTTCGAGATGGTTGCTTTTAGTCCTTCCCAGTTTAGGGGTAACTAGCAGCAGCCAAAGCCCCGTCTTCCTCTTGGATCCTGCTTGCAGCCAACAGGGTAGGTCAACGCAAAGAGCATGGGTGGGACGGAGTGGCAGTAATGTGTCGGTGTTTTCTTGTTGCTATAAAAAATAACCCCAAACTTAACCATGTAAATTCACTATCCTACATGTATGTAGGCCAGAGGTCTGAAATGAATCTCTGGCTAAAATCAAGGCATTATCGGAGCTGCATTATGTTCTGGGGACCATGGGAAAGAATCTTGTTTCTCTGACTTTCCCAGCCCTTTCCTTCATTCCTTGCCTCCAGCATCCCTTCATCCCCCGAGTCCCGTCATCCACCCAGAAAACCAGTTATGGGTGGGTTCTTCATCATATCCTATCACTTTGACTTCTCTTCGGCCTCCCTTCCAGTTTGAAAGATCCTTGTGACTACTTTAAGCCCACCTAGATAATGCCATGACCATCTCTTTTATTGTAAGGTCAGCTTTTCCATCTGCAACGTTAATGCCCCTTTGCGAAGTAGTATATCACAGGCACACGTTTGTGGGAGAGAGGACATTGTTCTGTCTACCACAGCTGTGAAGGTGCTGAGACTAAAATAGCCAGCTCTGCCCTGAGTGCCCTGTGACCTTGGGCACATTAACTAATCACCGGTTATTTGGGTCTCGTCTGGAAACCAAAACAAAATGCACACACGTGACAGTGGTTATCCATAGAACAAGGGTAAAGAGTGGAGGAGTTGACAACCACAAAACATCGGGCACAGCGTTTGCCCACAGAAGGACATCAGCAGTGTTCATTTCCATCCTCCTCTCCAATGGCCACATGGTGTGCGTTGGAGCTGGGTTTGGATCCAGGTTCGTTTCTGCCTCGTGGTCAATCATTTGCTTTACACAACCCTGTCTGCTGCATGAAGATGCCGACGCTGAGAAGGACGGAGGGGGAGAAAGCGTCCAATGCATAATGTGCTAAGGCAAACACTTGAGGGTTTTTATTGATAGAGGTAAGAAATGATGCTGACCCAGCATCGTTTCTAGCTTGATTCCTGATTACCATTGCCGAAGAGGATGGCGGCCCGAGCAATCACCAGTGTTGATCTACACAGCGGGGCTTACCTTCCCAGATAAACTTAGCTGGGAAAAGCTTGCTTTTCAGGGTTCAGGGCTCACCTCAAATGGCAATAAGGCCGATCCAAACTCAAGGGCATACTAAGGATGCAGTTAGCACAACACACTAACAAATAGTCGTTTAATCTAGGGCCACAGATGTGCCTGCAGACTCAAGAGCTTTGTATCGCTTTTCCTGCATTCAAAACAAAACAAAACAGAACAACAGAAATCTGCTTGTTAAATTCAGCATGCTCCTGAGTAAAATGATGACTTTGCTACTGCCTGCCCACCTCCTCTTCTGGAGAAAGGGGAAGAAGAAATGATGAAAGCCTCTACTAATGTGCTAACTGTATCATTCATTCTCTCTCTCATTCTCTAGGCCAGGCGTCCTCAAACTGCAGCCCGGGGCCACATGCAGCCCGCGGAGGACATTTATCCATCCGGACCGCCAGGTATTTTTGCTCCATTTGTTTTTTTACTTCAAAATAAAATATGTGCAGTGTGCATAGGAATTTGTTCACAGTTTGTTTTTTTTTAACTATAGTCCGGCCCTCCAATGGGTCTGAGGGACAGTGAATTGGCCCCCACCCCTGCTCTAGGCAGGAGTAACAACTTCAGGATCTAGAATGCCTCTGGTGTCCTAGAAGAAGAGCAAAGTAAATAAAGGAAAAATAATTGACCTCAACCTTCTATGCCATCAGGACTTTTTGAGAAATGACCATTTTCTATGATAGTTAACCTTAGGCCTCACCCACAAATGGCGCTGTCAGAGAAAGACTGTGCTCCTCACTGGGCAGTAACATGTCAACATGATACCTACAGGACTTCCTTTGGACACAGTGGTGGCACAGTGGTTATAGCTGGCCTGCTACTCCGCAGTTTGAAACCAACAGCCACTCTGCAGGAGAGAGAGGAGGCTTTTTACTCCCAGAGTTTCAATGGCACCAACCCACACCCTTACAAGGTGTCCATGAGTCAATTCTGACGGAATGGCAGTGAGATGAAAAGTACGCCCCATCAAAGCTTTGGCTTCCAAGAGGAAGTTCAGGAGGTTACTGCCATGACTGGAATTCCTTTCAAATTCTAGGCCAGCCCTCAAACTGTAAGCAAGCCAACGATGGGGAAATACTCCACCGGGATGCAGTCATTGAATGTCGTGACTCTCCAGTGAGGGCAATTCTGCCTCCACCTCCTCCTGACTGCCCAGGAAAATATCTGGTAGATAATGTTGACTGTTGCCCCAATGTGATGGCTATCGGCTCAGCCATCTTGCCAGAAGTCCCTTCATTTTTCCTCTTCAGACTTCCAGAATGTATGTGATTTATAATCATGGTGATGGCAAAGTGTGGAAAATAGGCACTGCCATGGAGCAATGGTGGTAACGCAAAGAGAGGCTTAGGGTAGTTGGCAACATCTATGGGAATGTAGAGTACATGATGCATCTTGAGAGCAATCTTGCAAGTCTACAAAAGTGTGTTCATAAAAGCACGCATCTATCTATGTACATGTTTGTATGTGAGTGCGTGTGTGCTTATGGTATGCATGCAAAGCAATCATTAAAATACCAATTGTTATAACCTGACAAAAATACCAGGGAAATGTACTATAAAATGGAAAATCATACTGGAACACAGAATGTACAGTACGCTCCCCGTATTTTTAATAATACACAGGAGAAACATCTGTAAGCGCACATGAGGATCACTCAACTCAGTCATAGTTTCCTTTCTTTGCACCGCTCACATTGTCTCCCTAGAGCATGGACGTGAAGGGCCCAAACGTGGGAGCTAATGATCAAGAACGTGCTATGAGCATCTCAGCGTCTCACTCTGTACTAGGACAAATGTACGTGTACCAGGTGTACTGCACAGTCAAATGCCTCTAGAATCAATGCCATCTAGATCTGAAGCACTAAATAGACTTTCCTTGGTTGGAAGATCTGACCTTTGATAGCATGAATATCTCCACAAAATATTTTGTAGTGGGACCGAGAAAAACAATCTCAGGAGCGTGGGAGAAAAAGCCCATCTTGCCTTTTCTTCTCTTTTCATCTGTGACCCCACATCGCCCCTTGGATCATCTTCAATGTTCTAGGACACCCTTGCCCCCTCCAGCTCTGCATGCAAAGTGGGAGTAGAACAAACAGTTTCTTTGTTTGAGGTCTCGCTTTAAACCAAACCTACTGCCATGGGGTAGAATGCCCACTTGTGCAGACTTAAAAGGACAGAGGAGAATTGTCGCTTAGAATTTCTGAGGCTTCACATCTTTATGGGAGCAAACAGCCTCATCTTTCTTCTGAGGAGCAGGCTGGTGGTTTTGAACTGCCAACCTTCTGGCAGTTAATCTGCACCAGGAATACGCCTCAACTTTAAAGACATACTTAAATGAGCATCTTAACAGGCTTTCCCTGATTCTACAGTTAGAAAATAAGGTAGAAGTTCCCTAGTATCAAAAAAAAAAAAAGTCCCTGAAGTTAAAGTATCCTAAATCATCTTTGGGGGGTCATCTTGGGCTCTCCAGCAACAGAGATGCAGCGGTGTCCCAAGGCCAGGCAGAGGGTCAGGCCGGGAGGAAATCAGGAATAGATGAGACTGGGCAGGACCGGGGTGGAGGCACAGTCCCGCTATTCAGAGGCTGTGCCCCTGTCCCAGAGGCTGGCAGAGTTCCACGCCCAACAGGGAAGGGCAGCAGGGTGGGAAGGGGAAGCCTGGAAGAGGGCAGGACACTTTCCAGGGAAATCTCAAAAATTCACAGGGGCATTGTGCTCTCTGTCCTAAACTACTGAGCAACCATGTGGTCACAATGCTGTCGTTGCTACTGAGTCCGCTCACAATGACACCGTAGACAACAGAATGAAACACTGCCCAGCTTGTGCCACCTCCATGGCCATTGAGTGCTCTATTTGACCCCAGAGTTGCGGCCACTGTATCGATCCGTCTCCCTGAGAACCGTGCTCTGCTTCACGGACTTTGCTTTACGGAGCACGGTGTCCTGCTCCGGAGACTGCTCGCTCCTGATAACAAGTCCAAAGGTGAGGTCAAGTCTGATCATCCTCTCTTCTAAGGGCCACTCTTGGTTGCCCTTCTGCTGAGGGCTTTTTCTTATGGCAGTCCGGAGGACAGTCAGTGTTCTTAACCAACACCACAACTCCCAGACACCCATTCTTCTTCCATCTTCTTATTCACCGCCTGGCTTTGCTAGGCATGAGGCCATGTACTATCCCTTGGCTCAGGGCAGGCTCACCTTAGTCATCTATAACACTTTAAAGGGGTCCCCCGCAGCAGGTCTGCCCAAAGCAGGATGCCATTTGATTGTGTGCTTGCTGCTTGCATGAGCATTGCTTGTTGATCCCAGTGGAACTCAAGTACAATTTTGCTGAAGGTAATTCAAAAGCAATTGTAGCAGCACCCTGACAGAGCTACCAGGTGTTTCAGCAAACAGATGCCAACACTGGGACTGCTCACGCACCCAGGCCCCGACGTTTAAGTACTACGATATAATATGTCCCGAGAGGTAAAGTGAGGTAAACTGAGGCACACAGCAGCAGCCAGAATTATTTTATCGAAGCATTTCTCGCTTAACAGAATTAAATGTTTTTTTTAAAGGGGAGGAAGGGTCCCCTCCCTCTGTTCTCTATGAAGGGGCTCTGGTGGCGTGACGCTTAAAGCGCTCCGTCCGCTACCAACAGACAGATTTCAGGTTCCAATCCACCATGAACGACTCTGGTGGATCCAGTGGCAGTCTGCATAATAATGATTGACAACATTGCAAACCCCCTTTGGGGAGTTCTACTCCATCCTCTAGGGTCGCTAATGGGTCCGCATCAACTCCACAGCAATGGGTTTGATTCGCTTTGGGCCCAAGCCCTCTGTGAATTCTAGGCCGTGAACCATCAGCAAGAGAGCCACAGAGGGGTCTGTGCTAAAGGCACGGCGGATGCGAACTGCATCTCGCAAACCCAGGGCTTCTTGCAGCAAATCCAACTCCGGTCCCAGCGCTTTAATATGTTCGCGTCAGTACGGGAACGAGGCCCGAGGAGCCTCCGTAATGTAATTACACCCGATGCCCGAGGACGCGGCAAGTTCAGGGCTCTGCATTGAAATCTCCAAGGGCTTCCCTCCGCCGCCTGGCTCGCGCGCTCCGCGGGCCGGTCGCCCGACCGCTTACCTGCTCCGCCGGCAGCCCAGGAGCAGCAGGGCCATGGTCAGAGCCAGGCCCAGGAGGCTGAGCAGCCCGTACCGAAGCAGCTCCGCGGAGAAGCCGTCCATCGCCGCGAATCGCCGGGTTCGCGCCCTCCGAGCGGCGCGCGCGCCCGCAGCCCCCGGAGTCTGGTCCTGCGCGAGGGGGAGAGAGGGGGGCTCGCCCGGGCCTAGACGCGGGTCCCGCCGCCGCGAAAACCAGCGGAGTCGTGCCGGCCGCCGCTCGACAAAAGTTGGTAGCCTGCCCTCCCCCGGCACCGCCCCCCTGGCGGCCGCCTGCCGCCCCCGGGCCCTTTCTCAAAGACGCGCCGCTCAGCCGGGGCAGGGACTGAGGCCAAAGAAGGGGCCAGGGATTGGGTTTCCCAAGAAGCCCTGAGAGCCTGGAGGAGGGGGTTCCGAGTTACAATGACGCGCTTTCGTTCCCCAGACTTTGGCCCGGGGCTGCGGGTGGGGGGAGTGACTCCGCTTGTCCCTGAACAGGCATGGGACCTTGTTACATTGTGTGCGGGCTTCTGTTGCCTCTTATATAAACCCCAGAGAACCCGATTGGGCAGAGGTACCCCCACATTCTACTTGCTCACATTAAAAACAACAACAACAACAAAACAATGGGACTGGAGACCCCCTTCTGCGTCATAGCGACCCTATGGGACACACTGGAACTTTCCAGACTGTAAAACTCACCTTTCTCCCACCCTAGCTGTTGGTTTCAAACTGCTGACCTTGTGGTTTGCAGCTCAAACGCTTAAACCCGTTACCCCAGCGGGCTCCATGCTTTCCTTAGGACTCTGCTGCGTGTCTCTGGACAAGAGATCTGTAGGCACAGGTGTGTCCAATGCGATACGTTGTTTGAGTTCTTAACTGCTCTTTGCATAAGTGTTGATTGTGGAGCCAAGTAAAATGAAACCCTTGACCACGTTCACCTTGTCTCCGTTCATCATGATGTTGCTTCTAAGTCTGTTTGTGAAGCTTTGCCTTTTCTTGATGCTACTTTGTAATCCGAATCGGAAGCTATAGATGCCCACAAACAGGTTCTACGGAAACACCGTTGTGTCACTTGTACTGTAACCAATGTTTATTTGTCCTCCACTGACCTGTGATGTGGCTTTGGAGGGACTTTCTAGGAAATATAATGATACTTATGTTTACCAACTTGCTGTGGTCTCTCACTGAACAAATTTCCACTACTCTATCCCCAAATCTCTTGGGTGGCGTTTTTGTTGTGTTGTCTTGTTTTCTGTTCTCAATCCTGGTCTTGCCCTGCAAGGCTGAGCAACAGAGCTGCCGTAAAGAGAATGAGGGAGACTTGACGTTTGTTTCATAACGCGGGGAGCAAGCCAGGATTAGATTCGCCAAGCTAAAGCACCTGTAAAAAGAGGGATCGCAGTTGCATACATGCATACCATGAAGTACGTCGAGGCGGTGCTGAGTAGGTAACAGATTTCTGAGGGATGATTCAGAATATGCATTGGTTTATGCATATATTGGAATGTGCATATAATTCTTGGCCAGGAAATGGCTTGTCTTGGCCATTTCACATGTTGTCCAGGTGGGTGACCTTTTGCTCCTCCACCAAGATTCTTTTGTTTGGGGGCCAACTATAGGTTCTGATTGACCTTGCCACCCATGATCCATGGGCCAGATGTGGTTAAAATGAATACTCACAGGCCGTGTAAGATACTTTCCCGGAAGGAAGGAAGGAAGGAAGGAAGGAAGGAAGGAAGGAAGGAAGGAAGGAAGGAAGGAAGGAAGGAAGGAGCTGAAAAGCAACAGCTTTTCAGGAAGGAATCCTCAGGGTAGTCTTGGGTAACATGGAAGGGATATGTTTCAAAACCTTGTGATAACATCAGGATAGGCTCATTGTACCAGCTGTGGGATCTAGGGCTTACATGGGCTAAACAGGCTGGGGAGTGGTCTCCTTCCAGAAAGACAAGCGTTACCACATTTTCTACACTTCACTGAACTATCAGCTACAAACGGTCACCATGCTTCTAGCTCAGCTTTGAGCTTTCCATTCCATCCTTGCTACTGCCACCTCCTAAAACCCAGACCTTTCCTGACTTTCCCCTGCTGAACTTAGTGGCTTCCATCTGCCTTTAGCAAAGTCTAAAATCCTTTTAAAAAAATCTAAAACCCTGAACCTGGCATGAGAAAGCCTCCACAATTTGTCTCCATTGTATATCTCCCGCTGCTAAAACATCCCATTTTCCTACTATGTCTGAGTAATTGCTGTCTGAGTCTGCTTTCTTATATAGAAGGCAGGAGTTTCTATGAAATAACGTTATCACCAAAAGGTGAGTTCACAGTGCCTGACTCTTGGCCAGGGCTCTACACTAAATTACTGTCTATGGCCCCCAAAGTGTAAATTCTGGGCTAAGAACGTTGCATGTTGGCAGCATCTGTATCTTTGATCTATTTCTGAATCTCTCTTCTGCCTCTTTCCTTTCTCCCCATGAGCATTCAATTTCCTGGGAAATCCAAAAGGGTGCACTGAGCCAACAACCCCTCTATCTCCTCCAGTGGGCAGCAAATTGAGTGGTTTCTATCACTGCTTGGTAAGCAGAGCCAATAGGTAGGTGACATTTGTTAGAGATTGAATTGTGCCCCTATAGCCACAAAGATATAGCCCTCCCGCACTGATGACTATGACCTTACTTGACTATAATCTAGTCTTTCTTTGTAGGTGTTATCAGTTCATGAAGTCAGATCAAAATAGGGTGGATTCTAATCCAGCCTGAGTGTTGTTCTCCTAAAGTAGAAGGGACACACAGAGAGATCCAGGGGAAGATAGCTGTGTGAAGATGCAATGTAAAAGCCAAGGAATGCTCCGAAACCCCGAAAGACACCAGAATGGCCAGAGTCAAGGAAGCATCTGCCCCGTGAGCAGCCAGAGATGGCCTCCTGAATTTGGACGTGAGTACTGTGAGGCAAGGCATTTCCCCTCCTTAGAGCCATGCTCTCTGTGATCCTTGTCCTTGCCTCCCCAGGAGAACTCACGCAGTGCTTGTGCTGAGAGACCGTCAGTGCCGCAGCAGGCCGTTCACTGACTTGCAGGGGAGCCTCACCTCTCATGATTTTGTTGTTCATTGGCCTCCTGAAGGACTCTTCGTTTTTGGTTGGTTTAAGTGGATAAGTAAGGATTTACTCCGCTTTTGGAGAATTCGCTCTGTGCCAGACACTGTGCAGCAAAGACTGACGGGTCCTTATCAGAATCCACTCGATGTCAAGGGGAGAGGAGGAAGGCGCCACCGTCGTGGACCAGAGTTGGGTAGACACTGTGTCGTGTTCCATGGCGTCTGGGTAACATGTCCTCGGAGCACTGTAGGACAGTGCCTCCGTACATTGCTCAGCGCATAAGATGTCTCTCTTGCCTTTCTCATTACTAGTCATGAGGCCTCTATTACAGAAAGTGACTTAGTTAAAATAAAATCTGAAGACCTCATTTACGCTTCTCTTGATTGTATAATCCATATCAGTATCATTCAATTTAAGCCGGTTCAATTCCCTGTTCCTCCCCACAATAGGCCTTTTCTACCTCTGAAGGAAGTGGCAAGTTCTGCATAGTAACACAGCCTTAGGTTTGGGGTTTTATTTTTCCTTCTGCTTCCTTGTACTCATTATTAGTAGCGTAATTATGTTTTTAATTGTGGCATAAATAGATCCAGCAAAGCATTCTCTAATCCAACAATTTCCACGTGTATAATATCAGTGCCACTGAGGATACTCTTCGTGTTGCGCAACTATTATGGATATACTTTTCCAAATTATTCCACCACCATTCATGTAAATCCAATACCTGCAAAGCAAAAACTCTTCCTCTTTCACCCATGGTAACCAGTCAATTTTATTTTGTTTTGTTCTGAGCCGTTTTCTTGATAGAATATTCATCTAGCACATCTTTCCATAGGTAAGACACTTTTAGAAAGAGTTGTGTATCCATCCTCACAAGCATGCTCCCTCCCAGAACCTTAGATTGGTAACTAAGCGTAGTCACTCATCATAAAGACTGCTTCCCTGTTTCCCC
The DNA here is from genome assembly GCF_050624435.1 of Tenrec ecaudatus. NCBI lineage: Eukaryota > Metazoa > Chordata > Mammalia > Afrosoricida > Tenrecidae > Tenrec > Tenrec ecaudatus. Next base: position 74,469,726 of record NC_134534.1, on the reverse strand, counting down.
AGTAGTTAGATGGAGCCACGTGTTCTGATCATAACGAAATAAGTGGTCCTTCTTCAGAATACAGTTCATAAAGCCCTTAAAACAGACATCACATTAAGTAACGGGTTGCAGTGTGTTTAAGATATGATTTACAAACCAGGTTAACTTTTAGTGTCAAAAATGATCCAAAGGGGAAATGCTTTCCAGTGGCTCTTAGACCTCATCTTCTCTACCTGGTCGTGAAGAGGGGTGTAGAACAACAACCTCACTGTCTTCAAGAACAATGAAAACAATTACTGATTTGGTCTAAATCAGTGGTTCTCAACCTTCCTACTGCCGCGACCCTTTAATACAGGTCCTCTTGTGGTGGTGACCCCCCCCCCGACCATAAAATTACTTTCATTGCTACTTCATAACTGTAATTTTGCTATGTTATGAATTGTAATGTAAGTATCTGACATGCAGGATGTATTTTCATTGTTACAAATTGAACATAATTAAGCATAAAGCATAGTGATTAATCACAAAACAGTATGTAATTACCATATATACTCGTGTACAAGCCGAGTTTTTCAGCACATTTTTAAAGCAGTTTTGTGGTAAAATTAGGTGCCTCGGCTGATATTCGGGTTAGCTTATACTCTAGTATAGACGCATATATTGTGAAATATTTATGTGTTTTCCGATGGTCTTAGGTGACCCCTGTGAAAGGGTCATTCTACCCCCAAAGGGGCTCACAGCTCAAAGGTTGAGAACCGCTGGTCTAAATGCATCTAGTCTGATCCCTAAGTTTTTGTTCCTCAAAATTGACTGAACATCGATAATTCTTCCAAAGACCACATGTCCAAGAAAAAAACAGTCTTCATGAAGTATTTATCAGGCTGTTGTGTGATTTAAAAGGGACTTTTCAGAACTAGTTTTCTAAAGGCTCAAGATCCATAAGACCATCACAGGGTGGATCACCCCAACTCCACGGAACCCAGAAGTCTAGGTACCATGAGAATTGAAACTCTGCTTTTCAACACAAATGGACATTTTACATTTATTGGCTTGAATGTGGACACTGTTATTGGAGCCTAAATATGCATCTTGGAACATATACCTAAGTATATCTTAAATAGTCCAGACAATATAATTTGTTTATTTGAAATTCAAATGTAACTGGGCATCCTTTATAAATATTAACTACATCTGGCAACCTTATTCAATTTTAATAAAAGGCTCACAAGACATTTGGTACAGGAACTTTACAATTCTAGCCACCCTTCAGAAATCAGCTACAAACTCCTTGAGTAGCAGTCACCAGCAGGAATGACTTGTAGACTTTGGCCCAGACATAGTTAAATAGACTAGTCTGTTAATCTAGATATCCAGATCAGGAAGCATGTTCCATATTGAAATAACATCATCTATCTTCAGAAATATTGGCCATGCGATAGGGGAATTGAAGCAAAAACAGAAATAAAAGCTGAGGAAAGCAAGAAAGAAGGTAATCACCTGAGAATTTCTAAAGCAAGAGACACAAAAGTCAAGTTGTGAGGGGATGTTCAGAACAGTGTCAAATTTCACCACCTCACGCCCCAAGTCCTTCCTGTACCAGGTGGCTGGTGTGATCAATCTCTTTCTAGTCTTTAGTAGGACTTCGGGGGTGGAAAACCTTTTCTCTGCCCAGGGCCATTTGGATGATTGTAACAGCATTTGAGTGGCATGCTGCTCAAATATTTAACTCATTCCTAATGCAATGACTGTAGCACTCTAGTGGTGTAGTGATTACGAGTTGAGCTGCTAATCATGAAGTCAGTAGTTTGAATCCACCAGCTACTCTGAAAGACGAGGCTTTCTATTCCATAAAGAGTTACAGTCTCCTCTCTGTTTCACCTTCCTGTTGGTGAGCCCTGCAGTTGAGACCTGCCAGAGCTTTGTAATGCTTCCACCATCGTTGTATCCACAGTCTGTGATATTCCTGTATTCTGCTTTTCAGTCTGGGGAGGGATTTATGGGCTAGTTTGCACTTGTGGACTTGATCTGGACTGGGCTGGTTTCCTGATATTTAACTACCTCTTGATATAAAGCTCTCTCTTATACATTAAACCGAGAGAGAGAGAGAGACAGAGAGACAGAGAGACAGAGAGACTGACTTACAGTCTCCTATTGTGTCACTACGAGTCAGCATCAACTTGATGACCGCACGTTTGGTTTCTTTGGTTTTAATGCAAGGGCTCGAGCTGCTTTTCTTTAATGAGGGGTGTGATGTTAGCTAGTTTTGATGATTTTGAGGGCCTTGTATTGTCCAAGTTCCAGATGTCCTCCCACTCCTGGATCCCTGCCATGCTTTCCTCAGGACTTTCTTTGATGCTGAGTAACAAGTTTAAAGACCTCACGACTACTTTCCTCAGCCTTTAAATGTGTGCACCCTGATGCTCCTGCTCCTAGTTGGGATATATTAGTACACTGGACTGGTACATCTACTTGGTCAACAGCTTTTTGTAACTGCACGATCTGTCCAGGGCTGGAGCTGGAGCTGTTAATGGGCAGCCTTTCTTTCAAAAAACTTGGCTTTAGCAGGTGAAAATGATTACCATTTTATAAGAAAAAAGAAACTGTCCACAAGAGATGGTGGTGTGGCAATCGAAACATTCAAGAGCACTCATATGGCTTCAATCTCACAAGTCTGTGGGGCCTCATCATCTGCTTGGGAAAGGGTAGCCTGGAGGATCCCACTGTTGGGAAATAGTTGAAAGTACAATGGAAAAATGTCAGCATGTGATTGCACTTATTCTGTTTTCCCAATATTGGGAAGTCCCTCAAATTGGATTTGAAGAGTCAAGCCTGAAAGGTCCTACAAAATGCTGACATAAGTTATAGATTGAATGTTGAATCCTATCAAAGCATAACGCTCGACAACTAAATAGATCGACTCTGTTATCTCTCTGTGTCCCGTGGGTTTTGAAGTCAGACACTCTGATATCCTACCACCTTCTGTGAAGCACTGAAGTGAGAGAGATGAAAAAAAGAAAGGCACATGAATTGAGAATGGCTGCGAGGTTCAAACAGACCCCGCTGCATGTTCTACATACATGGCTACATCTAATGTTCAAAACCAATGTCTGGTGTAGATTGTGACTATCTCTCAGGATTTCCATAACAACAGCAGCAGCCCTGGTAGTGTGGTGGGTTATGCATTGGGCTGCTAACCACAAGGTCAGCACTTTGAAACCACCAGCTGCTCCGTGGCAGAAAGATGAGGCTTTCTACTCTCGGAAAGAGTTACGGTCTCTGAAACCCACAGGTGCAGTTCTGCTCAGCCCTACAGGGTCAATATGAAAGACGAAATCAAATCAACAATAGTGAATATGAGGTTTTTGTTGTTGTTTGTCTGTTTTTTACCATAACATAGCACACAAGCCAAATGCCTTAAATCAGCAAAAACTATTGTCTCATAGTTTCTGAGGCTAGAAGTTCAAAATCAAGATTTCAGCAGAGCCATGATCCTTCTGAATGAAGGTTCTAAGGGGAAAAAGTTGTTGCCTCTTCCTAGCTCCCTGACAATTCTTGGCATTTCTTAGTTTATAGCTGTATCACCCCAATCTCTGCACCTATTTCCCATGCCCATCATCTCTCTGTGTCTCCATGCCAGTGTCTCTCTTTTTCCCCATGAGGATGTTGCAATAAGAGCCATCCTACTCCAATATGTCTACATGTGAACTTAACTACTAACATCTCCAAAGAGCCTCATATCAAACAAGGTCACATTCCCTTTGACTCGGGATAGGACTTCAACATATCTTTTGAATATACATCTGATCATGCAAATGCCAAAAGCACCCATCCCCCCACTCACCATTGATCACCTTCTGTTCCACTGAAAAGGGGAATGAGTAGAAAGGAGTTTATCAGACAAATTCAGGCCAGCTAGAGTATCTCCACCACCCCCCGTTGATATATTACTCCTGTCCAATTAAAACATAAAAGACAGTGCGATCTTGTTTCCTTAGAAAAGTTGTTCAGGCTCTGATTGTAACTGAGATAACAATCACATAGAGAGAGACTGCTATGACTCTGGAAACTATTGCTTAATTTGGCACATAGGAAATCATGAGACAGTGTGGATTCAGGTACCGAACCTGACCAAACATATCTTAAACAATATCTGCTTCATCTTAGCCTATCTTTGTAATGTAAACAGTTGTACTTATTTTCTCTTTGCTTTAGCATTCCTTGTTCCTATAAAGCCAGTTTATAGTGTCAACTGAGCACTTAGCTAAGTGTCAGGCACATACAGAGGTGGCAAGCAAGAAGACTTACTAAATCAAATGCTGCTGAGTGAACAAAGGGGCCCGAGAAGAATATAACATAGTTACATTTAAATCTTTTTAAAAATATTAAAGTATAATTTTAGGTAAGGCCTGAATATAATTATTTTGAAGCAGCCTTTAAAATGGTAGAACAGATGGCTCTGATTATCTCCAAGAGGATGGAAAAGATTCAAGGATTTTGTCATTTCTTATTTACCAGGCTTGTACAAACTTGAAATTTGAATATGCTTGCTAGTAAGTCCATAGTTCCAGGCTAAACCTTAGCTCATTCCCACGATCTGATTCTACTTTCCAAGCCAAGTGTCAAGAGTCAGTGTCTCTCTCTGACTCTGACTCGTTAGCTTTTCTGACATTTCATTTTCTGAGTAAATTCTTTCCCAGAGTTCTGGGGGGGAGGAAAGCATCACGTTACCCCTGAATGCCTCTATTTCTAAGAACCACACTCATCCCGTATTGCCCCTTGCCCGATCCTTCCAAACCAACCTCGCCACCATGCAGCTGATTCAGACTCTCAGGGAGCCCACAGGACAGAGTAGAACTGACCCTGTGGGTTTCTGTGACTATAAGTCTTTATGAGAGTAGAAGCCCTCATTTTTCTCGCGTGGAGAGACTGGTGAGGGTCTGCTGACCTTGAGGCTAGCAGCCCAATATTTAAACCACTATGTCACCAGAGTCCCCTATCTCCCAGCTTCCCCTGTTCACTAAGTGCAACATTTCCTGGATGGTACAGAAGTCTAAGAGTTGCTAACCACTTGTTAGCAGTTCAAGTCCATCTAGAGGTGCCTCTGACAAAAGGCCTGCCTATCTTCTTCCACAAACTAAGTCTTTGAAAAATCCTATGAAACGCAATTCTACATTGGGGTGCCATGAATGGGAATTGGCTGAATGGCAGCTGGCTTGATTTGGGTTTTATATATCAAAAGACATTAATTTTGAACCGGTTCTTGTTGAAGCAACTTAAAGCCTTGGTCTGAAATTAAGTCTACTCACACTACTCTTCTCCCCGGCCAGGTCCTGGGAAATAGACTCAACAAAAGATTCAGCTGAGCCCATGGGGACATCTGGTGTGGGGAGAAAGCTATTTGTTCCTTAGGCCAATGGGACAGGACCACCACCTTCCACTGTTGACGGCCCACGGGAGACGGCTGGTGGCTCAGCCAAGGGAGCTGATGAAACAATGACTGGCCCGTCTCTGTGCCTGAGATAAACAGACATTTGCCTTCTGTTTCCTGACTAAAGCTGCAGAAGATAACAGTCTGCAAACTTATCAGTTATTTCATGTTCCCAGCCTTATCCTCCCCTCCCATCTGTGAAAAACTTGCCTGATGTGTTAATGCTTCTTTGTAAACCTTCAAAGAATCGGGAATTGTCCCATTGCTTAATCCAATCATGAGTCGCAGGGTACGTGCAGGAATGGTATTTAAGCCTGCCTGTAATAAAGTTAGGGGCCCTGGAGTGTCTAAACTTCACTCCGTACTCCAACTTTGGCAATCCCTTCTCTATTTCTTACCTGCGAGTTCTCTATTTGCAAATGGTGCCCTCTAGAACCCGTTCATATTGTGAGATGGGGCTGGACCTGGTATTATCCCACAATGTAGAGCTGGAATGCACTTTCAGGCTTTCCCTAGTGAAACGAGAAACTTTAATAGCCCAACACCAAGTGCTTATTGGTTATAGATTGCCCTTGGGAAAGCAGGGCGACGTTGGATGAGGAAATTCCGTTTAGCTGATGTCAGTTCCTGAAGCAGCTAGTGACATCACTGTAAGCACGCAGAGCAGGTATTCTCTGATCTGACAGAGAATCTGGTGAGGCAGTGCAATGTCTGATTCTAGCAAAAAATACGTTGACCTCAAGTCCCCTTCAACACATGCAACTCTCCGCTTGTCAGAATAGAACTCCATAAAATGTTCACTGCCTGGTTTGGAGGGAAGTAGATGACCTGGATTATCTCCTGCAGTGCCTCTGGGTAGACATGAACCCCCTACCTTTGTATAACAGCTAAGTGCATTAACCACTCGTGCCACCCAAGAATGCCAGACCACGGAAATGTATTTCAGTTAGGAATTACATGGTGGTGATCCAATTGCAGGGTTCACTGTCTCCCTAGAAAAAGAGCTACAGTGAGGGTAACTTTTCTATTTCTGAGATGCTACATTCTTCACACGCATTTGCTACACAATTCGAATGCTGCAGAAAATGAGTCAAAATTGCATTACAATCTGGTTACAAGAAAGCTGTCTCTAGAAACTCAACTACATTGTCACTTTGAGGACTCGGGCACTCCTGATCCAAGATCTGACATTTTCAGTCATCTCATACCCATGTGAAAGTTGGACAATGAATAAGGGAGACCTATGAAGAACTGATGCATTTGAATTGTGGTGTTGCAGAAGAATATTGGAAGATGTACAGGCATTTGGCTCCTTAGAAATGAGGTTGGTGAGATTTAGTGACACACACTTTGAACATGATATCAGGAAGGACAGGCCTCTGGAAAAGGATATCATGTTTATTAAAACATAGGGTTAGCTAAAAAAGAAGTCCTTGTAAGAAATGTGTTGACACGGTGGCTGCAACAAGGGGCTCAACCATAAAAACAATTGAGGATGATACAGGATGGGGCAAGTGCGCCATTCTGTTGTACATGAAGCTGTACATGTATCGAAAGGATCAATAGCATCTAACAACAGCAAACAATATGTTCAGTTAGCAGCTCAACATTTAACCCACTGTGCCACCAGGATTCTCTACTGGGATTACCCAGCAATTACACTGCAATTTCTCCTTCTCCTTCTCCTTCACCTCCTCCTCCTCCTCCTCCTCCTTCTTCTTCTTCTTCTTCTTCTTCTATCATTTTACTGGGGGCTCTTACATCCCATAACAATCCATAGATCAATTGTATCAAGCATATTTCTACATATGTCGCCATCATTATTTTTAAATGTTTATTTTCTATTTGAGCCCTTGGTATCACCTCGTCTTTTCCCCTTCCATCTTCCCTCCCACCCTCATGACCCCTTCATAAATGATAAATTATTATTTTCATATCTTACACTGGCTGCTGTCTCCCTTAACCCAAGTTTCTGTTGTTCATCCCCCTCAGGGAGTGGGTGAGGACAGGTGGAGGGTTGGTGTTGTTTATGTGTAGATCATTGCATTCAGTTGCCCCTTCCTCATTCTCCTGGTATCACTACTCCCATTTTTGTTCATGAGGGGTTTGTCTGACCTGGATTCCGTGTGTGGTGTGTCATGAACTCTGATCTAAACCAGTGTACATGCTCTGGTCTAGCCTGAAGTGAAATGCAGGACTGGGGTCATGATAGTGGGGGTGAGAAAACCTCAAAGAACCACAGGAATATTGTGTTTCATTGTTGCTATACTGTGCCCTGGTTGACTCATCCCTTCCTTGCGACTCTTCTGCGAGAGTCTGTCCTATTGTCTACAAATGGGTTTGGGGCCTCCACTTTGACCCCATCATTCTCAACAATATGTTTTTTTGTTTATTTGGTTTTGGTGTTTTGATACCTGTTATCTGATCCTGTTGACACCTCATGATCACACAGACTGGTGTGCTTCTTCCATGTGGGCTTTGTTGCTTCTCTGCTACTTGGCCACTTGTTTAACTTCAAGCCTTTAAGATACCAGATACTATATCTTTTGACAGCTGGGTACCATCAGATTTCTTCACTACATTTGCTTATGCACCCATTTTGTCTTCAGAAATCCTGTTGGGAGGGTGGGCATCACAGAATGCCAGTTTATTAGAAAAAAGTCATCTTGTGTTGAGAGAGGGCTTGAGCAGAGGCTCAAAGCCTGTCCAACTCCTCACTGTATTGCCAAATAAATCTATGTACATAGGAATTACATCTATTTATTAATTAATATATTTACATAGGCACACACCTATGTTTATACCTTTATCCAAAGCTTTGCTTCCTAGATCTTTCCCCTGTTTCCTTTTACCTTTCTCCTGTCCCACCAACACATTTGCCCTTCTCCTGTCTCTTAGCACTTCCTCTCAGCTAGATTGCTGTTGCTCCAACTCCCCCAAGATCTCTACATCCTCCTTGTTCTTAATTTTAATTTTCTAGTTGTTTCTCTGTGTGCTAGGCAGGGTTCTCAAGAGAAAGAAAGCCAGGACACAAAGGAATATAACAGCTATCCATACAGTACAGAGGACTCAGTTTAAGTCACTTCCATGGAACAGTCAATATACTGGAAGTCCTTCAACTCACGAGTACTGTCCGGTCCAAGGTCATGGAGACAGACAACTGAGTCTTCCCATGGGCAATGCAGGCAGAGTCTGCCCACAGGCAGCAAATAGCAGGGCTGTTTGTCAGCAACTGTCAGCAGCTCAGGAGCATAGTGAAGCAGGTTCGGGTGGGATATCCAACTCAAGCAATGCAAGGCATCAAGATCCACCAGCCTAAAGCTCAAGCAATGTACACACCAGCTGTGTGGTGAAGCAGGTCTCAAAGGAACCTCAAGCTCTAGCGACACAATCCTTTGGTTGGCTTGTCCCACAAACAGTATAGCTCACAAGTTGAGGCTGAGAACTAGCTAAAGCAGCCGCACACTGATCCAATGCACCAGAGAGCAAAAGAGAGGGGAAAGGCTTTGCTGAGCCATTTATCTCTTTGCCCTCCAATCAAACTCCCACCTGATTTATCTAGTGTGTTCCTATTATCCAGCATGGCACAATAACCCAACCTGTCACACCCTGTCTATGGCGCTGTTTGCTCACTGCTCCCTTACCCTGCCTCGTCCTCCCCACAAGGCCCTCTGGAGCCACCTGTCCAGTTGTTTTCTCCTTGGGCTTGTTTCCCATGCCAATTTTATATACCATACATACTCGAATATAAGCCGACACGAGTATAAGCTGAGGTACCTAATTATTACCTGGGAAACCAGAAAAACTGATTGACTCGAGTATAAGCCTAGGGTGGGAAATGCAGGATGTGAATTAACACAGAGACCAGAGGGGAGAGACGGAGCACAGCCACAGACACATCTTTACCAGTTCAGCGGCCTGTGTTAGTGAATCACTACGGGTACTTCTGCGAATTGGAGCCGTCCATGTCATAGGACGGCTCTGATTGGTTAGATGTAAGTAAACAAACATTCAAAGTCCTGCAGTGTCAGCGGGGCTTTGAGTGAACAGCAGAGGAACAGCAATCACCCGCGAGATGTTATACCTCACTGGGGTACCACTGACCCGTGTATAAGCTGAACCCGTTTTTCAGCACATTTTTTTTGTGTATACAGTAGGTATATATGGTAGGTAGACAAACCAACAATAATGGAGACAAGCAAAAAGAAAACAGAATATTGGATAAAAAGAGAAAGAAAGGAAAAAACCCTAGCAAAGAACCCCTGAAAAATCATACATAATTCCAGACTGTCTGAAGACCTTTCTGAGTACCTCCCCACTAGTCCTGGGGGTTCTGGGAACTGCCCCTCCTAGTCTGAAGTCTTTTTTTGAGGTTCACAGGGGCTTTATGGCTTTGCTCCTGTTGCTGATCTCTTATGTTCCCTTCTTGGTTGGCCCCATCCCCAGTATTGCCGTTTGTTGTGATATGCTCCAGCAAAGCGGCACCATGTCTTAAGCTGTTGTCAGGCCTACAGTCCTCTCTCTGTGTTAGCAGCTCCGTGCAGGGGTGATGTCCTCAAGGCTTGATGTGTAGGCATGGGGTCTAGACCCCCACTCTCTCTTTCTCCTTCTTGATTTGTTTCCATGGGGGCGTGGCATGCTGGCCTTTCTCCCCAACCTGTAGGTGTAGTGCTGTCTCCTGGAGCACATAGGGAAGGGGTCAGTTTGGCTCCGATTGGGGCCAGCCTTGTAGCCCTCTCCATTCATGAGTTGCTCCATGTGGTTATGTTGCCTTCCAGGTTTGGCTCGCTGCGGTGTGGTCTGCACTCACACGCCCATTTCTATGGAGACTTAAACGGCCCTTCCCTGAGTGGGCTCAGGTTGTACCTGCCTTCCACAGCAGTATCCCACCTAAGTGCACACCCACACACCATGAGAGAGACAACTATACCTGATGCAGGCACACCTGTGCTGACTGTAGCGTTCTCAGCACAGTCAAAAGGGAGAGACAACTCAGATGAATAAGCAAAATACATTACACACATGACAAGAACTATGAGAGTGAGGCAAGAAATACACATTGCTGCAGAATTATAGACGCTTTTATTAAATGAAAATTCAAAAATGTGAAGCTATTGTTTTCCCGGCATGCGTAGGCTTATACACTTTATCTCTTGGACTCTTTGTTATGGCTTGGGCTGGTAATTCGTGGGTTGAAGCCCACCAGGTGCTCTGCAGAAGGAAACCAAGACGACCTGATTCCTTAAAGATTTACAGCCTTTGAAGTCCAATGGGGCAGCGCTCTGTCTTATAGGGCAGCCTTAGGAGAAAAGTGACTCAGTGGCCTGGGTTTGGCCTATTCTAGGGTCCTTCCCCAAGCAGACCTGTCCTCTGATCAGAGAAGCCTTGTGGGTTGGTGGCACTTTGGATTCATGGTGGACTGTGTGATGCAGACACTCTTCTGAGAAAGGAGAGAAACGCCCTTTTGCAGAGGCACATTTAAGGGACGGCAGTACCCTGCGCATCACTTGCAGTTTGAAGCTGGAGCGGCTAGGGCCGGAGCCGGGGGAGGGGCACACCACCGAGAAGTTTCCAGCCACCCAGTGTGGCCCAACATCCTTCCTGAAACATCTCACACAGCCAGAGGTACCGTGGGGTGGGGTGGGGGCAGACATGGGGAGTTGCCTCCCCCAGGAAAGTCCAATGGAATTCCGTCTCAGGGGGGCATTCATGAGGCACAAACGACATTTTGATGTTCCCTGGTAACCCTGTCGGGTTAAGGGTTGGATTACTAACTAGCCGCATGGTCATGGGTTCAAGTCCACCAACCACTCTACAGGAGAAAGACAGGACTATCTGCTTCAAGTCCCCCCACCCCCCCAAACAAACAAACACTCCAAAATCATGGTCATCCAGGCAGCGCCTACTCCTACCACCCTACATGGCAAGGCAGAACTGCCCTGGGGCTTGAGCCCGTAACTCTTTATAGGAAAGACAGTCATATCTTTCTCCTGCCAAGCAGCTGGGCATCTTTAACTGCTGACCTGAGAGTTAGTCCACCAAACGTCCAGCCATGACACCATCAGAACTGGAAGTTCTCGAGAGTCGCCAGAGTCAGAGTTGCTTGATGCTTGATGTCAGTGGGTTTGTTGGCTCTGGTTTGAGGTGTTAATTATGGAGCGCACTTAACTGGGCAATGTTACAAGAGCAGGAAAAGACATTTCTGCTGACGGGTTGCCCCTAATTCAAACCCATTGCCATTGAGTCGATTCCAACTCAGGCACCCCGTCTAGGTTTACTGAGGCTCACTGGACAAGCAGCCTCCTCTTTCTCCGGAGCACAGCCGCTGGTAGGTTTGAACCACGAACCTCGTGTTTGTCCAAGGCTTACTCGTCTGCGTGATGCCTATTCATCTTGAAACTTAGGTTTGTCCAGGCGCTTGTTCCCGTGCTCTCTGCCCCTGCACTTTTGCGTCCCTTCTTAATTCCACCTCGGCAATGTGGGCAGTATTCGGCTCGTGCACAGGCCGAGGACTGCTTGCCGGACACAGTCAGATGACACCAAAAATGACTCCAGGAGCGGAGGAAAGTGACCTGTGCCCTGGACGTGGGAGGGCGGGACCGTCAAGGCAGTGGAGTCATGAGGGTTGGTGTCACCTGTCACTCAGCATGGTAACTTGTCACCTCCATCACCTGCCCATTAGGTGACTCCACCAAGCCCCCACCCCCCTACCCCGTAAGTGGAGAGGAGGGACAGGACGGGGCTGCACACTCACCTGGGGACTTCGCCGTCATGAAGTGCCAATTTACTGATTACGCTGATGTGAACCCCCTTGTAGCTGGAAAACGGTCAAATTAACTCCCTCATGATTTTCTGGGACCTTTCCTCATTTCTTTTTTCACATTCTGATCATTAGCGTTTCCAGAGTTAAATAAATTATTTTCCCTTCTTTGAGGGTTGCCATTTTCCCTAACACACACACACGCACACACACGCACACACACGCACACGCGCACGCGCACACGCGCACACGCACACGCACACATCACTAAGTTTTCACATCTCTAAAAGCATTTTTGATAGCAGCTATCCATACAGTATGTCAGAGGTTTTGAACATCCTCATTTGTGAGCAAATGTTTACAGGACTCGAGACAGGAAATGGTCGGTTTTGAGCGACTCTGAAAGACAGACTATGTCTCCACTTCCCGGCACTGAAATAAAAGTAGGATGTCTCTATGCACACAGAACCCAGATTAGCCAGGGGACCTTCTAGCACCCGGGCCCACTTCTAGCAGATCTGTGTTTGCCCATGGCAACTGGTAACCAGAAGGCAGCATTTTCACTTAGATTTGTTCCGCAAGAAACGGAACGGGGCAGTCTGCTGGCAGATCTGTGATGGGTCCCGCTGTACAGAACATAGGCTGATATCAGACAGAGGATCCTCAACTTGTTCTGCTCCGCAGTCCTCCCCGGGGCAGCTGCCCGTGTTCTTCCTCTTCACCCGTCACAGGCTGGTCTCTCTGGTGCATCTCTCACTCCAGAATGTTCTTCTTTAGGAATCCAATGTCCTCAAATCTTTGTAATGCAAGGCAATTCGATCAGCATCTCTTATTGGACCAGACGATAGGAGTCTCCCACCCCAAGTAACTTTCAAAACATATCCTCTGAAGACGGAACAGGCAATATTTTTAAAATACTGCATCATCCCCACCCTCACACATTTAAAGAGAAGAGCAGCGAGTCATTTTTCCCTTTCATGAAGGCAGCTAGAGTTAGGGAAGCTAGGGCCTGAGGGCCAATAGCTGTGCACTCTCTCCCCTCCTTGAGATGCTTTTAGTGGTCTCTGCGTGCTCTGCGTTTCCCCGTACCTCCGAGAGTCCAGCCCATAGAAACGCTATGTCGTCTTCTATGTCTACCCTCACTTCCCTGGACTCCTCCTTTGTAAACTAGCTTCTTGGTCTGGAAAGATCCAAGAGCTGGTTTCAATGTTTCAGGATCCTACGACCCCTCCACCCCCTTTACTCAGAAATCTTTCCACTGTTTTTGGTCGACATTTCCTTGATTCCATTTTTTTTTTTTCAGTTCCCAACAATCTTCTTTATCTAGACTCTCACTTCCAGTCTCAGCAACACCAAGACTCTCAGTCCTTCAGGATTCAGACAACTTCCTAGGGCTATGGACATAAGGGAATGCTTTAAGTTTTCTAGTCAGGCATCAGGCAAATTCCTAAAAATGAGCTCCTGTGGTTGGGGAGAACTTAAACTTCTCTTCAATAAGACACTGTACTGACATTGTCTAGTTGTCAAAACCCACAGGATGGGTAACACAAAGAGTAAGCCGGAATAGAAGTCATGGACTTGAGTTAATAATTGTTATTAATTATAACAATTGTTATTAATTATAAGAATTGCACACAGGAATGCAAGATGTTAGTAATAGAAATAGTGTGCATGGGGAGAAGAGGCATATGGGAACTCTCTGTACTTTCTGCTCAATTTTTCTCTAAAATTAAAACTGCTCTAAAAAGATCTTTTAATATGCCAAAAAAGTTTAATGTTCTAGTGTACACAGTTCTCAACAGTTAGATCTTAACTTCAATTTCTCAACCTCCACCATTCCCCTCTCCCCCCTGCCCCCAAAGCCCTCAAATCCTGGCTGCCATTTGGTCTGTGAATGAGCCTGATTGTCTGTCAGCATTGAGATCTAATCTTTCCATCTACAAGTCAATATTCATCCCTCTTCAGATGAGCTAAATTCGAAACCCCCTTCTGACAGGAAATGAAACCTAATTCCCGAGACTAGGTCAGTCCAACCTGTTCTTGTTCTGCTAGCCCACTGGATGCCATCTCTATCACATTTATCACATGTCATGAAAAAAACCCAAACAATTTTGTATAAAAAAATTGAAAACCTCTTCCATCAGAATATCAGCCGCTAGAAGTACTGACTTTACCTGTCTAGTTCCCTGCTGTATCCTTACACAGGGCCTTGTTGGTGGCTAGCGCTCAGTACATATTTCTTGGATAGACAGAAAAATAAAAACATGATAAACAAACAAATAAAACCACTGAGTCTTTATTGAGCACTTCTTACATACCAGTTACTATTCCAAGAGCTTTCGGGTATTTTCATGTAAACCTCACGACAATTCTAGGGGTAGGTTATTGCACCATTGATGTGGTGGTGGTGTCTGCCCTCCTGTAACTTCAGAAGTGGGGAGGAGGTGAATAGACATCAGTCCAAGTCTGATTCCCACGAGGAATCAGAGGTCAGACGTGCCTCCTTCAGATCTTTTTTTCCCATCAATTCTGACACCAACCATGCCCTGCTGGGTTGCAGAATTTGCTTCAAGAGACACATAGTACGCACAGAAAATACTCAGTTACTGGGTTTTTGAGGGAGTTAACAAGTTACAATTCAGGATCAGAGAAGAAATGCTTTGGATACAACTCTTTGCTCAGGATTAAAAAAAAAAAACCCAACAACTCTAAACTCATTGCCACAAAGCCAGTGCTGATTCACAGTGAAGTCCCTGTGGGTTTTGGAAACTGTAACTGCTTATGAGAGTAGAAAGTCCAGTCTGTCTCCCTCACAGCTGTTAGTAGTTTGGACTGCCGACCCAACCCACTATGTGGATCACAGTACTACCCAGTGCACCACTGGGGTCCTATCAGGATAGCCTCTTCTAAGTCATGACTGCAGGCCCACCTACCTCCTGACCTGGACTCAGCTTTGCTTCCACATGGCCCCTGGGCCTATATCCAACTCTGAAAGTGTTCCCAAACCCTTTTTCGCTATGCTAATAAATTCTCAGTGGTTCTCAACTCCACTAGTAGTAAGTCCCCCCTCCTATCCAGCCCTCCACCATGGACCTGCAAGGCATGTGCGTACCTCTGTGAGTCGGCAAACCTATTTCCACTTCCAGTAACCAGTGCTTAGGAGAGTCAACGCCCTCCACAAGCAAGGCTCCTTCTTTCTTGCTCTGAGGGCCAGAAACCTCATCTTTCTATCTCCTGCTGATCTTCTGCCTCTGTTGTTTCTATTGCTGATGCTTCCCTGCATCTGCTTCTCACCATCTCTCACTGTCTTGGGTGTGACGTCTCTGTCTCTTGAATGGAAGCGGTTCAGTACAGGGAGCATTAAGTCCAAGGGATGTGCTCCACTCCTTTCTTGGTGGTGGTGAGATCCCTTTTTCTGTCTTGAGGATGGTTTAGCTAGGATAGCAAGACTTCCATACACCTTATTTGCAGGATCCCTTTCCCAGAAGGAGTTCCTTGCATTATTAGCAAGCTGCTCCTTCCCCTTGGTGGGTCCAAACATCTCACATTTGAATCATCCTCCCTGGTCATTTGTTGGGAGTTACGAAGAGTAGAGGAACAAGGGCCATAATCAGACTATGTACTGTACTGCCGTTCTTTTAAAATCACTGCTCTCCCTAGGAGGAAACTGATGCAAAAAGATGAAAAACTTATCTAAATTTGCACAAGTAGTCAGCCAGCATGTGAAACCAGGCAGTTCAACCTGACCATTTGCAATTTGGATAATTTATGATCAATTGACAAAGACATACCAGGGTTCAACTGCAGAGCCCACAGGGAGATGGACCTAGTTAAAAATGCCATGAATCTCAAGATTTCTGTAATTGTCTGATTATTTCTTTTTCATTAGTTTAGAATGACTGTAAACCCCTTTGGGGAAGGATAAACCCAAACCAAACTCACTGCCATCCAGGTGATGCTGGCTCAGTGTCCTTGTAGGACTGGGTAGAACTACCCTGACTGTTTTCAAAGTCTGTAACTCTTTCCGAGGGTAGAAAGCCTCATTTTTTGCTGGTGGTTTCAAACTTCTGACTTTGCAAATGGCAGGGTCTTTCCTTACCTTCAATGGATTTTAGGTCTGTGAAGTGACTCAATAAAGAAATGTGTTTGTGGTGATCCCTGTCATGTTTTAATTGAGTAATCCTAAGAATTCTCTGTCCATAGGAATCAGTTAATAAGGTAGAAGTTCGCTCACTTATGTTAGTTCTGTGGACACCATAAATATTTACCCAGCTCTGTTTGTTGAAACATTCTCATTATTCATATCACTTGACCCCAGGCATTTCCTGGTTTAGGCATCAAAGCGAGTGGTGTGATTTTATTGTCTTCTCAGGGTCTGTGGGCCAGGGATACAGAAAGGGAACATCATGGGTAGGTGGCATTGGCTGTGTCACACCAGGGGCCTCAGCTGGGATAACCCCCAATTCTGGGTTACTCCCCAGAAAGCTGCTAGAGTCATCTGAAGGTTCTTTCATGAACATGGATGGTGGTTGATGCTGGCTATTGACTGAGACCTCATCTGCACTTCATGTCGTCATATAACCTGGGCGTCCTCTCCCAAATGGTGGCCTTGGAAATCAGAACACATGATGCGGGTTCAGGGATTCAAGACAGGTATTCTGAGGTAAGGAGACAGAAGGTATGTCCCCTTTGAGAGCCTTCCTTCTGGAAGCACACAGCATCACAAGTTTGTCCAGAGGAGAGACCAAATGGAAAAAGGGCTGCAATGTGTCGAATTCAGGAAGATTTCCCCCAAGCCCCCTTGCAGGGCGCCACTTTTGATGGGAGCATGTTGTACTGCCAGTTCTGGCCTACAGAAAACGGCCACTCAAGAACACATTGGAGCTTCATGACTGTGTTTCTTGAAGACTCAGTGTAGGAGTATCTAAGGGACTGTCTCAGGAGACTAGGTTACCTGATGAATCTACCCCAGAATTCTGAGCTCCTTACATCTTTAGGCGTCTGCAGCCCACAGATTGACACTTCGATAAATACTTTTCCTGGAACGTGGCCACATCCATTCACCAACTTATTGCTCAGGGCTGCTTTTAGACTGAAATGTCAGAGTGAAGTGGTAAAACAGAGCGCTTGAAAGAAGTACTAGAAAAGATTGGCCAGCAAGCTTCTGCTATTATGAAGAAATTCTGTCATCTAAATGCAGAGTAACTCACCTGCAGGCCGCCTCTTCAGAAAACCAACTGAATAACCAGTGAAAGCCATACATTTCTGCTCAAACTAGCATATCAAATCCATAATCTCTGCTTCGTGTGCACATCTAAGTAAACCATGCCCATTTAACCTTATATTTCTTCAACGCCATCCAACATTTTCAGGATCCAGTCTTACACATATTCACCAAGTTTCTGTCAATTAGAGTTTAGCAAAATATTGTCATTATTTTTGTGCACCTTCTCTTTGGCCCTACACTATAGCTAACTTCCTGGGGCCATTTCCGATTTGAAAAGGTTTCTAAGTGAGAGGAGGTGGGAGTAGATACTGAAGAAAACTAGTAGTGCCCTGCAAGGCTGTGAGTTTTTGCCATTGATCTATTACTTTGCTTGCCAGAGGAAATTATGCAGGGTTTTTGGTACTCAACATCACCTGCTTTATCAGCATCTGCTCATAGCCCTCCTTCCTAATTTTCCAGGCCTATCACTTTCCCAAGCAAGGCCGTAAGAAATCCTAAGTAAATTTTATTCGCCTAAGAATTCAGCCACAGGAATGCATTTCAGATTTGGTCTTTAGACAGTGCTATTCTCTGCCTAGAGGAGAATGAAGACACTTTCATGATCATTCAAAAAAAATTATGACCCTTTTTTTTAACCAAAGTCTTGAGTTAGGAATTCAAAGTTTTGATCTCCTTGTTTTTGTTTTTCAAGTTTTTGAATGCACTTAGAAACAGTCAAACAAATGCAAGGTGGTTTGACTCTTATTTCCACTGACTAGTTCAATGGAGAAAACTATGTGGACATACAAGGTCTTTCATTTTATAGTTTGCCCTTGGCAACAGTTGGCAAGGTGACACTTTAGTGGTCTTCCCACTGCCTGTTGGGCACTGTCATTGCCGCATTTGCCATGGAAAATAGAATCATTACTATTTCTAAATCTAATCAGATTAGAATCAACTCCCTATCCTTAATAAGATGATTTGGAATGACTCTGTTGCTGCTAGATGCTGCCGAGTGGGTTCTGACTCAGAGCAAGGCTTTGTAGACCAGAATGAAACCCCCTCTGGTCCCAGGCCACCCTCAATTGACATTAGATACTCATAATTGCCACCATGCACATTACGGGGATATCAGACTTATTAAGAGATTTTTCTTTTTCACAATTGTGGTAGGAGTTAGAGGGGTAATGGTGCAGGAGAGCAATTGGAGGATCAGAGAAAGAAATGCTAACCAGGTGGACTGAATCGCTGTAGCAGGTGGACATGTTGGAGCCTGCAGAGAAATGATGAAGCCAAGTACATCTCCTTGGCATTGCGGGACCGTGCTAGTGCTCTATGAGTCAGCAACCATGCAGCTGTGGTGACCCTGGGGCAACAGATGGTTAGTCACTCGGCCTTGATGATTGATGGTTAGTTGGAAGGATGATCTGGATATGATGTGGGAGAGAGGGAGGATGATGGAGACGTGACTGTGCACCAGGGACGTTTAGGGATTTATAGTCAATCTAACCTTTCCAGCTTCACCAATTTCTATTGTCATCATGGAAACTTAATTAATCTTGTTAGCTTCCCTTCAAATCCACATAAAGTATGTTCCTCCAGCGGTTGCCTGCATGGCCCCTGACTTCCTTTGGAGACTACATACCCTCATGTCTATTTTTAACTTGATAGCAAAATTTTTCATTGCAAGTTAACGTTTTTATAAAACATGGGATTTCTGGTATGTTATAATTATTGGTATTTGATAATAAAATTGTAATAGCAATCTTAACAGTATATCTATAAAATATAATTTAAGTATCATAGTGATGGTAGGTCTATCTTCATCAATTTAAAAAATACATGAATAAGCTCTTCTTTAACAAGCAGAAATTTTACACTGTTCCATTTTCTCCTTGAACTCATATTTCCATTCCATTTCTCTCATGGATTTTTATCCTAACATAATATTTTTATGCTTGAAAGTTTTTTATTGATCACATTTTATGTCTTTCTGCAATAAAATATGTATATAAGTTAAAATTAATTTTTTATATTACCTGTGACCAAAATCTAAGTTTTAATTTTCTTTCATCCGGTTTAAGTTTTTATCATTGCAATTATTATTGGCACATTATTGTTAATAGTCTTAAGCACGTTGCAGAATTATAAACAAACCTAAGAAGTAAAGTTTAATTTGAAATTCACGGGTCAAGATGTACATAAGGAGTTCTTGTGACACAGTGGTTAAACACTAGGATGCTAAACGAAAGACTGATGGTTGGAACCCATCCAGTAATTCTGCTCTGTCATATGGGTTTTATGAGTCAGAATAGGGTCAATGACATCAAAAACCAACAAAATTGTATATTCATATTGTGTTAGGTGGGGTTGACCAGAGAAACAAATCCAGAGACACATATATGTATAAGAAACAGCTTTATATCAAGAAATAATTTTATATCTACAAGAAAACATCCCAGCCTAGTCCAACTCAAGTTGGACTAGTCCATACTAGTCCATAAGTCCAATGCTAGTCCCTAAGTTCCCCTTCAGAGTCACAGATCCACATGAAATGATGCAGAATGCAGGAGATCACAGGCTAGTGGGTGCAAAGTCATGTGGATCTAGTGGCAGTGGTAGCTAGCATCACCGGGCTCTGGTAGCAATCAAGAGTCTGCCAACAGGAAAGTGAAGATGGAGAGGTGGGGTGGGGGAGGGACGGAGAAGCTCCCAAGGTCCACAAGGAGTTGCCATCTGGCTGTGACCTGATTGACAGGCTAAACTCCACTCCTACACTTTTATATGTCTTCAAGTTGACATGAAATTATGTAACTACCAGAGACTAACCATCATCAATTTGACACCTTTAAAAAAATCATTTTATTGGGGGCTTGTATAATTCTTATCACAATCTATACATATATCCATTGTGTCAAGAATCTATATATATTTGTTGCCATCATTGTTCTCAAAATATTTGCCTTCTGCTTGCCGCCCTTAATATCTGCGGCTCATTTTCCCCCTCCCTCCCGACTCACCCCTACCTCATGAACCCTTCATTATTCATAAATTATTACTATTTTGTCATATATTACACTGTCCGACGTCTCTCCTCACCTTCTTCTCTGCTCTCCCTCCCCCAGGGAGGAGGCCATACATAGATTCTTGTAATCAGTTCCCCCTTTCTACCCCACATTCCCTCCACCCTCCAGGCATAGCTACTCTCACCACTGGTCCCGAAGGAGTCCTTTGTCCTGGATTCCCTGTGTTTCCAGTTGCTCTCTGTACCAATGTACATCCTCTGGTCTAGCCAGATTTGCAAGGTAGAATTGGGATCATGATAGTGGGGGCGGGGGAGGAAGTATTGAAGAACTAGAGGAAAGTTCTCTGTTTCATCGTTGCTACCCTGCATCCTGCCTGGTTCATCTCCTCCCCACAACCCCTCAGCAAGGGGTGTCCAGTTGGCTACCATTGGGCTTTGAGTCTCCATTCTGCACTCATCCACATTTTCAATGATATTATTTTTTGTTCCTTGATGCTTGATACTGGATCCCTTCAATAGCTCGTGGTCACACAGGCTGGTGTATTTCTTCCATGTGGGCTTTGCTGCTTCTGGACTAGATGGCCGCTTGTTTATATTCAAGCCTTTAAGACCCTAGACGCTAGCTCTTTTGATAGCTGGGCACCATCAGCTTTCTTCACCACATTTGCTTATGCACACCTTTGTCTTCATTGATCGTATCAGGGAGGTGGGTACCCATTGATATGATTTTTAGTTCTTTGATGTCTGCTAACTGGACCCTTCTACACCTTGTGGTCAGCCAAGCTGGTGTGCTTCTTCCATGTGGGCTTTGATGCTTCTCAGCTAGATGGCCTCTTGTTTATCTTCAAGCCTTTAAGACCCCAGATGCTGTATCTTTTGATAGCCGAGCACCGTCAGCTTTCTTCACCACATTTGCTTATGCACATATTTTTCTTCCGCAATCATGTCAGGAAGGTGTGCATCCTGGAATGCCAATTTAATAGAACAAAGTGTTCTTGCATTGAGTAAGTGCTTGAGTGGAGGCCCAATGTCCATCTGCTGCCTTAGTACTAAACCTATAAATATGTGCACATAGATCTGTTTCCCCACACTCATATAAATATATTTACATATGTACATTCCAGTCTTTGGACCTCTATGAATACCCTTTGTCACCTAGTTCTTTCCTCTATTTCCTTTTACTTTCCTCTTGTCCCACTATCATGCTCAGCCTTCATTTAGGTTTTAGTAATTTCTCTCGGTTATTTTGCCCTTGCTGAATCCCTACCAGGCCACTCACACCCTCCTTGCTACTGATTTTGGATCACTTATTGTTCGCCTGTCCCCGGGTTAGTCAGTACCACCTCCTTGCCCCCTTCTCCCCCTCTCCCTTGTTCCCCTGGAACCATTGGTCCCATTGTTTTCTCCTTCAGACTATTCATCCAGTCTATCTTATCTAGATAGAGCTGTAGAGATAATAATATGCACCAAAAATCAAGTCATAGCAAGATAGGTGATGAGTGAGAACTCAGATATGATAATAAAAAAGGAAACCAACTACCCATAGAAGAATAAATTAATTAAAAGAAAAAAAAATTTAAAAAGAAAGAGAAACTTGTAAATAGATCAAGGTCTGATTTTTGATCTCTAGGTGTGTCCTTCAGTCAGGTCCAATGAGTTACCATGCTTTAGTCCCAGAGTCTGCCCTCCCTCGAAGGCACCCTGCTCTGCTCCCACTGTTGCTTTGTCACATGCTTTTAGTGGTTTGCCTCAGGGGTCAATTTGACACCTTTAAACAACTCTTTAGCCATACGTAATTTTTAAGACAAAGATGATAATGAAATAATATTTGTACCTAACAGAATAAAACTAAAATGTGTACAGCTGAAAATATGCTAGCTCCATTTAAACATAATATTCTATAAGTGAAGAAAACAAAAAAAATATTCTATGCCTACAAATTGTAGTTAGGTGAACACCTACACCATAATCCTATCAACATATTCCTCCCACTCATGAAGGTTTGTAAGTCTGCCACTTTATGTCTTTATTCCCTTCCTCCCCCAGATTTTGGGTATTAAATTTCTATATTGCCCATTTATATCAACCCAGTGCTCTGAGAGGCAAGCATGTTCTTTGATGTGAAGAATCTTCATTCCAGTTGGAATCTTGTGAGTCTGCATCCATAAGCAAAGCCAAATCAGGACAGGCCATCCATAAAGTCAGAAAGAATATGCACCAATTCAAAGGCTCCAAAATCTTATCTTCTTCAGGTTGGGTTCTGGTCAGCTCAGTGTGGGCCACCTCACTTAGGATTACGAGGGTGCCCATTGGCTGTATCACCTTTTGACCATGGGTCATATAGAAAATTCTCAACAACCCTACCCCCCTTGGGGTTAGGTCATGCCATAGGCTCAGGTTCTGCACAACTCTCTCAACATCGGACCACCCAACCCACTCTCTTCTCTCCTCTATTCCCTGTGAACCAGGTCCCCAGGTGCCAGAGGCCAGACTCAATTGCTCTCTATTGCTGCCTTTCTCCAACTTGCATACACGTGGATCCAGGTGATCCCCTAGTCAGTGAGCATTTAAGGCTGCCTGCGGAATCCCTTGAAGATTCAGTCCTGGAGAGGAGAGTTCCTTCATGGCTCCAAATTTTTCCAGCTTCAGGAGCAAACCTCCAGTTCAAATTTCAAAAAGGCCTAGTGGCTCCTTTTTTGTCTTTCTGTCTGCCAACACCTTGCTAGGCAAGTTTTTTTTTTCCCAATGCAAATATACTGAGCATTCAAGGAACTGGGTGGGGCTTACCTTTTGTAAGCATTCTTTGCTGGCATTTCCTATACCCATTTAACAGAGCCAATTTAATCCCTGAAGGCAGTGGAATTATAAGCTCTCTAGTGATACTTCCCAATAATCATTTCTACCACATATTATAGCAATAAGTAGCAATAAGTAGAAGAAATCAGTATACTCCTAGCTCATCTAGATCCTAAACACATTTCTTAAAACAACCAAATCCAATCTTTTCTTATTTAAGCTATCCCATTCATATGCAATATGGCCTGTGGCTGCATGCAGCCAGGACCTGGCTCTTGGTCAGCCATGTTGACTAAGCCCCATGGCCTCAGTGAAGTTCCAGGGGTGTTTTCACCCCCTGAGTGCAACATTTATATTTATCACATTATTTTGCACCACTTCAGTTAGGAATAACCAAAGACAATTTCTAGGAATCAAAACCTTCAATTCCCATGTCTTTTCCAGAAAACAACCCAGTAAACTGCACCGCTATATCTGACTCCTGGCATCCAAAGAAGAAAAACTACCATAAGGCAGAAGTCAGACAAGCATCTACTCTCCATCTTCATGATTTGTTTCGCTGGTACCCCACTCCTCAGGTGCCATAATGTGTTAGGCTGGGTTGACTCGAGACATGAATCCAGTGATACTCACAAATGTGTTAGAAAGAGCTTTATATCAAGATGTAATTGTACATAATGAAAACATCTCAGCCCAGTCCAACTTCAGTCCATATGTCTGAAACTAGTCCATAAGCCATATGCATGCATGGCACTTCACTCTCAGACAGTGAAAAATGTACACTTTATCATTATCATATTCATTTCATCCACTCCTCTTAGATATAACTGACCTATGATCAGTACGACCACTACTGCCCCATCTATGTAACCTCTTGCCTAAAGAGTCCCTGTGTGTTGCATTGGTCACCTTGCTTAGGCTCTAATGCTTGGTGTGGGGTTTGCATCCTTACTATATGCTTCCTGCTGTTTTTGCTCATAGCATTTCCTCTAAATTAATAAGAACAAAAGGAAAGAAATATGAGAAGAAGGATGTGTTAGACCAAGTTGACTAAAGAAACAAATCCAGACACACGCATGTGCATGTGGAAGAGAGAGCTTTATATCAAAGAACAATGGTATATTGCGAAAACATCCCAACCCAATCCAGATGAAGTCCATATTAGCCCATATATCCGATACTAGTCCATAAATTCCTTTTCAGACTCATGAACACATGCAATGATGCTGAATGCAGGAAGATCACAGGCCAGTGGATGAAAAGTCTTGTGGATCTAATGGCAGTGGTAGCATCTCAATGCTGGTGTGATGCTCCACATGACTCCTCCAGCCCTCTGAATATGTCTTTCAACAGAAAGGTGAGACACAGAGAGAGTGACCCACCTTCAAGGAGAAAGAGAGGAAGCTCTCAGAATCCTCCTGAAAAGGCCATGCTACCAGGAGGCATCATCAGGCTGATAAGCAGGCTAAACTTCACCCCTTTACTTTTAGCACTCTCAAGTTGACACAAGATTATATAATTACCACAAAGGAAGTAAGAAGGGGAAAAGCATGCTTAAAATTTTGTTGTGCTCTTCTAATCCCCAGAAAGAAAGCGACAGAGAGAGACACAGTTAGATATATAAATTAGACAAAGCGATGCATAGATAAAGCTCAGAGCTTTCCCTGAGTTTTTCACTTGGATGCAATTACTGCAATGTTCTTCAGTATTTACTACCCACACAGGATGCTCTCTTTCTCTAAAAAAATCAATGAATTCTTTAACAATAATGAAGAAGCTAAAGAAAATATGTCTCGGAAAGAAAATGATCACTTCTCTAATTTCACTCTACAAATATATCTAAATTTGGAATAATTGAACACAGGAAAAATACTCATTTTTTTAATATCTCACTTAGCCTACAACAGAGAACTGTACATGAAAGGGAAAGACAAAAGGTCTATCACAGATTAAGGTTACTTAATGAAAGAGGCTTCATCCATTTGGGTAAGAGTTTCTAAAAGCTAAACACTACCTTTTCCTTGTTATATAACTAAGTTTGATTATGTGATTTGGGAGAAAAGAAAGGAAAACCAATCAAAGCATTGACATAGGACTTTTCTCAAGTAGCTCAATGCTAGTAAAAAGTAGAAGCCAGGAGTATAACAATGCATTTTCAAAATTCTAGGGAGATTTTTGTGATTTCTCAGAGGCACATGTGTGTAGTTTATAATCATTAGTGTAGGTACTAATTAGGTTATGTGCCAACTTGCCTGGGGCAGGGATCTTAGCAGTTTAGCAGTAATCCCCCCATGATGTGATCTAATACAATGTAATCAACTCCATGATGGAATCTAATACAATATAACCAACCCTGTGAGCAGCCAGCCCTTGTAGTGGAATGGATCACCATGGATCAGGTCACCGCCTTGATACAATTGGAATAAGCACTCCCCAAGTATGTTGTGTGCTCCTTTTTAAGCCAACTCTGTGGGAAACCACCGCTGCCCTGTCAGTTTGTCAGATTGTGGTGACTTGTGTATTGCTGCGATGCTGGAAACTACACCACTGTTATTTCAAATACCAGCAGGGTTATCCAACATGAACAGGTTTCAGTGGGACTTCCAGACTCAGAACAGACAACAAAGAAGAACCTAGCTACCCACGTAGGAGGAAGTGGTCACTGAAAACCCTATGCGTAGCTTCCGAATATTGTCAGATACTGAAGGCCTAATGAATGGAAGCAAAGCATTGTTGGAGATATTGCTTATGTCAGAAGGTATTTGAAATGTGACTGAAGAGGAGCGACTTTCTTAGAGTGCACTCGACCCTGGTGATATGAATGGGTTAACACCTATGGGAGAAGAGACTTTGGGATCTTCATTTGGTTATGGGACTCAACTCCAGGTAAAAAGAAATATCTGTAGAAATTAGCTAATGATCTGAACTCGGAATGTCTGAAGTATGAATCTAGGAAAATTAGAAGTTGTCAAAATGAAATGAAACACATAAAGATTGGTATCCTGGCCATTAGTGAGCTGAAATTGACTGCTATTGACCATTTTGAATGAGAAAATCATATGATTTATTATGCTTGGAATAACACAATGAAGAGGAATGGCCTGGCATTCATTGTCAAAGAGGAAAATTCACAATCAATCTTGAAGTGCAATGCTATCTGTGATAGGAATATATCTATCTGTCTTCAAGGACATCAAATCAATACAACTATTCTTCAAATGTATGCACCAATGACAAAAGCTAGGGATGAAGAAATTGAAGAATTTTACCAATGTCTTCTATCTGAAATTGATCAAACATGCAATCAAGATGCACCGATAATTCTTGGTGATTGGAATGCAAAAGTTGTAAACAGAAAGGAAGGAAGAATAGCTGGAAATTATAGACTTGGTGATAGAACTGAAGCTGGAAACTGCATTACAGAACCAACAACTTGTTCATGGCAAATACCTTTTTTCAACTGCACAAATGGGCTTCCTCACATAAAATACATAGAAATGAAGTTGACTACATCTGTGAGAAGAGAGGAGGGAGAGGCTCAATATCAGCAGCTAAATCCAGGCCAGGAGCTGACTAGGAAACAGACCATCAATTGTTCATATGTAAGTACAGGATGAAATTGAAGAAAATTAAAACAAGTCCACAAGAGTCAAAATATAACCTTTGAGTCTATATCACCTGATTTTGAGAAAATCTCAAGAGCAGATTTGTTGCATTGAACACTAATGACAGAAGACCTGATGAGCTGTGGGAGGATATCAAGAACATCATTCATGAAGAAAACAAAGCCAGGTATTAAAAATACAGGAAATAAAGAAAAAGATCAAAGTGAATGTCAGAGGAGATTAAAACTACAAAGTGGTGTCAATAGAGATTTTGAAATTTGCTTTTAATTGTAGAGGATCTAAAGCAAGTGGGAGAAAAGAAGTCAAAGCTGAATGGAAAATTTCCAAGGGCAACTTGAGACAACAGAGTCAAATATTAAAATGGAATACACAAAGATCTAGACCGAGAAAATAAGAAGGGAAAACATGTCCAGCATATTATAAACTAAGAGAAATGAAGAAAAAATTAAAACCTTGATTTGTAATATTGAAAGATTCAAAAGGTAATATATTGAGTGATGCAGGAACCATCAAAGGAAGATGGAAAGAATACATAGTCTTGTACCAAAAAGAAGTCACCAACATTCCAGCATTTCAGGAGGTAGGATATAAGCAAGACATAATGGTGCTGAAAGGAAAGGTTCAAGTGGTACTGAAAGAAATAGTCAAAAACAAGGCTTTAGGAATTGATGGAATACAAATTCAAATGCCTTGACAAGTTGAAGAAGCCCTGGAAGCACTCATTTGTCTATGCTAGGAAATTTGGCTAACTGACTGGAAAATCCCCCTATCTGTGCCTATACCAAAGAGAGATAACCCAATGGAATGCTCAAAAGATAGAACAATATCTTATACTCTCCAACGTCTCCCTCCCCTCACCCACTTTTCTGTTGTCTGTCCCCCAGGGAGGAGGTTATATA
Organism: Tenrec ecaudatus; assembly: GCF_050624435.1. Taxonomy (NCBI): domain Eukaryota; kingdom Metazoa; phylum Chordata; class Mammalia; order Afrosoricida; family Tenrecidae; genus Tenrec; species Tenrec ecaudatus. The sequence goes on along the minus strand of NC_134534.1, from coordinate 74,442,007 downwards.
TAGATCCTTAAAATCGGTTGCCTCTTTCTACCCACCCCACCCCCCACCCTCCGGTATCATCACTCTCACCACTGGTCCTGAAGGGATCATCTGTCCTGGATTCCCTGTATTTTCAGTTCTTATCTGTACCATTGTATATACTCTGATCTAGCTGGAATTGTAAGGTAGAATTGGGATTATGATAGTGTGGGAGGAGGAAGCATTTAAGAATTAGGGGAAAGTTGTATGTTTCATTGTTGATACACTGCACCTTGACTGGCTCATCTCCTCCCTACAACCCTTCCCTAAGGGATGTTCAATTACCTATAGATGGGTTTTTGGTCCCCAATCTGCAACCTCCCCTCATTTACAATGATATGATTTTTTGTTCTTTAATGCCTGATACTTGATCCCTTCGACACCTTGTGGTCACACCTGGTGTGCTTCCTCCATGTGGGCTTTGTTACTTCTGAGCTAGATGGCTGCTTGTTTACTTTCAAGCCTTTAAGACCCCAGACACTCTATCTTTTGATAGCCGGGCACCATCAGGTTTCTTTTTTTCCCCCTAATCATTTTCTTTTCTTTTTTTACATTTTATTAGGGGCTCATACAATTCTTATCACAATCCACACGTATACATACATCAATTGTATAAAGCACATCCGCACATTCTTTGCCCTAATCACTCTCAAAGCATTTGCTCTCCACTTAAGCCCTCTGCATCAGGTCCTCTTTTTTTCCCCCTCCCTGCCTGCTCCCCCCTCCCTCATGAGCCCTTGATAATCCACAGATTGTTATTTTGTCATATCTTGCCCTATCCGGAGTCTCCCTTTCCCCCCCTTCTCTGCCGTCCATCTCCCAGGGAGGAGGTCACATGTGGATCCTTTTAATCAGTTCCCCCTTTCTAACCCACTCACCCTCCACTCTCCCAGCATCGCCCCTCACACCCCTGGTCCTGAAGGCATCGTCCACCCTGAATTCCCTGTGCCCCCAGCTCCCATATGCACCAGTGTACAATCTCTGCCCTATCACCATCAGCTTTCTTCACCACATTTGCTTATGCACCCATTTGTCTTCAGCGATTGTATCGGGGAAGTGAGCATACAATGATATGATTTTTTTTTTCTTTGATGCCTGATACCTAATCCTATTGACAACTCGTGATCACACAGGTTGGTGTGCTTTGTCCATGTGGGCTTTGTTGCTTCTGAGCTAGATGGCCACTTGTTTACCTTCAAACCTTTAAGACCCCAGACGCTATAACTTTTGATAGCTGGGCACCATCAGCTTTCTTCACCACATTTGCTTATCCATACCTTTGTCTTCAGTGATCCTGTCAGGAAAGTCTGCATCATGGGATGCCAGTTGAATAGAACAAAGTGTTCTTGCATTGAGGAAGTACTTGAGTGGAGGCTCAATGTCCATCTGCTGCCTTAATATAAACCTATACATATATGCATGTAGATATATTTCTCGAGTTTAAGACATGACAAAATAATAATAATTTATAAATTATCAAGAGTTCATGAGGGAGGGGAGAGCTGGAAGGAAGGGAGAAACAATGAGGAGCTGAAACCAAGGGCTTAAGTGGAAAGCAAATGTTTTGAGAATGATGAGGGTAATGAATGTACAAATGTACTTGACACAATGGATGTGTGTATGGATTGTGATAAGATTTGTATGAGTCTCCCCAATAAAATGATTTTTAAAAACCAATATCATTGATATCACCTACAAGAAATATTTTGCTGAAGATCATCCAACAATGGTTGCAGTAGTGCATTGATAGAGAGTTGCCAGAGGTTCAGCATGGACTTAGAAGAAGATGTGTAACCAAGGATAACATTGCTGATGTCAGATAGATGTTGACTGAAAGTAGAGACTACCAGAACAAATGTTTTCTTGTGTTTTATTAACTCTGCCAAGGCATTCGACGGTGTGGATCATAACAAACTATGGATATCCTTGAAAGAATGGGAATTCCAGAACACTTAATTGTGCTCATTTAGAACCTGAACACGAATCAAGAGAGTTGTGCGGACAAAATACGGAACTACCACATGGTTTAACGTCGGAAAGATGTGTGATAGGGTTGTATCCTTTCACCATACTGATTCAGTCTGTATGCTGGGCAAATCATCAGAGAAACAATTATATGGAGAATAATGTAGCATCAGGACTGAGACATAAATGTTACAGCCTTGCTTGCTGAGACTGAGGAAGACTTGAGGCTCTTGCAGATGAATACCAAGGATTATAGCCTTCAATATGGATTATGATTTAGTCTAAAGAAGAATAAAAATCCTCATAACTGGATTAATAGGTAACATCATGATAAATGGAGAAAAGATTGAAGCCAATGATTTAGTCTTGCTTGGATCCACAATCACTGCTCATGGAAGCAGCAGTATAGAGATCAAAAGGCATGTTCCATTAGGTAAGTCTGCTGCACAAGACCTCTGGAGAGTATTGAAAAGGCAAAGATGTTTTTATGAGGAATAAAGTATGCCTGACTCAATCCTCATATTTTCAATTGTCTCATATGTGTGTAAATATTGAATATTGAATAATGAAAACCTAAGAAGAATGAATGCATTTGAATTGTGTTGCTAGAGAAGAATATTGAAAGTACCATGGCCTGCTAAAAGGACAACCCAATCTGTCTTGGGGGAAGTATGGCCAGAGTACTCCTTAGAGGCAAGGATCAGAAGACTTTGTCGTACATTCCTTGGACCTGTGGTCTGAAGAAACTAACCCCTGAAGAAGGAATGATGCTTGGTGAGTTGGAGAGGCAGAGAAAAAGAGGAAGACTCTGAAGGATATGGACTGACACGATTGCTGTAAGAGTGGGGTCAAGCATGTGACCAATGAGGAGGATGACTCAGAACCGGACAATGTATTGTTCTGCTGTGCATAGGGTCGCTAGGAATCAGCACCTACTGGATGGCACCTAACAACTGTTGGAAACCTTATCACTTCTCCTGGGTGTGGACCGTGCATCTGGCTCAGCAACCTTCTACCATAGTGCCTAATAATTGCAGGAGCCATCATCGGATTACCGACCTTGGATTAGTTAAATGCTGCTTCCACCAGCCTTTGGTATTCCTGCTTCCTCTTTCTGCTTCCTGGTTCATCAGCCCCCACAGCCATAAGAGTCAGGAGAAGCCTCTAGTTAACATTTGACCTATCAATTTGAAGTACTTACCCACTTCTATAATGGTATGAGCTATACTTTGATAGACATTTCTTTCTATATACATACTTATATAAAGAGTCCTGGTTTTACGTATCTAGCTAAACCAACCTAACATTTTACTCAAAAAAGTTAAAAGCAATAAATGTTAGTCAATTGGCTCACCCAAAATCAAATGCACTTCTACTGAGTTGATTTTGACTCACAATGATTTTGACTCACAGTAAAACTGCTCCCTAAGGTTTACAAAGCTGTAAATCTTTATGGCAGCAGACTGCTAGAATTATTGTGTCACCAGGGCTTGATTTATATGCCTGTACCTGTGCCTGGTGTTTGACTGCAATTAGTTATTTGTTGTCAGATGCCACCTAGTTGTTTCCAACTCATACCCACCCTATGCACAACAAAACAAAACACCACCCGGTCCGGTGCCATCCTCACAATTGTTCTGATGCTTGAGCCCATTACGCTAATACATTTAATCAAGGGACTGCCTGTCTGTCACTTCCCTTCTACTTTACCAAACATGATGTCCTTTTCCAGGGACTTGTCCCATCTGATAATATGGCCAGAATAGTGAGATGAAGTCTCACCATCCTGGTTTCTAAGGACTATTCTGATCATGTTTCTTCCAAGAGAGATTTGTTTGTACTTTTGGTTACCCCTGGTACTTTCAATAGTCTTTGGCAGCACCATAATTTAAATGCATGGATTCTTCTCCAGGCTTCCTTATTCAATGTACAGTTTCACATGCATATGAAGCAGTTGAATATACCATGGCTTGGGTCAGACCCACCTTAGTACTCAATGCGACATCTCTGCTCCTCAACATTTCATCGAGATCCTTGTGAAACAGATTTAACCAATGCAACGCCTCTTTGATCTCTTGACTGCTGCTTCCATGAGCACCGATTGTGAACCCAAGCAAGATGGAATCTTGGCCAACTACAGTGTTTAATGCTGTTATGTATTTACCCAGTAGTGATGATTTTGGACTCCTTTCATTGAGTTGTAATCCATACAGAAGGCTGCACTCTGTGGTTTTCATCAGCATGTGCTTCAAGTCATCACTTTCAGTAAGCAAAGTTGTGTCGTCTGCGTATCATAGATTGTTAATAGACCTTCCTCCAATCCTGATGACACATTCTTCTTCACACAGTCCAGTTTCTCTGATTATTTGTTCAGCGTACAGATTGAATAAGTGTGGTGACAGGTACATCCCTGACACGATCTTGGCTGCCTTTTTTTTTTTAAGTAACTCATTTTATTGGAGCTCTTACAGCACTTAGAACAATCCATCCATCCACTGTGTTAAGCACATTTGTACATGTGTTGCCAGCATCCTTTTCAAAATATTTTTTCTACTTGAGCCCTTAGTTTTTTCCTCCTCCCCAACCTTCCCACCCTCATGAACCCCTGATAAGTTATAAATTATTATTTTCATATCTTACACCATCTGCTCTCTTCCTTACCATGGTATTTTTAATTATATACACGAGAAAGTTGGACAGAAAATAAGGAGGACAGAAGAATTGACGCATTGGAATCCTAGCATTGAGCAAGAATATTGAAAATACTGTGGGCTTCCAGAAGAACAAACAAATCTATCTTGGAAGAAGAATAGCCAGAATGACCTTTAAGAGAGAGATGATGAGACTTTGTCTCATGTACTTTGGTCATGTTATGCGGAGGGACCAGTCCCGGGAGAAGGACCCCCTGCTTGATAAAGCGATGGGTCCATGAGAAGGAATGGCTGCAACAATGGGCTCAACCATAGCAACAATGATGAGGATGGCGCAGGACCAGGGCAGTGTTTTGTTCTATTGTATATATGAGTCGGAACCAATTGGATGGCGCGACAACATTTATACGGATACCGTCTTGAAAGAGATCATGAGACCGTAGCCATTCCTTAGTCAAGTACAGGGCTTAGACTGGGGTTTGAAAGCAGGGGACAAAATAGTTCAAAATAATTCTTTAACAAAATGGTTCTTTAACGTACGTTTCCCTTTGCTTAATTCTTTATACCTGCAGAGTTTGGCATGTGTGCAATTTTAGGTTTAGTCACTGTTTAAATGTAATGGAACTTGAAATTTATCCTGTGAATATTTTTTGTAATGAAAAAACATTGAAGTTGTTAAAGGAAACATTGATTTTTATTTTTTTCTGATTTGTAAGTTTGAAGTGTTACATATTGATTCTGCTTAGAATAATGATTAGTGAGACTAAATGTTTTTTCAAAAAATGGATTTTTAATCTATTCCAAACAAAATTCAAGTAAGTTCAAACCGTGAAGCACTCCCTTTTATTTATAGTCCTTCTCTTGGCCCACGAGAGGTTCTCCATGAGCACACGATGCAGGGTTCTGGAACTACCGTTCTTCTCGATGCCATCCATAATTGCTTATTATCCACACAGTCAGATGCCCTTGAATAATTCATAAAACACAAGCAATTGGCAGTTCCACCATAAATACAAGAATGGCTTAGACATTGGGCAGCTAACTGCAAGGTGGGTGGTTTGAACCCATCCATGTTCTACATGGGAGGAAGATTAGGCTGTCTGCTCAGATAGCCAGTTATAATCCTCTGTAGGGTTCCTTTAGTCAAAATCAACTTAAAAGCCATGGGCTTAGTTTGGTTAACTGCAAAAAGAGTTATATTAGATGAAAGAGAGAAATTATATTGTGGGTAGGAATATACCCTTCAATCTCCTGTCATTTCTTGTTCTGTACAGTGCTGTAATCATTGCATCCCCTCTTATCCATTCCCATCCCTATACCTTTCTCCTCTATTTCTCTCTATATGACTATGTAACTACATATGTGTACACATACTTATATTTACATAATTTTATAATTATTGCTGAATGGCTAGCTTTCCTTAGGAAAATACTTAATCTTATCAATGTAAAATTTATTTAAAAGCAGTGTTATAATGTTTTATAACTGTAAGAATTGAAATACTGCTGTGTGATTTTTCAATTTGTAAAAATTATTTCTCAATATATGATGGTCAATCAGAGAATTACTCTCAGGGCTCCAGTTCATGTACATACAGGCTTATTCCAAGCAAAGCACTACTAAACCTGCACCTGTGGCGACTGGGTGACTGCAGACAGATTCTCTGCGCATCACACTTGTCTCACTCTCATTGTGGTCCCTTCATGAGAGGGTCCAGCGAGAACAGCTTCCAAGGGCATCTGAAATGCCAGCTTGACCCACCGCAGAGAAGTCCGCTCAGGATATAATTACTGCTTTGCTTTCTCAAAAATGAATTTTTGGATGCCCACGGAGTGATTGTGATAGATTTTCTCAAAGGGTACATGACAGTCTTGGGAGTATTATTATGAAGAATTTTTTTAAAAGGAAAACTGCATAGTGGGCTGAGCGAGGGGGGGGGCCGTAAAATAAATTTAAAAAAACAAACAAACTGCATAGTGGAGGAAAAGGTCCAGAAAATAGCATCCAGGGAAGTTTTTCCATTATGACAATGCACCGATTTATTCTTGAAGGGTAGCAAGGGTATCATAGGAGAGTTTTTGTTGCAAAACTTTACCCCATTCACCCTATCTCCTTAACTTTGCCATTTCAAACTTCTTTTTGTTCACCAAGTGCGTCCATGCTGCCAAGACTGCCCTTCTGATGTGGCTTAAATGGAAGAGTACGAAATTATTTGGATAAAGAATTAGTGGGATGGAAACACTTCCATAAAAAAATATATGTCTTGATTGAGGATATTTTGACTTTAAAAAAATCATTTTATTGGGGACTCATACAACTCATCACAATCCATCTATTCATTGTGTCAAGCAAGCACATTTGTACATATGTTGCCATCATCATTTTCAAAACATTTTATTTCTACTTGAGCCCTTAGTATCAGTCCTTTATTCCCCCCTCCCTTCCCCACCCTCCCTGCCTCATGAGCCCTTGATAATTTATAAATTATTATTATTTTGCCATATTTTACACTGTCCAATGTCTCCCTTCACTGAACTTTCTGTTGTCCATCCCCCAGGGAGGAGGTTATATATAGATCCTTGTAATTGGTTCCCCCTTTCTACCCCACCTTCCCTTCACCCTCGGTATCACCACTCTCACGACTTTTCTTGAAGGGATCATCTGTCCTGGATTTCCTGTGTTTCTGATTCCTATCTGTACCAGTGTACATCCTCTGGTCTAGCCAAATTTATAAAGTAGAATTGGGATCATGATAGTGGTGGGAGAGGAAGCATTAAAGAACTAGAAGAAAGTTGTATGTTTCATTGGTGCTATACGGCATCCTGACTGACTTGTCTCCTCCCCATGACCCTTCTGTAAAGGGATGTCCAGTAGCCTACAGATGGGTCTTGGGTATCCACCCTGCACTCCCTCTCATTCACAATGATATGGTTTTTTGTTCTTTGATGCCTGATACCTAATCCTATCAATACCTCGTGATCACACAGGCTGGTGTGCTTCATTCCTGTGGGCTTTGTTGCCTCTGAGCTAGATGGTCACTTGTTTACATTCAAGCCTTTAAAACCCCAGACACTATATCTTTTGACAGCCGGGCACTATCAACTTTCTTCACCACATTTGCTTATGCACCAATTTGTCTTCAGCGATCTTGTTAGGAAGGTGGGCATCATGGAATGCCAGTTTAATAGAACAAAGTGGTCTTACATTGAGGGAGTACTTAAGTAGAGGCCTAATGTCCATCTGCTGCCTTAATACTAAACCTATTAATATATGTACATAGATCTCTTTCCCCATCATCATATATAACTATATTTACATATGTACATGTCTGTATATAGACCTCTATAAATGCCCATTTGCTTCCTAGTTCTTTCCTCTATTTCCTTTTACTTTCCTTTTTCCCACTATCATGTTTTGCCTTTATTTGGGTTTCAGTAATTTCTCTCAGTTACTTTGCCCTTAACCAAGCCCTACCAGACCTCCTACACTCTCCTCACCATCAATTTTAGATCAGTTGCTGTTCCCTTATGATATTTTTACTCTTTAACCAATAAAACATTCTATGATTTTGTAGCAATGCTTAATTTTTTAACTGACTCCCATGTATGAATAAACACATTTGCTTTTCTGTTTGATGCATATAAATTCTATTTTCTTTGTAAACTATATGTTATAGACAATCAGCTCAATGGCCAATCATTGTCTACAATTCAGAGGATCTGCCCATGTGCCATGTTATTGTTTAGAGGAAAATAAATGGGAACTCCACATGTAAAGAAGGAGGTGTGGTTTAAAGCAATTAGTCAGAGCCAGCTGAGATACTGGCTTCCCTTTACTCTATGGACAAGCAATGTTTCTGATTTTGATGCTATTTAAAATGTTCCTGGTTTGGGTTTTGAGGCTATTGTTGGAGTAGTAACTTTTCCACCGTTCCTGGATGCTCAGTATCCACTGACCCTTAATTTTAATGTGTGTTTATATACAGCATCATATCATCAGTGAACATGCCACCTGTGAGATATTTTTTATTGTTTTTCAGTTTGGATCATTTTACTACTTTTCCTGTCTAATTGTTATGGCTAAAACCTATCTATTACAATATTGAATAGTAATAGTGAAAGTGTGTATCCTTGGCTTATTCTTGACCATAGGGGGAAAGCAGAGGGTTTTTCATAAATCCATTTGAATGTGGAAGTCCCTTACTGGGTAATGCCGGTTGGCTAGAGAAACAAATTTAGTGACACTAACATATGTATAAGAAAGAGTGCATATCAAGAAGTAATTGTACATCAGGAAAACATCCAGCCTAGTCCAGATCAAGTCCATAAGTCCGATACTAGTCCACAAATCCCTCTTCAGAATCACACCACAACAAGCAATAACACAAAATGCAGGACCATCAAAGGCCAGTGGGGGAATGCACTGGCAATGGATGAATCTCCAAGGGGCCTGTGCAAACCGCAGCGCATACCTAAGTGGCTCATTGGCTGAAGGTGAAGGCACAGTGAGAGCGGTCTCCAGCACCCACCTTATGAGAAGACCACACCCACAAGGAGGCATCATCAGGGTGTGACCTGATTGACAGGCTAGACTCCACCCCTTCATTTTATTAGCTGACACCCAATTATGTCACCACCACACCTACTATTCCTAGTTTTCTGAATATTTATGATAGGAACAAGTGTTTGATTTTGTGATATATGATTTTTTTTCTGAAAAATCTTTGTATTCTTGTGTATGATCCAAGTTGCTCAAAGTGTAAAAAGTTTTTATTGTACTGTTGGATCTGGTTTGCTAATGTGTTCATGAGGAGACTTCTCCACCTGTATATATAAGTTATTGAGCTATAATTTTTCTTTCTTACAATGTCTTTTCTGAAGTTGGACTCAGTAAAACTGACCTCATGAGGTGAGTGGTGTTTCCATTATTTCTGAGGAGCAGTATTAATTCATGTGAAATGCATGATTTACTCAGTGCAGCAACCCAAAGCCTGGCTTTTCTTTGTTTTTATTATTGATTCAATTGTTAGATGTTAGAGTCTTGCTTAATTTTCTATTTTTTCCCCCTGCGTCAAATTTCATAGCAAGTTCTAGAAGTTTATCTATTTTATCTAGGTTAGCTAATATGTCAGCATACAATTTTGATAGTATTCTGATAATCTTTCAAATTCAATTTCTGATTTTAATTAGTTATGTTCTCTCTGAATATCTGGTGGTCTAGTTAAGGTATTGTAAATTTTGTTGATATTTCCAAAGAATCAACTTTTAACTTCATTGATTCTCTCTATTACTTTCTTTTTCTCTAATTCATTTAACTATATTCTAAAAACTATAACTCCTTCCACTTTTATAGCGTCAAGTTAGTTTGCTCTTCTTTCTCTTGTTTCTTAAAATATAAAATTTGAGTTATTCATTTGAGATCTTCTTTCTTTTTTTATGTAGGCATTTATTGATATGAATTTATCTCTAAGGACAACCTTTAAAGCATCCCATAAGTTTTGATATGGTGTATGGATTTTGCTTGTTTAATTTATTACTTAGTATTTTCTATTTTGTATGTGTGTGTATGTAATTTCTTCTTTGACCTATTGATTGTTTAAGAGTGTGTTTTCAAGGGCTCTGTCCGCTGCACCATGGCAGCAGCAGGACACAGCACCCTGGACCTCACGCTCCGCGCCAAAGCCGATAGCGAAACCATTCTCAAAGGCCTGCAGTCCATTTTCCAGGAACAGGGAATGACCGAGTCGGTGCACACCTGGCAAGATCATGGCTACTTAGCAACCTACACCAACAAAAACAGCAGCTTTACCAATTTGAGAATTTACCCCCACGGATTGGTGTTGCTGGACATTCAGCGTTATGACGGCGATGCATAAGGCAACAAAGAACTTGACAGTCTTCTGAACAAAACAGAAGAATGAGTGAAAGAACCGAATCAGCAAAGTACCACGAAGGTGAAGCGATTACCACCCATCGCTCGAGGAGGAGCCGTCGACAGGTATTGGCCCATGCCTGGTGGAGCATGACATCTACGAGGTGGTGTATGATGAGGAGTCACCTTATCAGAACATTAAAATTCTACACTCGAGGCAATGCGGAAATATGCTCATCCTTGGCGGAGATCTCAGTTTGGCATAGAGTGACTTGGCGTATACCCGGGCCATTAGGGGCAGTGGCAAAGATGTCCTGATTCTGGGTGGTGGAGATGGGGGGCGTACTATGCGAAATAGTGAAACTATTTCAATGGTAGAGACTGACCAACTGGTGATTGATGGGTATAGGAAATACCTGTGAACAATGTGTGGCGAGGTCTTATACCATCTTCAAGGAGACTGCTATCAGGTTCTGATAGCAGACTGCATTCCGCCCTGAAGAGGCACGCCAAAGAAGGGAGAATGTTTGATTATGTGATTAATGATTTGATGGCTGTTCCTATCTCCACGTCCCCAGAGGAAGAGTCCTCCTGGGAGTTTCTCAGACTGATTCTTGACCTTTCAATGACAGCATTGAAACAAGATGGGAAATCCTTTACACAGGGGAACTGTGTTAATTTGACGGAAGCCCTGACGCTCTATGAAGAACAGCTTGGGCGCCTCTATTGTCTTGTGGGATTTTCCACGGAGATCATCGGTGTCCCTTTGTACTTGGAACTGTGGGTATTTTACACTGTGTGGAAGACGACTCACCTATCATGTGTGACCTCCACACGCTGGATGGCCTCTGAATGAGTTGGGCAACTGATTGTGAATTCCGTAAGATTTTTAAAATTTTAAAAGCAAATGGAAAATGTATATTTTGATGCACTAGGGTGGTCTTTTTTTTAAAAGTCAGCTTCAGGATTATCTAGCAGCACAATCAAAGCTGCTACATGCACTGAACCCTTAGAATATGATTTTTGTTTTCCCCCCACCCCATCTGCTCCATTTTATTTTAATTTTGGTAGATCTTCAATTTGAATGTTTGGAGGAATGAGCATCATTATTTTGTTCCTAAGGGCAGTTCTTTTAAAAAAATTGACTTAGCTATTAAGATTTGGTCCCTGTGAGATGGACGGCAGAGAAGGGGGGGAAGGGAGACTCCAGATAGGGCAAGATATGACAAAATAACAATGTATAAATTACCAAGGGCACATGAGGGAGGGGGCAACGGGGAGGGAGGGGCAAAAAAAGAGGACCTGATGCAAAGGACTTAAGTGGAGAGCAAATGCTTTGAGAATGATTGGGGCAGGGAATGTGTGGATGTGCTTTATACAATTGATGTATGTATATATATGGATTGTGATAAGAGTTGTATGAGCCCCTAATAAAATGCAAAAAAAAGAAAAGGAAAAAAAAGAAAATAATTAGGGCAAAGAATATACAGATGTGCTTTATACAATTGATGTATGTATATGTATGGATTGTGATAAGAGTTGTATGAGCCCCTAAAAAAATGTTTAAAAACAAAACAAAACAAAAAAAGAGTGTGTTTTCAATGTATAAGGGTGCTTTACTCAGTTGATGTATGTATGGATTGTGAAAAGAGTTGTATGAGCCCCAATAAAATGATTTATTAAAAAAATTTTTTTTAAAGAGTGTGTTGTCAGGGGAAGGGAGGGGAAGGGAGGGGAGGGGGGTGGCGGGATGGGGATTTAAAAAAAAAAAGAGTGTGTTGTCAATTTTGTGAATTTTCTAGTTTTCAGTTATTTATCCCTAATTTCATTCTTTATCACAGGAGAAGATGCTTTGTAGTATTACAATCTCTTTAAATTTATTTAGAATTGTAACATAAGAATTATATCTAACATATGGTATACCTTGAAAGTGTACCATGTGTACTTGAGAATAATATCCATTCTGCTATGATTGGCAAGAGTGTTTTTTATTATATCTGTTAGAGCTAGTTGTTTTTATCAGTATTTATCATTAATGACAAATTTCAGACATCAAATTAATATAACTTTTCTTAGCTTAAGGATTATATTTAAAACTATTATTTGTAAGTGCCAGACAGGGAGTGGGGGGTGAGGGTGGGGGACTTTGTCAGTTTTGAAACACACCAGAGCATGCATTAGTACAAGTTAGCGGTTGTCAGTTTTGAAACACACCAGAACATGCATGAGTACAAGTTAGCGGTACTTGGTTCAGGAGGGTGCTGGGAAGTCTGCTCTGACAGCTCAGTTTGTTCAGGGGTTTTTTGTCAGAAACTATGACTCAACGATAGAAGAATGTTGTAGAAAGCAAGTTGAAGTAGATTGCCAACAGTGTATTCCCGAAATCCTGGACACAGCAGAGCCAGACCAATTTGCAACAGAGAGGGATTTTTAGATGAAGAATGGCCCAGGGTTTGCACTAGTATATTCTACTACAGCTCAGGCCACATTTAATGACTTACAAAGCCCGAGAGAACAGATTTCATGGGTTAAGGACGCAGAAGATGTTGCAGTGATTTTGGTTGGCAATCAATGTGATCTGGAAGATAAGCCAATGGTTGGCAAGGAACAGGGTCAGAATTTAGTAAGACAGTAGTGTATGCCTTCTTAAAATCTTCTGCAAAGTCAAAGATCAATATTAACGAGATATTTTAGAATCTTCTGCAAAGTCAAAGATCAATGTTAACGAGATCTTTTATGTTCTGGGCAGACAGATAAACAGAAACACACCAGTGGAAAGCCTAAAGAGAAACCATGCCTGCTACCCACAGTAAGCAGCCAGGCTCCAGGGATGAAGATCTGTTGCCTAGTTGGAAAGTGCCAGCTTTCCCAACGTTGAAAAACAAATCTGAAGAGGCTTCTTCTCTTGTCCGTATTATGTAAAGCATGTAGATTTTATATTGGTTTTCACAAGTTCCCTGGAGGAAAAAAAATGCTCTACGTATATCTCTTGTAAAATAAGACAATAGTATTTCTCCTTTGCAATAGCAGTTATAACAGACATGAAATTAAATATACTTGACTCTACCATGATTATACAAAAAATGAGTAGGGATGCATTTCAAATGTGAGTTATTGATACTATAATAAAATGATTTCATATTGATCTTTTTATCATGATTCCTCCCTCACAAACATTAATACATTGAACGCTGTAAATGCATATATGTATCTCTGTGTGTGCATACTGTATATCTGTAATGATATAGATTATGAAATTTCCCCTCAAACTCATTGCAGCAGATAGCTTTTTTGAGTCATTGACTTCACTTTATATTTTAAAAATTATGAAATATAATTCTGTCATTATATGCCAATTAAAATAGTTTGTGTATTAAAAAACATAATTTTTTCCTCTGTCCATCTGTATATAGGTATGTCTCTCCTCGGATGATGGGCAGCCAAGTTGGACTTTTAACTCCTTATTGCGATCTGTCCTGATTTGCAGTTACATGGCCATTTAGTCATGATGCATCAGACTCAGCTCTTTGCAAGAGGCCTGCTCCTTAGTAATAAGTCATTCCTCACCTTGTACACCAATCTCAGTTGTCCTTGATGGAACACGAGGTTCTCCAATTGTCCTCAAAAAGTTATCATTTCATAATTCTCCTTGTTTTCAAATTTAAGATGATGCAAACCTTGATAATCTTTGGACTTATCTTTTTTTTTCTGGTATAACTTCTCATGGCTGTGTCTTAACGAAGATTGAACTCAATCACATAGCCATTTTGATCTTCTTCATTCAAAATATAAAGTATTATAAAAATGTGTAGTGGATTGTACTGTGTTCTTAGTTCTCTGGAAAAACAGTTTGAGAGATCCCTAACCCTTCTGCCCCTAACCCATGCACAATTACTTTTGTCCCAACTTCCTACCTTAAAGGAGTCTTTACATTTCCTGTGTAAACTGTAAAGAACTTGGTTTAATATTTTTTGTCTTGTCCTGGCCTGCAGCAAGTCTTGTGATATCGATCTTACAGGAATCAATCAATATACTACGCAAATACAGTTACTATACCCAACTATGAAAATGATGTGTCTGTGGCCTACTGAGAGGGATTGATCAGTTCATGTATCTCCCTGGTGAAGACACGTCTTGAAAATGATGAATTGCTTGAGTCTATGTAGTCAACCTTGCAGAAGTTTTGTAGACAGGAAACATAAGCAGAAGGAAGAAAGGATAGAAGAAAAGAGACACAGAGAGGACACAAGTACCCTTGTAAAAGGGCGACAACAGGGCTGCAGGCAACACACTAAATGCAGAGATAGGTCCAATAGTGGTTCCGTGGTAAAGCTGAAGGTGACAAGTCTTTCTGAAAGGGGCCCTGCAGCAGAGTCTGTGATGACAAATGGTATGGACTGTGAGAAGCCTGTCCAGAGGGACGAAGAGGACGCAGACTTGGCCAGAGCAGGCAGGCATGGACAAGAGAAGGGCTCCTTGCTTTCATGGCCAAGGGAGCTGAGCGTGCTGTGTTGCCCTGGAGAAGGGAGAGAAGTGCTCTCCCCTTTACGGGAGCCTCCCAGACTTTGCCCGCTTGCTGAGTTGTGCCCAGGGGCTTTCTTACATCGTAGCAAAAACTTCTACTTAGCCTTTCAAATGAGATTAAGGGCATTTATCCAGGGAGTAAAAGCAAAAGGAATTTTTAAATGCTGGGAGATGCCAGCCTACCTAAGTGAGAACAGATCTCTCTAGTGAAACACTTCCGACAAAGACAACTGTCACTGAGGGAATAAGGAGCTGTCATACTTGATTGGTTAGTGTTTGGTGGAGTTCACATGGTGGGTGAATTAGGGGTGGGGAATTAACTTCTCTTGAATAATTGGGTGCAGAGCCTTCCAGTGATTGATTTCAGAAACGAATTACAGAAATTTTCAATCACGGCTAAATATCCTTCAGGTGGGATCATGAAACCATCACGGATAGATGTTCAAAGAGCTTTAACTGGATGTCTCAGGAACTTGTGAAAACTCCCTCGGCACAAGGGCCTCATTTTCTCCAAATAGTTGTTAAGTTAAAAAAAAAAGTCCTTTCATTTGTCTGGAGAACTTTAGATAAAACTTTTCCTACTTGAAAACTATTTTAGCCAATGTTTATTTTATCATATTCTTTTCATGAATAAATATTTCTTGAACCCATTTTCTACAAAAGACAGCTATGCTAAGACTCCTTTTTTTAATTCAAGAACACGTTGTTCTAATAACCTGGCATTCTGTGATACTCACCTTCCCAACACGATCGCTGAAGATGAAATGGGTGCATAAGCAAATGTGATGAAGAAAGCCGATGGTGCCTGGGTATTACAAGATACAGTGTCTGAGGTTTTAAAGGCTTGAAGTTAAACAAGTGAGGAAGCAACAAAGCCCACACGGAAGAAGCATACCAACCCATGTGATTGTGAGGTGTCGGCAGGATTAGGTTTTAGGCATTCAAAGACCCCAAACAGGCAATCATATCAACGCAAACATGGGGTTGGAGTGCATATCCAAAGCCTATCTGTAGACAACTGGACATTGCCTCACAGAAGGGTCACAAGGAAGGGATGAGTCAGCCAGGGTGCAGTATAGCACTGACAAAACACACAATACTCCTTTAGTTGTTTAATGCTTCCTCCTCCTACTCTTATGACCTCAGTTCTACCTTACAAATCTGGCTAGACTGGAGCATGTACACTGGTACAGATAAGAGCTCTCGACACACAGAATCCAAGACAGAAATACCCCTCAGGACCAGTAATGGGAGTAGCGATACCATGGGGCGAAGTGAGAGAAAGGGTTGAACCGATGGCAATGATCGACGTATAGATCATCACACCCGCAGGGGGACAAAAAACAGAAACATGGGTGAAGGGAGACAAAGGATGATATAAGATATGAAAATAATAACAATTTATAATTTATCAAGGGTTCACAAGGTGGGGGGTTGGAAGAGGAGCTGATACCAAGGGCTCAATTAGAAAGAAAATGTCTTGAAAATGATAATAGCAACATTTGCACAAATGTGCTTGATATAATTGATGTATGGATTGTTATAAGAGCCCCCAATTAAATGACTTATAAAAATAAGTAAATAAATAAACTTTTTAGAAGTGTAGATCTTTTCAAGTTTTGGTGACCACAGAGAAGTTACCTTTTAGTTTTTATGTCTTCTAAAAATTTGCATGGCCAGATAACAGGAGCTTGTGAGAGGTCTGTATTGGCATAGTCTCGTAAGTGTTGGACTGTTACCCACAAAGGTAGAAGTTCAAACCAGCCAGCTCCTTTGTGAAAGAAAGATGAGACTAGATCCTCCTCCAAAATCCTACATAGGGTCATTAAAAGTTGGAATGGACTCAATAGTAAAAGTATCATCCTGCAAGAAATGCATGTAACTCGGTAATTTAACTTTGGTCAGAATAGAAGTTAAGATTCTCTTCTTTACACTTACGAAGACACTTAATTATAAATATGGGCTGTGCATGACTATTGCATTAGGTTATCGAACCCAGAGGAGGAGCAGATTGTGTGGTGGGAGGGACATCGGATGTCAGTATCGGTAACAAGTTTGGAGAGTGAAAGTACATCTGACCTCCACGTAATGGGATCCATCTTTGTGCTGATGGATCATTGTCCCTCATCAAGTGAGACAGGCTCTGAGCTGTTACTGCTCCCGCCATCTTACAAGCCTATATCATCTATATTTTATCATCCCAAACACCATCTCCAGTTTTGATTTTTAAAAGATATAAACTTTTTTCATAGGCTATGGTTTAAAATGGACAAAGAGAAAGTTTATTATCTTACACTGAAGATATAGAACTTAAAATTTCAGGTTGTTAACAAGCTCTATGAATTCTCTGCACACAAGAACTGATAGTGTGTGCTTTTTTTTTTTTTTAGGTAAAGTAGACCTTACTCCTCAAATATTGCTACTCATTATCCACAGAAGATTCTAGAGTAGCTGTAGTCTTAGGTACGAACTATTCATTTGACTCTGACAATGAAGCATTTAGAAGTTATTCTGTGATAAGAGCAAATCAAAAGAGGATACTTTATTAGTAAGGAAAATACTATTAAAGTGAGATGTGACAACAAAATCAATTGGGTTATCTGGAGTTTGGTCAAACATTTTTGTTATTGTTGTTAAAAACTTTGTAAAAAATCATTTTCAGAAAATATTTTACTTAAATTTTTGGTGATATTCTGACCACATCAAAAATGTGGATATGGCATGTAACTCGAGATGATGGGTTCTCCTAGTACAATATTTACATATTCTAGTTGACATGAGCTGCTATTTTAAAGAATTAGCAACAATTTCA